>NC_091287.1:212283573-212609255 GCF_032444005.1 Ranitomeya imitator | reverse complement strand
TCCGCACCAGGCAAGAGATCGATAGGACAGTCATAGGGGCGATGGGGCGGAAGGGTCTCCGCCGCCTTTTTGGGGAACACGTCTGCGTAAGACCAATATTGCTTGGGGAGAGAGGATAGATCTGCGGGTACCTCAGTAGTAGCAACCTGAACACACTCTCGGTGACACCTACCCCCACATGATTCACCCCATCCCAGAATTCTGCCTGAGAACCACTCGATGTGAGGAGAGTGGTACCGTAACCAAGGTATCCCCAACAGGACCTCATCAATCCCCTCAGGAATGATGAGCAGAGATATAATCTCCTGATGGGATGGTGACATCGACAGAGTAAAAGGGATGATCTGATGTGTTATCTGTGCGGGGAGTGTCGACCCATTCACCACTCGTACCGTTACTGGTTGAGGTAGCATAACCAGGGGTAGTGCGTGACGTTGGGCGAAAGCAGAAGACATAAAATTGCCCTCCGCCCCAGAATCCACGCAGAGATCTACCGAGTGGGAGAATGAGCCAAAAGTAATTGTCCTCTTAAAGGACAATTTGGAGGCAAACGTCGCAGTGTCTAGTGCACCTCCACCTACTACCACTAGACGCTGACGTTTCCTCGACCGCTGATGACATCTGGTGGCAAGATGTCCTGACTGTTGGTATACATGGCAAGCCTGGGGTGCACGAGCGATCCGGGACTTAGATCCCGCTCGTGACACTACCTTAGGTTCATGGGGCTCAGGAGCTTGGACTGGAGATTCCAAAGGTTTGGCGAAGGTGGGAGCCAGCCGAAACCTCTGCCTACACTGGGCTCGCTCTAACCTCCGCTCGTGAAAACGGAGGTCAATACGAGTAGATACTGTTATTAATTCTTCCAGTGTGGCGGGAATCTCCCTAGTAGCCAGGGCGTCCTTAACGTGGTCAGCCAGCCCCCTCCAAAATATAGGGATAAGGGCTTTATCCGACCACTCCAGCTCAGATGCTAGAGTGCGGAAGTGGACGGCAAAAAGGCTGACCATGGACGAGCCCTGAGTCAATGCCAACAGTTGGAGCGCCGTATCATGGGTGACACGAGGTCCTAAAAAGACCTGTTTCAGAGTGCTCAGGAATAACGGAGCACTCTGCACCACATGATCGCCACGCTCCCACAGCGGCGTAGCCCACTGCAACGCCCTGTCCGACAATAAGGATATGATAAAGCCCACCTTAGCCCGCTCTGTAGGGAAACGAGAGGCCAGAAGCTCGAGATGTATTGAGCACTGACTCACGAAACCCCTACAGGACTTACTGTCACCAGAAAATTTCTCTGGTAGCGGGAGGCGATATAGCGTCGGTACAGGGGCGGCAGTGGACAAAGTAGCTGCAGCCACACTTGCAGCCTGAACAGCGACAGCAGTAATATCCACAGCTGAGGTTGAACGCTCTAGAGCCGCCAACCTTCCCTCCAGCTGCTGGATGTACCGCTGTAAACGCTGATCGTCCGTCATTACTAGCCAGACCTTGGCGCTAGTATTATGTTAAGGACTGGCGGAACGCACCAAGTATAGATGATATGAAACTAGGTGCGTTCGCAGTCCGAGGTCCACCGTGCAGGTAAAAACCCTGCTGCTAGTAAGACGGACTATATGACGGTACTATAAGTATACACGCACGGGTTAACTTCACCCTGCGTGAAGGAAGCGATCCTGTTGAGTCACAGGACCGCGGTACCGCACATAGAGCACGAGCAAGAAGTCAGCGAACACAACCCCAGCACAGGATTGAAGTCCGATTAGACCACTTGCTGGCACAACACCGCAACTGGGTGTGTAAGGAAAGCGCAGAGGAAGCGCACGCGCCGTACAGGCGGTCACCGCAACTGTGTTGTTGGATAAGTCGGGCTGTTGGATAAGTCGGGCGCTAGATAGCAAACATACACCTTCCGCGAACAATCATCCAATAGGGAGGGTATTTTAAAGAGCGACTTTCACTCACAACACACACACATATTATCAAGACAATACTAGCGCATGGCCGTGCGATCATGCGCAGTTTATATAGTTGCAGCACAGGAAGCTGCTACAGAAGTTTTGCCCTTTCAGGACCTGCCAAGAGGACCAATGGGATGTGCTGCAGCACCTGAGCATGTGACCCTCGATCTCCAACGGGAGATCCTGTCCTGGGCATGCTCAGTGTGTGCAAATAAGGACTTAGTCCCAGGGAAGCCCGCTCGCCGCAGATCAGTGCAGGGTACAACAGGAGAGCCGGAAAAGGCAGCAGTAACCCTTTGCACAGAATCAGTCCCAGCGAGACGCTGGGAGTGACGCCTCCGCTGAGCAGAGCCCACTGCGGCCGAAGCAGAATAGGAGACCGCAGCAGACACGGATCGAGATTCCCCCTGTGCAGCAGAGGAAACTCGACTCCTAACATAGGCTTTCTATGGCCCACTATTTGAGAGAGAGAGATGGCACACCCAGGAGTCAAGACTGGCACACAAGCAGAAAGGCCAATATTAATCTCCCACGGTTTTTTGTTATTTTTTCAGGGAGAATTTAGAAACCAAGTTTTTAAAAAAAAAAATAAATAGGCTTTCTATGGCCCACTATTTGAGAGAGAGATGGCACACTCAGGACTGGCACACAAGCCCAAAGGCCAATATTAATCTCCCACTGTTTTTTTTTTCAGGGAGAATTTATAAACCCCCCAAAAAAACAACAGAAAAATAAAAAGGCTTTCTATGGCCCACTATGTGAGAGAGATGGCACACACAGGAATGGCACTCTAGCAGAAATGCCAATCTTAATCTCCCACAACTTATTTTTTTAGGGAGAATTTAAAAAAAAAAAAAAAGGACTGTCCTACAATTACTATCTCCCTGCAGTAATCTCAGCCAGGTATGGCAGGCAGCAATAAGGAGTGGACTGATGCACAAATTAAATAAAAAGTGTGGACAAGCAAAAAAGATAGCTGTGCAGAAAGGAAGGAACAACAGGATTTGTGCTTTGAAAAAAGCAGTTGGTTTGCACAGCGGCGTACACACAGCAATGCAGCTATCAGGGAGCCTTCTAGGGCAGCCCAATGAGCTACAGCGCTGAGGAAAAAAAAATGTAGCTTCCACTGTCCCTGCAAACAAAAGGTGGTGTTGGACAGTGGAAATCGCTACAGCACAAGCGGTTTGGTGGTTAATGGACCCTGCCTAGGGAGAGGTTGCCCTGACGAAGCAGCAGCAACCTCTCCCTAGGCTCAGATCAGCAGCAGTAAGATGGTGGTCCGTGGGAATGCCTCTTTATAGCCCCTGTGACGCCGCAGACAGCAAGCCAATCACTGCAATGCCCTTCTCTAAGATGGTGGGGACCAGGACCTATGTCATCACGCTGCCCACACTCTGCGTCCACCTTCATTGGCTGAGAAATGGTGCTTTTCGCGTCATTGAAACGCGACTTTGGCGCAAAAGTCGCGTACCGCATGGCCGACCCCACATAGGGGTCGGGTCGGGTTTCATGAAACCCGACTTTGCCAAAAGTCGGCGACTTTTGAAAATGAACGATCCGTTTCGCTTAACCCTAATTCTCGGGCCTATGAAGTTACACAGAACTGGAGTGCCCGCCAGGGCCATGGGGATACTCTGTACCGGGTCCGGTGGTCCTTAAAGGGGTTGTCACGGCAGAAGTGACCCAGTCCGTGGCCATGGGTGTCCACATTAAAGGGGTAGTTTTTAAAGAGAATGTTCGTGATGCCACCTATGGTACTCGGCAATAAAGATGTTAGCCGACGCTGCTGTACAGTCCTCTGGGGCAGATGATAATGCAGCTAAGATGTAATAGTCCTCCACAGGTAGAGCTTGGACCCCAGGGCAGTTAATGATGTGGGTGGCAATGTTACTAGCGACAGGTGGAGGTGCAGAGTGAGTGATGCCGGAAAGAAATTGGAGGACACAGTTTGCTGCATGGTTGTACTCAGTTCAGATTCCCCAGCTGGGGTGCTCTGTCCTCCAGGTATGAAGTCCAGGAAACTCTCCGGCAAGTCGGGCACCTGTCCAAAACTCCTCTTATATATGTTCCTCTCCTGGCCGTCTTTCTGACTGGCTATCGCTTTTCCCGCCCCGCGCTTGCCACCCAGTGTCCCAAGCCAGTGAACATGGGTCTTGTTGGGCGATGTACTCTCTGTCCCCTGGACCCTGTGTTCACCTTTTCGGTGAGTAGGTGCAAATGTGGCTGCTGCATCTGCAATCACAGTAGCCTCTGGATAGTTAGCTGGAGCCTGGAATTTTCCCACTAATTCAGGGGCCGGTTCCCCTACTGCGGCCTGGTTCCTCCACTGATGTTGGTCAGCCTGGAAATGGGTCCCACTGGAGGCTTCCGCATTTCCCGTGTCCCTGGAACCCCTTCTTCCTGGGAGCTTCTTCTCCTCCCTTTCAATTCTCTTGCTCTTTCTCTCTGTCAGGAGCTTCAGACCTCCATGTCTGCTCAATTCCACTTCCTTTCACCATCTCCTTTTTCACACTCCTTCCTGCCTGATTAGCTCCTCCCCTTTTTCTACCTTTTCCACCCACTCCCCAACACCCTTTGCTATCTAGACTGGGATGAGGCCATCGTCCCTAAGGGTTCACCCAGATGCCCCCTCTAAACTGGTGTCTGTTGGGTGCAAATGTTAGAGTTCTGTACAATGTTCCCTCCTTACCAGAGAGTTGGGATACAACATCTCTGGCTTAGATGCCATACCTCTGTGGCGTCTGGACCTTCAGGGGCGCCAAAGAACATCCTGTCGCCTGCTTGCACGAGAGGAAGGTGTTTCATTTGGGTGTGTAGCAGACACTGATTGACCACGTCCTCTCTCTCCCTGCAGCTGCTACTATACCACCACCATCTTCACAGCCACATCTCCTTTTTGATGCTCTCCTCATTTTCAAACTAAAAAACTTGCAGAGCTATTGATCAGCTTGTATATAGAGAGAGCTGTATATAAAGAGACTGCTAATTATAATACTGCCCATTTTCAGAGTACCCCCCAAAAAAAGAAAAGTGTTGGCTACCCTCTCCTCGTATACTGCTGCCACCTACACCTTGACCTCCTCAACCTCCTGCCCCACATGGACCTCCACCTCCTAGTTGACGATTATAATTTTTTAAATTATTATTCACTTCTTTGAAGCAATTTCACTATCAATATTTGTTTGCAGGGCAATTGTCCTGCTCTTACCCCTTTTAGGTTTTTTGCAGCCCCTTAGCTCTTACTATGCTAATTTTACAACCATTTTAAAGCACCAAAGTTACATTCTGGATTGACTTCTATTGAGTTCAGGTTCGGTGTCAAGTTCAGACCCAAACCGAACGTTTAACTCGAGTCCATCCGAACACAGTGAAAGAGTAAAGTTGTTTTTTTTTGCCCACATATGGGAAAGAGATGGCTGCATAGTAGAATTATTTTTTAGACTCATTACTAGCAAAGAGATGGCTGCAAAGTAGAATTATTTTTTGGCATGCCACTCATAGAAATAGCGGTAGAGTAAATTTATTTTTTTGGCCCACAAATGGAAAATAGACAGCTGCATAGTAGAATTATTTTTCGGCACACTACTCATAGACACAGAGGTAGAATAAAATTGTTTTGGCCCACAAATGGGAACAAGACGGCAGCAGAGTAGAATTATTTTTTTAGACACACTAATCAACAAAAGTTGGCTGCAGAGTATTATTATTATTATTATTAATTGTTATAGTGCCATTTATTCCATGGTGCTTTACATGTAAGGAGGGGTATACATAATAAAAATAAGTACAATAATCTTAAACATTACAAGTCATAACTGGTACAGGAGGAGAGAGGACCCTGCCCGTGAAGGCTCACAATCTACAAGGGATGGGTGAGAATACAGTAGGCGAGGGTAAGCTGGTTATGCAGTGGTTTGGTCGATCGGTGGTTACTGCAGATTATAGGCTTGTTGGAAGAGGTGGGTCTTCAGGCTCTTTTTGAAGGTTTCGATGGTAGGTGAGAGTCTGATATATTGTGGTAGAGAGTTCCAGAGTAGGGGTGATGCGCGAGAGAAATCTTGTATGCGATTGTGTGAAGAGGAGATAAGAGGGGAATAGAGAAGGAGATCTTGTGAGGATCGGAGGTTGCGTGCAGGAAAGTACCGGGAGACGAGGTCACAGATGTATGGAGGAGATAGGTTGTGGATGGCTTTGTACGTCAGGGCTAGGGTTTTTTACTGGAGTCTCTGAGCAATGGGGAGCCAGTGAAGGGATTGACAGAGGTGAGAAGCTGGGGAATAGCGGGGGACAGGTGGATTAGTCGGGCAGCAGAGTTTAGAATAGATTGGAGGGGTGCGACAGTGTTCGAGGGGAGGCCACAGAGCAGGAGGTTGCAGTAGTCAAGGCGAGAGATGATGAGGGCATGGACTAGGGTTTTTGCAGATTCTTGGTTGAGGAATGAACGGATTCGTGAAATATTTTTGAGTTGAAGTCGGCAGGAAGTGGAAAGGGCTTGGATATGTGGTTTAAAGGAGAGATCGGCGTCAAGGATTACCCCGAGGCAGAGAGCTTGTGAGACTGGGGAGAGTGGGCAGCCATTTACTGTAATGGATAGGTTCATTGGGGGGTCACGTGAGATGGGGGAAAGATGATGAATTCTGTTTTGTCCATGTTAAGTTTTAGAAATCTAGCGGAGAAGAAGAATGAAATAGTGGACAGACATTGAGGGATTCTGGTTAGTAGGGACGTGATATATGGTCCAGAGATGTAGATCTGTGTGTCATCAGCATAGAGATGATACTGAAAGCCATGAGATTCTAAGAGCTGTCCCAGGCCAAAGGTGTAAATGGAGAAGAGCAGGGGCCCAAGGACTGAACCTTGTGGGAGTCCGACAGATAGGGGGCGAGGTGAGGAGGTGGTGTGTGAGTGGGACACGCTGAATGTCCAGTCTGTTAGGTATGATGAGATCCAGGATAGGGCCAAGTCTGTGATGCCAAGGGATGAGAGGGTCTTTAATAATAGGGAATGGTCCACTGTGTCAAAGGCAGCCGACAGGTCCAGAAGGAGGAGGACAGAGTAGTGTCGCTTGCTCTTGGCGGTTAAGAGGTCATTGGTGACCTTAGTAAGGGCAGTTTCAATGGAGGGGTGTGACCGGAAGCCAGATTGTAAGCGGTCGAAGAGGGAGCAAGAAGAGAGATGGGAGGACAGTTCAAGGTAGACGTGTTGTTCCAGTAGCTTGGAGGCATAGGGGAGAAGTGATATAGGGCGATAGCTAGATACAGAGGATGGGTCAAGAGAGGGCTTTTTGAGGATAGGTGTGATGGAGGCATGTTTAAAGCTTGAGGGGAAAACACCAGTTGTTAGTGATAGGTTGAAGAGATAGGTTAGGGTTGGGATGAAGACTGTGGTGAGGTTTGGGATGAAGTGGGATGGGATCGGGCCAAGTGCACAGGCGGTGAGATTGATCTTGAGAGTACAGTGGAGAGTCGATCTTCTGTAATGGTGGAGAAGTTAGTTTTGGAGGTGGAGGGCTCGGAAGTCGGGAGGAAGGGCTCTGGGGGTAGTTGACCAAAACTGTCTCTGATGTTATCAATCTTCTGCTTGAAAAATTAGGCAAAGTCTTCAGCTGAGATGAGTGGGGAGGGAGGAGGTGCTGGGGGACGGAGGAGAGAATTGAAGGTGTTGAATTACTGTTTAGGGTTGGAGACAGGATATGAGAGATGAGAAGTAGGTTTGTTTAGCTGTGGCGAGTGTGGTCTTGTAAGTAGTGAGGGACTGTTTGAATGCGATGAAGTGCTCGCTGGAGTGGGATCTTTTCCATCTGCGCTCAGCAGCCCTGGAAGCTCACCTCAGTTCTTTGGTCAGCCTGGTGTGCCAGGGCTGGCTGTTGATTTTGCGAGCTTTGGTATGTGTAAGTGGGGCAGCAGATTCCAAAGCTACAGCTATTGTGGTGTTATATAGAGCGGCAGCGTCATCCGCATTGTGTAAGCAACTTATATCTGTGAGAGGTAGGAGGGATTCAGAGAATGAGTGTAGGTCAAGGTGTTTAAGATTTCTGCGAGGGTGTGAAAGTTTGTGGGGTGGGGATTGTAGACATGGGGTGGAGAGGGAAGAGAATGTGAGAAAGTTGTCATCAGAGAGAGGAAGAGGTGAGTTAGAGAGGTTAAATAGGGAGCAGAGGCGGGTGAAGATGAGGTCCAGTGTGTGGCCATCTTTGTGGGTGGCTGTAGAAGACCATTGAGTGAGGCCAAAGGAGGAAGTGAGAGATAGAAGTTTAGTGGTAGCTGAGAGGGAAGTGTCAATGGGGATGTTGAAGTCGCCCATGATGATAGTAAGGATGTCCGCAGAAAGAAAATGAAGTAGCCAGGTGGTGAAGTGGTCAAAGAAGGTGGTGGCTAGCCCTGGGGGGTGGTAGATGACAGCCAGTTGGAGGTTGGAGGGGGAGTAGATGCGCACAGAGTGCACCTCAAAGGAAGGGAGGGTAACAGAGTGTGGCAGTGGGATTGGGGTGAAGGAGCAGGTATCTGACAGGAGAAAACCAACTTCTCCGCCATGTTTGCTGCTGGGGCGTGGGGTGTGAGAAAGGTGGAAGCCACCATACGAAAGTGCAGCAGGAGAGGCTGTGTCAGAAGGGGTGAGCCAGGTTTTGGTGATGGCGAGGAAGGAAAGTTTGGTAGTAACAAAAAGATCATGGATGTAGGAAAGCTTGTTGCAGACAGAGCGAGCGTTCCACAGAGCTCCTGTTAGTAGGATTGGGGAAGCGGGGGCTGGATGATTTGGTATAAGGTTAGAGAGGTTACGGAAGGTTGTGATAGAGCGTGGATAGGAGGTAGAAATGACTGTGGGAATGTGGTGAGGAGGACCAGTATTTTGAGAGATATCACCAGCAGTGAGAAGGAGCAGAGAAAGTGTTAGCAGGTGGGAGCAGGAGAGGGCATGAGGGGCTGTCTGTGTTTGGAGACAGAGGATAGTATGTTAAGGAACAGTTTTGAGGAGGAGGTGAGGTGGATGGGGAGGATTGAAGAAGAGATGAACAGTTCCTTACTTGGTGTAGGGATCAGGGGAGTTAGCAGAAAGTGAAGGACTATAGGGGTGAAAGTGAAAACAAACAGAAACATTGTTTACAGTGACTGTGTACAGTTACCTTCAGTTTCCTTCTGGTTCAATTCTGGTTTTAATTCTAAAATTAATCTTCACACTTCTAGGACACACTTATAGGAATCACACTGCAGACTGAAGTCTATGCAGACTTGAGCTATGCAATATATGTACAACTAAGTGCATTCAGGTGTGAAGCAGAGAGGAGTGGTCTCTGTTCATCTTGGTCAGAGAATTAAGAGTGGACCAGATGCATAGAATAAAGCATTGAGTAAACAAGGTCATAAATAACACTGGGGTTAGCTGGGGTTAGCTGAAAGGCATACCATGTGAATGCTAGGTGCAGAGGCAAGTCTATGTGCAAAGCTGGGTGATGTATTATGTGCACTTCATAGACAGACAACAGGAGAGCAGGAGAGCTGGGTGGATGAACATACCATGTGAATGCTAGGTGCAGGGGCAAGTCTATGTGCTAAGCTGGGTGATGTACTATGTGCGCTTCATAGACAGACAGGAGGAGAGCTGGGTGGATGAACATACCTGTCGGAAGAATAGAGATGCTTGTTAGAGTGCGATGGTGGCTTGTAGCAGGGCACAGTCTGTATACATCTATCTGGTTTTAATTCTAAAATTAATCTTCACACTTCTAGGACACACTTATAGGAATCACACTGCAGACTGAAAGAGTAGAATTATTTTTGGGTACACTACTGGGAAAGAGACAGGTGCAGAGTAGAATTATTTTTTAGACATACTACTCATACAGACAAGGCTGCAGAGTACACAAAGAGGTTTTTTGCACAGTACTCCCACAGGTTGGGTTGCAGAGTACAAACAGAACCTTTTGGGCACAGTACTCCCACAGGCTGGGTTGCAGGGTACACAGAGGCTTTTTGGTACATTACTCCCACAGATATGGGAGCAGAGTCCATATAGCGGATTTTTGACACCGTACTCTCACTGAAACAATTGCAGAAAACAGAGGCTCTTTTGCAGACTGTGCAGTCTAATTCTGTCCCTTACTCTAACTACGTCCTGTCCCTATACTAATCAGACCAGAATGGTGGCGGGACTCGTGATATGACATTTATAAAGGCCATTGGCCAAGTATTGGCATGGCTGTAATTGCTCAGGATGTGCCCGCAGCCTGAAAGCTTGCTGATTGATGATTAATTATGTGTGCAAAACTGTAAAGCAATGCGGAATGTTAGCGCTATATAAAAATAAAGATTATTATTATTATTGGCGCACTGTAGCCTTTCAACAAACTTTATTAGGCATCCTAACCCAAACAGTAAGTCTGACATCTTGTTTCGGGTTCGGTAACAGGTACTAGATTCCGGCACGAACCATGAACTTTACGGTTTAGGTTTGATCGTCCCTATAAATAAGTAAATATTAATAGTACATGTAAATGACATGGAGTACTTGGTTAATACGATTTTGATCAAAAAAGCATAAAAGCCATCCCACTGCAACAAAGTGTACTCAATAGGGGTGGCCCTATATTGTCTCTCGTGTCAGCCGACATCAATATAGATAAAGGCAGGGCAGAACAGGTGCCCTACTGTTAAGACACCTACATGGAAAGCTACAACATATATATATGAAATACCAGGCACAAAAAGGGGGTCATGAATCTGTTTGTACAAAGTACAAGAAAGTACAGCAAAAGCAAAGAAGTGAGCCAGACTATAAATTGTTATACGTATGTGCAGTATGTAAAAGCACATTCACACTATGGCCATTTCACAGAAAAAATCCAAGAAATAAACAAAATGAGCATATACTCTATAGTAAGTAAATAGTGCCAGGGTTCTATTTCACAATTTGATCCAGTGACCTTTTGCTGTGTGGGTGGTTTCTCTCTCTGCTGGGCTACAGACCTATTCATCTGTCCAAACGCTGATTGTTTCTTTTGCTTCAATTTTCCTTTCTTGTGTGTCTTCTCTCCAGGTGTTTATTTGTTTTCCTTTTAGCTCTGTTTTATCACATTTTGCTAGGTTCTTTATATGTTCACTCTTCACTTACCTCACTTTCTGGCTATACTTCCATGTAGATTGGTGTTTGGAGTTCCAGCTCCTCAGCTAGGGGTTTAACTTGTCCATTAAGCCCCAGATGTTTTTCCTGCTATGAATTCCTTTCCAGCACCTTTCCCTTTTTCACGTTTGGGGTCTTGGAGGTTTCACTAATTCTGTTTGTTTTGGTTCTCCTTATTTATCTCTGTCCATCCTTTATGAATGTGTTTTAGTTTCTCACCCTGGGTTCTCGTGTTTTTCCTCTATCTTTGTAGGATTTGTGTTGCTGCCTCTTCTCTGGTTCCTCAAGGAGGTATAAGAAACCGCTTGACGACTTTTTAGGGAGCCAGCTCCGAGGGTGTGTATTTAGTTGTGTGGTTAGGGCATTTTCTAGTCTTTACAGGGACCAATTGGATACAGGTGTGGCTTCTCTCTTTGGTTGTTCTTTCCCTATTTTGTTTTCCGTGTGAGCATGATCATAATAGTAATAGTACATGTAAATAACATAGGGTAGTTAGTTAACACTATTTTGATCAAAAAAGCATAAAATCAATCCCACCACGACAAGGTGTACCCAATCAAGATGGTTCTATCCTGTCTTTAGTGTTAAAAACTCACCTTGTGTCAGTCGACTTCAATATAGATAACGGCAAAGCAGGACAGGGGCCTGACTGTTCAGACACCTGCCAATGGGAAGCTACAGTATATAGATGAAATGTTTAGCTGAAAAAGGGGGTTTACCCCTATTTTTTTCTTCTTGCCAGTTCCAGCATTTATCACGTGACCTCCCATAAGTGTTTTTGATATTTATGGTCATGGTCACCTGCAGACAAGCTTGTATTCCTGCTTTTTTTAAAGAAGCCGGGGCTGTACTATTTCACTGAACATTGAGCGAATTATTTAGTTCAGTAAGTTGGTACACTACTGTACATGTGCAAATCGCATATGAGCAGCCACATGATGACTTCTCAAACCAGTTAAGCTGTGTATTAGGAGGGGGCTCGAAAATGAATTTTTGCCCATGTGCTAGAAAACTCTGATCAAACCAAAGGAAATGTTTGTAAAGAGATAAATTAACACCTCTGCTTCTTTTATCACCATGAACTTAGAAATATTTTTTTCTGATATTTTGCTCTCTAAACCTGAGTGAGTGGAATTGCTCAGTGTGTCTCATAGCCCAAAAAATACAGTATACTGCCATTAAGATTTAAAATGTAGGAAATCAGTGGTGGAATTGTTGTTTATCACCCCTTCAAGTTAATAAAACTTATGGCTATGTGCCAACGATACAGAAGTAGCAGCGTTTTGTATACATCGCAAACATCACTGTGTCTAAAACTCTGCGTTCTTTTGAGCGCAGGTAAATCCGCATGTGCTCACTGAACCAAGCAGATTTACCAAATTCAATCCATTACTACTGGTGAAATTTCTGTTGTGGAGACTAGCGTCTCCGCAAGAGAAATTGACATGGTGCGGTTCTGAAAGATGTCAGTTTCTGTGGGTGATCTGCAGGTGCTCAGTCGTACAGTGGATGTGGGATTTCTAGAAATCCTATCCACTATGCAGTAGCATCTGGCTGCAGCAATTCCTGATCGTGGGCTCATAACCTTAATGTAATGCAAAATGTTGGCATTGTAAATTACACCTCATCAAGGTAAAACACAAGCTTTCATGCAACTGGGTGGATGGAAAAAATATAACTTTTAGGCCGGCCTCACACTCAGCGTTGAAAAATACGGTCCGTATTTTACGGCCGTAATACGCCTCAAAATTAGAAATCCGGTCATCCGTAAGAACTCCGTAGGCAAGGTGTGGTCGCGTATTTTGCGCATGTAATGTTGCGTATGTAATCCGTATGCCCACCGTAATGCGTATTTTTCACGCAACCTGACAAAATGGATATTTAACAGTTTTGGAGGGTGAAATTGATTTATATTACCCTCATCAACCCTATTTAAGGCCTCTACAACAGGTGGCTCACTCCCATATGGTCATTTTGTGGTTTGTCAACTGTTGTAGCGTTGTGGTAACATTTGTACCATGTCTGACCACCTGCAGTTCACCCCAACGCAGCGGGTTTTGTTTAACTGGCTATTGTCTTGTCGGTTTGGGCACCCATACCCTGTGATTGTGGATCCGCGAAGGAGGAGCAGAAGAATGTGGGTGCATCCTCTTCTGACTAAACGCCTCACTAAAGGCCATTTTCATCGGCTATATACAGCTCTGTGGGAACATCCTGAAAAGTTTTATCTCTACTGTCGCATGACAATCCAAACATTTGACAGATTGTTGGAGATATTACGCCCAGAATAACATTTCAGGACACAAGGATGCGCAAAGCCATCTCCGCTGAGGAGCGTCTTCTCCTCACGTTACGGTATGTATTCTACATCCTCACATACTGTATGTTGATGATCTTTTTTATTTTCTTTTTTTTTGTTTTAATCTGTTTTTTGCCGGAATATGTGTACATTATGTCCCAAGCAGATGTGACAAAGTGACGTAACTGTTATAGTTAAGCCCCTTAAGGACATTTTTCCCTTTCCAGCGATAATCTAGTATCAGACAAATGCAAATATGATTGTGCTTATTCATGTTTTGTGTTCACTCTTGAAACATACCTTATTTTTTTTTTTGTTTTTCACTGACAGATTCCTGTCCACTGGATTGTCCTTTGCGGGTCTCCACCTTGAATTTTTGATTGGCCGCTCCACCATTTCTGGCATTGTGCGATTAACCTGTCGCCAAATATGGGATAGACTCAAGGACCTTGTGATGCCTGAGCCAAAACAGGCTGATTGGCTCAAAATAGCCCGTGGGTTCCAGGTCAATTGTGACTTCCCAAACTGCATTGGAGCGGTGGATGGGAAACATATTAGGGTACGTAAGCCGCCGAACTCTGGCTCCCAATTCTACAACTATAAACAGTTTTTCTCTGTAGTTCTGTTAGCTGTAGTTGACAGTAACTACAGGTTTATAATTGTAGACATTGGGGCCTATGGCCGAACTGGAGACTCTAGGGTCTTCAATTCGTCTATAATGGGTCGGCGGCTACGTGACAACCAGTTAGACCTCCCACCACCACAACAACTCCCAGGCTCCACTGCAGAAGCGCTGCCTTTTTTTTTGGTTGGAGATGAGGCCTTCCAACTCACCAGACACGTCATGAGGCCTTATCCCCGGCACAACCTGGACCACCGTCGGAGGATATTTAATTTGCGCCTTTCTAGGGCGCGCAGACTGGTGGAGTGCGCCTTTGGTATTCTGGTGGCCAAATGGCGTGTCCTACAGACTGCCATACAGCTCAGTGAGGCTACAATAAATGAAGTAATCAAAGCATCAGTAATTTTGCACAACTATACCCGCATACATGATTGCTTCTCAGATGGTAATGATGAACACATGTTGCGTAGTGTAATTAGGCCAACACCACATGGCCCTCCTCCGCGCCGTCCCCTTTCTGGCATAAAAGTTAGGGATGTATTGACCAATTTTTTTGTTTCTCCTCAGGGTTCTACTCCATGGCAAGATTATGCTGTTTCTCAGTTGTGATTTCATTATTTTAAAGATATGTTTGGGAAATATACTATTTTCATCCACTGAAACAGCACTGTGTGTGTTTTGTTTCCTTACTGACCATATGTTTATGTTTTCAGAATATGTGTGTGATGCAAAAATGATTAATCCACAAACATCAATTGGCTTTGGTGATAACTTTTTACTAACATAGCAACCCTTTTTTTTATCTTTAAACCATATTTTAGGCATATCGTTTGTATAACCCTTTTTTTGGGGTTGCTTTCTAACAAGGATCCATGACAAAGTGGAAATGGTGGCCAAACACAAAATTAACATGGTAGCCAGCTACCAAAATAAAAAAAAAAAAAAACAGCAAAAACACAAAACAATTACAGATCCCTGTAAGTTGGTGGGGGAGATGTTGACAGCTCTGGGTCCTGGTCAGGGGGCCTTTGCTGGGCCGATGGGAGTTCATCCTGCGAGGATGCAGTGGCTTGTGGGCCAGAATACTGGCCTTGTCCATATTGGCCAGTTGTGTGGTGACCATAAGCCAATTGTCTCTGTGCATCATGCTGACGTACAGATTGCCTTGCATCATACCCCAACCCAAAATGGCCATGTTGTCCAAACCCAGGTTGGGACCAGCCAACATCACTGGGTCTGGAAAAGTGGCCATATTGGGATTGGGGGTTGTAGCCTGCCATTTGGTAGTCTGATGGCCTTTGTAGATTTTGGGGTGGGAGGGGTTGAGGTGGAGGCATACGTGGAGTAGGTGCTGCAAATCCTGATTGATTGTGCTCCTGTTGAGGGAATTGAAGGCGCAAGAGGTTGGTTTGGCCAAGCTGCCTTCGCTCCAGATATTCAAAAACCTCATAGGGGTTATTTGGAGGGGTACTTAAATCAATCAGGATTTGCATACACCCTCTCACACGTAGCCTCACCTCACGGGGAAGGGGTCTAAGGTAACGGGCAAGGCTGCGGGCAAAGGCCTCCTCTCCATCATCCGTGGCTGCCCTGGCCAAATAATTGAGGACCCCAGCATCAACATCACTTCTTCTGGCTTCCAGCTCTCTCCTTCGGCGGGATCTCCGTAAAGGCCCAGCTGCCTGTGGGGATGACACCAGTGGGCCTGTAGGGCTGCTGCTCTGGCCATGTTCCTCAAGCCTTTCCGCATCATGTGCTGCTGAGGGTGGTGGTGCTGCATCTTCCTCACTTGCTGCTGCATGCAGTGATGATGATGCTGATGGGTCCTCAAGGATGGATGCTGATGAAGCCAAAGATGGTCCTGCAACCTCTTCCTCCACACTTACAGGATCTACGAGAGCCTCAGATTCAGATCTGATTTCCCTCTCTGTGAGGTTAGACTGTGTTCTGTTAATAAAACAATAAAAGGTAATTATTTTGTGGCCATTGTTTAATTACACATCTGTGAGCAATATTACCACAAAAAAACACAACCTCAGATCAGCACAACATCTCCTTCTCTACTCCCCTCTTATCTCATATTCACACAAGAATATACAAGATTTGTCTTGTGGATACCCACAAATGTACCAAACACTATCACAACACATCATAATGTGGCATACCATTTCAAGCTAGACCAAAACCATGAAGACACACCTCTTCAAACAATCAGATAACATGCAGTAACAACCCATCCAACAAAACACTGCCTGAACATCTCTAAACTCGCATACTACATTCTCACCCATCCCTTGTTGAAGCTTGGGATGCTTGGCGGCCAGGGTCCTCTCTCCTCCAGGACCCTTTTGGAATTTATGCTTGTTTACATTATTGTTTGCACAATATTTACACATCCTTACATGTAATTTGCAATGTAATAACCCTAAACCACAAAACAGACTAAGATTTAGTTTCATTACAAATGTGTTGAGTGGTTTTTACTTACTGCCTAAGATCCATACTGACATCCAAAAAGGAAAGACGGTCATAATAAATATATTTCCGCTTCTTCAGTGGGGCTGCTGACCCACTCCTAGCCCGCTGCTGTCTTTCCCGCCGGTATTGGTCCCGGATGCTGCGCCATCGTGTCATAACATCATCCACTGCAATTACATGGTCAGAAATATTGTTCAACATCATTCTGAACATAGCTTATTCCAGTTGTCAGTCATATTTTGTATTTTTGTGTAAAAATTTGTTATAGCACCATAATTTCCATGGTGATGCAGATGATAAAGGGGTTACATGCAGAGGTCTATATATCGCCCACAGTTAATAACTTGACAGTAACAGACTGGTAGAGAGGGGAGAGAACCCTGTTCTTGCAAACATACATTAGGTAAGATAGGATAGGAAAATGCCTTGTGCAATAATGAGCCTAATATGCGAAATTATGTCAAAATAAGACAAGGGACAACACCCCTCTGGACGGGGTATGAGGCCAAGAAAATATTTAGCAGGGCAAGATCAAGATTAACTATGTCCGGAAACACTTTGGCATGTTACTCAGCTTTAGAAAATGCCAAAAATGGCCATAAATGACATATAAAGTTAAAAATGATTGCTCAAGTAATCATGTAGGGAAAGCATCTTGTAAAGTTCAATCTTGTGAATACATGAGTGTACTTACATAGACTTGTCTGCTCGCACGTGGCCGTTGAGCATAATTGGGGAATAGGAGCCCACAGATGGCCCTCCAAGCTGCCTCTTTCCTGGCCCGGTTGGAGTAGTTGGGATCCCTCTGGTCCCATATTTCAGGCCTTTCTTGGACCAGGATGAGGAGCATATCAACATTGATGATGTTTGCCATGCTGCTTGGAACTCTGTGGAGGCGAGCACCAGACTTCCGGGATGTCTGTGTGGCTTTTTGAGCTAATTAGCATGTCTGAGATTCATGATTGAGGGCTTGTCTCAATTCCTTGCACCTGGCGATGTCTGGAGATGTCTGGCGTATTTCACGCAAGTCACACTGTTGGTCCGTGTGTAATCTGTATATTTCTCGCCCCCATAGACTTTCATTGGTGATTTTTTTGCGCAATACGGTGACAAACGCAGCATGCTGCGATTTTCTACGGCCGTAGAAGCCCGTATAATACGGATCCGTAAAATACGGCAGGTAGAAGCTTGGCCATAGAGATACATTGTACCGTGTGCAATCCGTATTTTCTGCACCTCTCTTACGTCCGTAAAACTCGCTAGTGTGAGGCCGGCCTTAGAGTGCAGTAATAAAAAAGGGAAAATTGCTGCGTACTGGACTCCTGGAGTCTAAAACAGATTTTTTTTTTCTGTAGTTGCAGATGATCGTAATAATATTGTTGATTGTCTTGCAACTTTACAAGTCATATAGAAGAATGTACAGGCATATACATATACTGCAGAATTGTAGTGTTGTGCATATTAAGCTAGAACTACATGGTGTCGGACTGCAACAGCCATCTAATCAGTGTATGGGCCGCTCCCACTTGAGATTAACCCTGCTGTTCTGTTGGTCAAAAATGACCGACTTTGAACTTCAATATTCTTTAAAATATTCAAGATGCGGCTCTGAAACCCGTGGCCGTCCGACCCATCCTCATTTAAGTCAATCAACCACAAGTTTCAGAACCGCATCTTGAACACCCCAAAAAATACCAAAGTTCAAAATAGGTCTCCCCAGACCAAACAGAACAGCAGGGTTAAATCAGACAAATGCAATGCGAATAAAAATCGGACTGCATTCATACCAATTCAATCCTATGCTTCTGTTCTCAAAAGTGTTTTTTTTTTCCTGCTCCAATTGGATCGTGATCGTACAGGAAAAACAAAATCGCAGCATTCTGCGATTACATGCCAATTTCAGATCGCATGCACCCACATAAGTCTATGGGTGCATGTGAAACATTGTCCTGCCCTCGGATATCACCTGCGTGTGGTGAAATTCCCGAGAACGCCTGCAGCAGAGGAGATGAAGAACTTAATTTCTCCGCAGCTGTGCTCTGATTCTGTCACGTGAGAGGCTCGAAGAACAGAGCACTGACACTCGCGACTTCCGCTCGCAGCAGAGCAGGAGCCGAGGATCATTACTGTATTGCATCGGATGTGATACGCTAGTGGGACCCCGGTGTAACTGCTACATCGCAGCACTAGCTAAGTGAATGGGGTCAAATTGTGACATGTCCACTACTGCAGCAAGCAAGTCACAATAATTCCAACCAAATCTGATTTTGTGAGACTTGCTTATGTGGTGATTGCATTGTCAGTGTTGCAATTTGATCTCATTCACATGTCTAGCACCTCAGTATAGCAGCCGCACCAAATGGACTTCAACAATGTCACCATGTAGCCCTAGCCTTAAACTGACATCGTTTAATTGATACTTGATTTCTTTCAGGCTATCCACTGAATTCCCAGCACTTGAACCATTATTTTATTAAGGTATGTTGAAAAACAGTAACTATTTCACCTGCCATTGTAAACCCTTGGATATCCGTTGATTCCATTGCTGCCACTTTATTTTTCTACACCCTTCAAATACGGTACATTCCATTTTAATAGGGCTCCTTATTAGTGTAGCATTCAACTGTATGGCAAAAAAAACATGCGACAATATAACTAGAGATGAGTGAATATTTCAATATTTGATTTGGATTACGACCACCTTATTTGCAATATTCGTCGAACTCCATTGAAGTTAATGGGAGTACAGATGAACAAATATGTTCGGAACCGATCATTAAACATAAAAATCGGTACAAATATGGTACAAATATGCAGGGCTGCCACTAGGAATATCGGGGCCCCATACTGACAACATTTTTGGGGCCCCCTTGAGACTCCAACCAGGCTCCACCCCTCGAACTATCCACAGTCCCACCGCTCTCTCTTGGAAAAACTCCCCTTCTCACCAATCACACACTAATAGTTCCCATCACCAGATCACATATATAGCCAGCAGCTCTTGTTTTGGCAAAAAGTTTTGTTCTAATCTGCCACCACGACAAGGTAGACTCTTTTGGCCGGGCCCTACTCTATTCTAACCTATTAAACATTTGTTGAAATACGAAATACAATTTAGGTATATTTTTATTTATTTTCCAATTTTTAAAATGACCAATAATATCACATACAAGGGACAAACACCACCACACCATGACCAGACACCATATTACCAGCACATAGTGACTTATAATACCACATACAAGGAAATAAATATCACCACAACATGTCCAGACCACATATTACCACCGCAGTGACCGAATAATATCACATACAAGGGACAAATACCACCGTACCATGTGCAGACCACATATTACCACCAAATGGTGACCAATAATACCAAATACAAGGAACAAATACCACCACACTATGACCAGACCACATATTACCACCAGATAGTAACCAAATAATAGCACATACTAGAAACAAATACCACCACACCATGGCCGAACAACATATTACTACCACATAGTGACTGAATACTACAATACTGATCATTAATACAAAAAAACACAATACTCTCACCATAAGTACCATTATAGACAGGAGATCTGTACTTAATCTGCAACGTCTGTTTACAGGTAAGACCATGATCACAGGTGACATTATACACAGGAGCTCTGTATATAGTGTATAGTGTACAGGTAATACAGGGATCACAAGCGACATTATACACAGAAGCTCTGTATATACTGTCAGTGTACAGTTAATACAGTGATCACCAGTGACATTATACACAGGAGCTCTGTATACAGTGTGTAGTGTACAGGTAACAGTGATCACCAGTGACATTATACACAGGAGCTCTGTCTATAGTGTCAGTGTACAGGTAATACAGTGATCACTGGTGAGATTGTACACAGGAGCTCTGCATATAGCTTACAGTATTAGAATAACCCTGCTGCAAGCAAATAAATAAAAAGCAAAAGTGCATTTAAATAACAGAGTTCTTAGTAATACTGTTTTTGTTTAAAATTAGCTGCATAAAAGCTATCCCACCTCGACAAGGTAACTCTGATTGGGACGGTCCTACATTGTCTAATATTTTAAAACTTTACCATGTGTCAAAATTGACCTCAGTGTGTGAATAAGGGCAGACAAATGGACCAGTTCACAACCAGTGAACACCAGTCTGGGGAAGCCTTTTAGTTTAATTTCCAGCTCAGAAAAAAGAGGCCACACCCTGGTTTATACATTGTATTTTGCACTGTGAAAAAACACAAAAGGTTGATCCTGATTTGAGTTTGTATACATGCAACACAAATGCATGTTCACATTGGCCATAAAGCATACAAAACCTACAGGAAACAAAATGAGCAAAAACCCTGCTGTAACTAAATAAAAAGCAAAATTGAATTTAAAAAACACAACGATCTTATTAATACTGTTTTTGATCAAAAATAGCATAAAAGCCATCCCACCTCGACAAGGCAACTCTGATTGGGACAGTCCTACGTGGTCTAATATTAAAAACCTTACCATGTGTCAATGTTGACCTCAGTGTGTGAATAAGAGCTGACAAACGGACTTGGTCCCAACCAGTGAACACCAGTCAGGAGAAGCCTTTAAGTGTAATTTCCAGCTCAGAAAAGGGAGGCCACACCTCGGTTTGCACAGAGTGCAAAAGTACAATGAAAAAAACACAAAGTTGAGCTTGGTTTGATGCGGGCCCCCTCTGCTCATCGGGCCCCATACGCCAGTCAGGGCAGTAATGCCCTGATGGCAGCCATGCAAATATGGCATGAATATGGCACATTTGGATTTAGTGATCGTTTTCTGAACACATTCGCTCATCTATAAACATAACTAACAGTATAACCAACAATATGGTATGGCACTCGATTGTTAAATGTGTTTACTTGTAAAACACTTAAAACAAAAAAAAAAAAAAAGAAAATCACAATCTTGTGCAATGCGAGGTTAAGCTAAAACTGAGACTTTTGACATTTTATCAACAGTTTTCGCCAGCTCTAATAGAATGGGTGGCGTGGAGATGGGGCATGATGACACCTGCTCGCAAAATTCATATTCACTTTACACCACAAATTTTACTCCAGTCTCATAGGAATGGGCTGTTTTATTTTGCTAGTTTTGTTTTTGTTTTCATTTTTTATCATTTTTATTCTCTTCATTTTTGCTGGAAGAGTTGCAGTTTTAATTCCCCAAAATTGGGCTTAAAAACAGAAAGAAAATTCCAAATGGCATGTTATGGTGAAAGAACACATAATTCCACCATTGCTTTTTGTGTTTTATTTTTATGGTGTTCAATGTACAGTATTAAAGTGAACTGGCAACATGATTCTTCTGGTCAGTACGATAAGTAGGATACCAAACGTACATTTTTTTTTTGTACGATAATTGTTAAAAAAAAATGTATTAATCCCCATAAGGGACAGGAACCTGCAGTCACCTGATGGCCAATATTTCAATAAAACAGCAATACAACACTTCAGTCCCCACACACAGTATAGTATGATGATACTCGCAGCCCCCCTACACACCGTATATTCACACAGCTCTCCACATTGTAGTACCCATCATACAGTGTAATGCGCCACATTTCCCTACAACCACTGACCCATAAAATAAATAAACACTATATACTCAGCTAACCACAGATCCTAGGGAGTCCGCAGCACAATTCGCTTTACAGTACTTTTACAGTAGTTTTACAAGGTAAGCTAGCAATTTAATTTATTTTGTAAAATGTAGTTTATTTTGAAGGAAATTGTGACCCTTCTAGGTGTATTTTACTCTGTGTCTTTTGCCCTTTTTTGATATCTTAGTTATTCCTTCCACCAAACTCACAGATGCCATATATGTGACTAAGAAGCTAGTCTGATCAAATCAGATTCATGTTCATTGTACAAGATCTGGTAGCAAGTAACATATTGTCCTGTATTATAATATTTATTCTACATATACCTGTGAAACGTTCATAAAATGTCTTTTGCATTTCCTAGGGGGAGAAAGGTGAAAAAGGTTATTCCAACGGTGGTTATTTTATGCAATCACCCCCTGGACCACCAGGGAGACCTGGAGAAAGGGTAAGCATTTCTTCTTTTAATATATCATAGGGATTTGGGCATAGAAATGTATAAAGGCGCCATGAGGGATTCAGTGACATTTTTAAAAAACTGACAGCACAATGCCCCATAGAGTTCAATGAAAATTCAAATGTTCTTTTTAGTGTTTCCATTTGTTTGTTTAATTGAAGACAGTATACAGTGGGGAAAAGAAGTATTTAATCAGCCACCAATTGTGCAAGTTCTCCCATTTAAAAAGATGAGAGACCTGTAATTGACATCATAGGTAGACCACAACAACTATGAGAGTCAAAGTGAGAAAGCAAATCCAGAAAATCACCTTGTCTGATTTGGCAAGATTTATTTTGCAAATAATGGTGGAAAATAAGTATTTGGGCATCTAAAAACATTCAAGATTTCAGGCTCTCACAGACCTGTAACTTCTTCTTTGGCTGGGGTCACACTTGAGAATTATTATTATTTATTTATATACCACCATTAATTCCATGGTGCTGTACATAAGAATGGGTTACATCAAAATACAAATATCACTTACAGTAAACAAAACTAACAATATCAGTCTGATACAGTGGGAAGAAGACCCTGCCCTTGTGGGCTTACATTCTACAGGATTATGGGAAAGGAGACAGTAGGTTGAGGGTTGCAGTAGCCTCGAAGGTGTTGAGGTGGCCGTGTGGTCATTACAGGTTGTAAGCTTCTTTGAAGAAGTGGGTCTTCAGGTTTCTTTTGAAAGATCCAAATGTGGTGGATAACCAGACGTGTTGGGGCACAGAATTCCAAAGGATGAGGGATATTCGGGAGAAGTCTTGGAGGCGATTGGGTGAGGAGCGAATAAGCGTGGAGGAGAGAAGGAGGTCTTGGGAGGACTGGAGACTACGTGAGGGAAGATATTGAGAGGTTAGTTTGGAAAAATACAGAGGAGAAAGGTTATGGATGGCTTTGTAGGTCAGTGTTAGTAGTTTATACTGGATACGCTGGGAAATAGGGAGCCAGTGAAGGGATTTGCAAAGAGGGGAAGCAGGAGTGTAGCGAGGAGAGATATTATTATTATTATTATTAGTCGAGCAGCAGAGTTAAGGACGGGCTGGAGGGGAGCGAGAGTGTTAGAAGGTAGGCCACAGTGGAGGATGTTGCAGTAGTCGAGACGGGAGATGATTAGGGCATGCACAAGCATTTTGGTAGAGTGAGGGTTGAGGAAAGGACAGATTCTGGAAATATATTTGAGCTGGAGGCGACAGGAGGTGGCGAGAGATTGAATGTGCGGTTTGAAGGACAGGGCAGAATCCAGGGTTACTCCGAGGCAGCGGATTTTGGGGACAGGGTAAAGTGTGATTTAATTTATTTAGATAGATAGATCAGTTAGGGAAGATGTGCAAGATGGAGGAAAGATAATTAGTTCAGATTTGTCCACATTGCGCTTGAGGAAGCGAGAGGAGAAGAAGGAAGATATGGCTGATAGACACTCTGGGATTCTGGAGAGCAGAGAGGTGACATCTGGGCCAGAGAGGTAGATCTGAGTGTCATCAGCATATAGATGGTACTGGAAGCCATAGGACTTTAAGAGTTGTCCCAGGCCGAGTGTATAAATTGAGAAGAGTAAGGACCCAAGGACAGAGCCTTGAGGGACACCAACAGAGAGGGGGCGAGATGAAGAGGTAGTATGAGAGTTGGAAACGCTAAATGTGTGGTTGGTAAGGTATGAGGACATCCAAGATAGGGCGAGGTCTTTGACCCCAAAGGAAGAGAGGATCTGTAGTAAGAGGCAGTGGTCAACTGTGTCGAAGGCAGAGGACAGGTCTAGAAGGAGGAGTATAGAGAATTGTCTGTAAGCTTTGGCTGTAAGTAAGTCGTTAGTAATTTTGAATCTCTCGCATCAAGTCCTGGCACTGCCACTGGCACTTGGGACCGGAGTTTGTGGCTGCATGTATTTCTATGCAGTGCCGGGACTTGATGTGAAAGACTCACTTGAGATTCTCGCATTCAACTCACAAGTGTGACCCCGGCCAGTGTAACTTGATCTGTAATACACTGTTCTTTTGCACATCCAAAATACGCAGTATCAAAAAGTACCGGATACTCATTGTACCCTAGTAGTCGGCAAAAAACAAATCCATAAACAGAAGGTCAGCAAAATGATCCATTTAAAGCTGGAGTCACACTAGCGTATAATATAGACGAGTGCTATGCGAGAAAAAAATCGCATGGCACTCGGACCACTCTTAATCTATGGGGCAGCTCTCATCACTGTTTTTTTTCTGGGCCGTTTTATACGTGCGAGTGAAATCACAGCATGCTGCATTTGCATGTGACAAGGCTTGTTAAAGGGTCGACATTGACTGTTAGGATTGCTACTTCCAATAGGTGGCACTAGAGTTCTAGTCCTCTTCCTCTCTGAAGAGACAATTTGCATATTTCCCAGAGGAGCTTTGCGGCTTTAAGTCTCCTCACCTCGACATGCTTAATATGCCACTCTCCGCAAGGAGAAACAATACTTCTTGGATCCCGGTCAGATGCCTCTCAATCAGCCAAACCAGATCTCCACTTTGCACTGACGAGGGGCAGTACCCAAAACACAATGTCTGCAAATTGAGATTCTGGTTTGGCTTTTATCCTAAGTCATGTGACAAGGCTCGTTAAAGGGTCGACATTTACTGTTAGGATTGCTACTTCCAATAGGTGGCACTAAAGTTCTAGTCCTCTTCATCTCTGAAGAGACAATTTGTAAATTTCCATGACAAATTCAGCAATTTCATCCTACCATAAACTTGACATCGGACCACTCAAAAACAAAAATCAAGTTTCTACACACCACCATAAAAGTCCAAAATGGTTCGTTCCAAACATCAGTGTATCAGAAACCAATTGACCGTCCCACATACCTCAGATGGGACTGCTTCCATCCTAAACACATTAAAAAGTCCATTGTCTACAGCCAGGCCCTCAGATATAACCGTATCTGTTTCAGTCCTAAGGACAGAGATGAACACCTACCCAGCTTAAAATGTCATTTTTAAATCAAGGTTACCATACCACCTCCATTAATAATCAGTTCATTTGGGCCACAAGGATCCCTAGACATCAAGTACTTCAATACAGAAAAAAAGAGGAAAATCATTGTGTACTTCTGGTAGTGACCTACAACCCACAGCTTGAAATACTGAGGAAAAATGGCTAAGAAACGTCACGATATCCTACACAAGGATGACTGGTTAAAAATATTATTTAAAGACCCCCTTGCTGTGTTACAGGCAACCCCCTAATTTAAGAAACATTGTGATCCGAAGTTCAATGCCCTCAGATTTACCAAGAGGGACATATCCTTGCAATGGGAGGAGATGCAAAACCTGCATTCATATAAAGACCAACAACAAGATCCGAATCCCCAACACACAGCAGAATTATAAGATCCCTGGGACATTAACATGTTCCTCTTCCAATGTGGTTTATTTAATTATATGCAATATATGTCCTGTGGGGGGGGGGGGGGCCTCTACAACATAGACAATGAACGTTGTAATTTTGAAAGGCAATTTCAAATCACAGAAACATTGCACGGTCTGGGAATACAAATTCATTACCATCTTTGGTTCAGTTAACACAGAACTCGATTTTCCTCCCTCCTCTCATCTAACTTGCTCTTTGACAATCTACAATCTGGTTTCCGCCCCCATCACTCAAGTGAGACAGCCCTGACCAAAATTACTAATGACCTACTTACAGCCAAAGCTAACGGACAATACTCTGTACTCCTCCTTCTAGACCTGTCATCTGCTTTCGAAACCGTTGACCACTGCTTCTTACTACAGATCCTCTCCTTCTTTGGCATCAAAGACCTTGCTGAATCCTGGATCTCCTCATACCTTTCCAACCGCACATTCAGTGTCTCCCACTCCCACACTACCTCCTCATCCCACCCTCTCTGTTGGAGTCCCCCAAGGCTCTGTCCTAGGACCCCTTCTCTTCTCAATCTATACACTTGGCCTGGGACAACTCATAAAGTCCCATGGATTCCAGTACCACCTTTATGCTGATGATACTCAGATCTACCTTTCTGGCCCACACATCACCTCTGCTCTCCAGAATCCTGGAGTGTCTATCCGCCATATCCTCCTCCTTCTCCTCTCGCTTCCTCAAACTCAATGTGGACAAATCTGTACATATCATCTTTCCTTCCTCTCATAGATCTTCCTTAATTGACCTATCTATCGCAATTAACCACATCACACTTTCCCCCATACTGGAAGTCCGCTGCCTCGGAGTAACCTTGGATTCTGTCCTGTCCTTCAAACTGCACATCCAAGCTGTTTCCACCTCCTGTCGCCTGCAGCTCAAAAATATCTCCAGAATCTGTCCTTTCCTCAACCGTCAATCTACTAAAACGCTTGTGTATGCCTTCATCATCTCCTGCCTTGACTACTGCAACATCCTTTTCTGTGGCCTCCCTACCAATACCCTTGCACCTCTCCAGTCCATCCTTAACTTTTCTGTCCAACTAATTCATCTCTTTCCTTGCTACTCCTCTGCTTCACCCCTCAGCAAATCTCTTCACTGGCTCTCATTCCCTCAGCGTATCCAGTTCAAATTACTAATACTGACCTAGGAAAGATATATATCTTGGTACCGTGTTAGCCAGTAGATAGAAAAATATTTAGAATTGAGAGTCCTGAGTGGTTGATATCTTTTAATGGCTAACTGAAAAGATGGTAACAAATTGCAAGCTTTTGAGACTACACAGGTCTCTTCAACAGGCAAAGACTAAAACAAATTCTGAAGAATCACATATTTATGCACAGCATAGCATAAAGAGACCTGAGTAGTCTCGAAAGCTTGCAATTTGTTACTATCTTTTCAGTTAGCCATTGAAAGGTATCAACCACTGAGGACTCTCAATTCTAAATATTTTAATACTCACCTAGAAAGCCATCCATAACCGGTCTCTTCCATATCAAATAGGAAGTTGCCTAATAATTAAGCACACCTTATATAGGGTTTTGATGTCATTAGACATCACCCCTCCTCATTACAGAGATGCACATCACCTGATTTACTTAATTGGTAGTTGGCTCTCAAGCCTGAACAGCTTGGAGTAGGACAACATGTATAAAAAGTATCATGTGATCAAAATACAACTTGCCTAATAATTCTGCACACAGTGTAGTTCACTCACGTTTACTGAACAAGTTCTGTCAGTTACAGTGCCATGTAGTTGTCACGTTTACTGAACAAGTTCTCAGTCACAGTGCCACGTAATTCAGTTATGTTTACTGAACACGTTCTGTCAGTCAGTGCCACGCAGTTCAGTCTCGTTTACTGAAGAAGTTCTGTCCCTTACAGTGCCACGTAGTTCAGTCACGTTTACTGAACAAGTTCTGTCAGTCAGTGTGACGTAGTAAACTCACGTTTACTGAACAAGTTCTCAGTCACAGTGCCACGTAGTTCAGTCATGTTTACAGAACACGTTCAGTCAGAGTGCAACCTAGTTCAGTCACATTCACTGAACACGTTCTATCAGTCACAGCGCGCTGAACAGATACTTCTTTACTGTACGCTATCAAGATTTACGCTTTGTCTTCCAATGGGTTGTAACCAAAAATGTGCCAATGAGGATGACAGAAAAGCAGCAGCAAGGCAATGACAATGTCGAGAGCAAGAGACACTTCAACAAACTGGTGCCAGACAAGCTCAGGATGCAGAATCTCACAGACGTCGCCAACAGGAGACACCACAACAAACTGCCACATGACAGGTACAAGTAGCTGATTCACAAAGACCACTTTGGGAACAGGAGACACCACAACACACTGCTGCTAGGCAGGAACACGATGCGGAATCCCACAGACAACGGTTGAATGAATCTCCACAATCAAGGGCAAACCGACAACAACACGATTGCCAAATTCAAAAAAAATGAATGCTCTAGACAACTAAGGCAAGCCCAGCAGAATATTCAACAACTTGCACGTTACGTAACAGACGCCGAAACTACAATTTTTGTTCACTACTGTGGGAATATGAATGCAGTTTGCTCTAAATGCGACTCTCTGAATTTCATTGATGAAAAACCATCTGACAATCAGTTTAGTTTACTCAATGCTGCCAAAAAGGAAAAGTTATGCTACTGAGACCTCACTACTCAGATCTGTTTGAGCAGTTGATGAAAGGAACGCATCAACACAGTAGAAATTTTATGGAAAATATCATAAGCATCAACAGTTCTCATGCATTTGCTTCATTTGGTGCCAACATTGCACCGCCTTCTGGATTCGGACCGTATTGTTTTAGAATTCACGGCCAGATCTACGACCACACTGGAACACTTCACCCAGAAATAGGACAACCACCAAAATTTTCACAATTATACATCCTTGATACAAATTTGCGAAAACAATCAATTCAAAAGGGAATTCCAATTCGAAAAAACAGTAATTCTCCCGTCATCGTTTGTAGGTAGCCCCCGCAACATGCAACAGCATTATCAAGATGCAATGGCAATAGTAACAAAGTATGGAAGACCTGACATTTTTGTGATGATGACCTGTAATCCTAAATGGCCGGAAATTACCGAAATTCTAGAACCCTGGCAACAAGTTGCCGGACTTAGACGCACGCGTATTTTGACTGAAACTCAGCAGCCTATTGAAAGACATCAAAAATGGGCTTTTTGGAACAGTCATAGCAATGGTACACATCATAGAGTTTCAGAAACGAGGTCTCCCACATGTGCATATACTAATTATCTTAGACGCGGATTCCAAGTTTCGCACAGAGGAAGAAATCGACAACATAGTGTGGGCTGAAATTCCTAACCAAGAAAAGTATCTTGAACTGCATAATATTGTAGTCTCTCATATGGTTCATGGCCCATGCGGTGTAGCAAATCCAAAAAGTCCATGCATGGCAAACGGAAAGTGTTCAAAAGGGTTTCCAAAGGAGTTCAAACATCACACTGTTAAAGACTTGGATGGTTACCCATCCTACTGGTGACAACACATTGATAACATTGTTCGCAACAAAAAAATTATAAATTACTCATGGATAGTCTCATACAACCCAGCTTGAACTGGCCAACAGGAGAAGCGAAGAATCCTTCAGTGGGACCCTGTGAATAAATGCTAAAGAGTATTGCAGAGAAAAAAGTATTATCTTATTCATTAAGCAAGCTAGCCAAATTAATATTACACAGAAGCAAAAGTAAATTTATTTACTATTGCCTGGTGTTTTTCTGCATGTAGCTGAACAGTGGTCACTGTTAGTGGTGAGCCTCTGTCAATCCAGTCCAACACTGCATACAACCCGTAATTATCAAAACCCTACCACTGTCACATCAACGTAGAAATCTGTGCTTCAATAAAAAGCGTTAAATATCTTTTCAAGTACATCTACAAGGGGCATGACAAAGCTAACATTGAAATACAACAGAAATCAGTCACTCACAATGATCAATCATCAACTTTTGTTGACTCAAGATACACTACGTATCCAGAAGCTGCTTGGAGGATATTTGCGTTTCCAATGCATTCACAGTCCCTTTCCTTTATACGTTTAACTATTCATTTACCAAATCAACAGCAGCTTTATTTCTTTGAAGATGCTGAAGTCAAAGATGTCTCAAAAACTTTAAGCACGACAACAACATTAATGAAATGGTTTTTGCTGAACCAACCTGACGAAAACGCAAGGCAGTATTTGTATCGAGAGATTCCAAAGCATTACGTTTGGAATAAAACTTGGAATCCAAGAAAACGAGGACTTAGCAGAATAGTTGGACGCATGTATACTGTTAGTGTCAAGGATCAAGAGACATTGCCTTCGGCTGTTACTACTGCATGTCAAAGGAGCTACAAGTTATGACGATTTGAAAACCGTTAACGGAGTATTGCACAATATATTTAAAGCTGCAGCTTTGGCTTCAGGACTTCTATTGGATAATACTGTGTGGAGACTTACTTTAAAAGACAGTTACCCTACATATGCCTAAGCAACTTTGCGAATCGTTTGCCTACATCTGCGCATTTGGACCGCCTACAAATGCGGCTCAACTTTTGACAAAGTTCAAAGAACATATAATCTTAGGATTACTGTTTACGTCTTCACAACAGAAGTGGAAATTGTAAACATTGCGAGTCTTATGCCATGCAAGATGTCCAAAATGTCTTACTACTGCATGGAAAAAATGTTTTCAGGCTTTAATTTGCCACAGCCTGCAATTCAAGTTCCACAAGTTCCAGAGTATGACAAAGCTTATGAATTATTGTTGGCAACAGAGAAGAGAAACTCCTTAAATGAACAACATATTGCATATGACTAGTGTTGAGCGATACCTTCCGATATCGGAAAGTATCGGTATCGGTTTGGATCGGCCGATATTCAAAAAATATCGGATATCGCCGATACCGATACCCGATCCCAATGCAAGTCAATGGGACCAAAATATCGGAATTAAAATAAACCCTTTCTTTCCTTGTAGGTTCATTCTACCTGAAGGAAAACAACTAAGAATAATGTAGGATGTATGGGGGAGGTGGCGGAGACATTAAAGGCAATGAGGATTAGTCCAATCAAATAGAATAGCATGTTTTTTTTTTTTTTTTAAAGAAGTTCGGATTGAAAAAGATATTGAGTATGTAAATTTTTTTTATTTTGTCAGATATTGATGTTTCACTATTCCACGCCCTTCCCCTTCTTTTTTTTCTTTTTTTTTTTTTTCTTTTCCCACACTTTCATCTTCATCATCATCAGCATCCTTGACATCAACTTCTTCACCTTATTCATCTTCTTCTTCATCTTCTACCTATTTTTTTTTTTATTACATTCTTCATATTCATTTTCTTCAACTATTATTATTCTTCCTATTCTACATATTCTTTTTATTCCACTGTTATTATTCTTCCTATTCTACTTCTTCATCATATTCTCATTTGTGACAGGCATTCCCGTAGTTGTTATCTATAAAAGTTGGAAGATTACACCTTCCGTTCTGCCAGTCACAAAAGTTACATTTGTCCGCGTTCAGTTTGGCCTGCAGCATCAGGCTTTATCCAGGGGCACCACGAGGAGGAACGGACTCACCCCCATACACTGCTTAGTCTTCTTCTGCATATAATTTAGATAATATCTTTTGCTCTGATATTAAGTCTTATGCTTAATGTTCTTCTGCTCTTTGTTCTGCAGCCTCTTGTTCTTCTGCTTCTCGGTCTTCCATGTTGTCGTCTCCAGGGTCTTCGTCTCCAGTGTCGTCATCTCCGCCGTCGTCGTCTCAGCCGTCGTCGTCTCCGCCGTCGTCGTCGTCGTCGTCATCGGGGTGGTCTTCCGGGTCATCGTCATCGGGGTGGTCTTCCGGATTGTCGACGTTAGGGTCTTCAACTTGGAAATGTAGCAGAAGGTACAAGAAGGCTGAGAAAATGCCAAGAACCAGCTGATGGAACTGGAACTCGGATGGCTACCCGAAGGTTCAAGAGCCTATGGAACTACCGAGGACCAGCTGACGTTACTGGAACCCGGTTACTAAGCAGGAGGTACCCGTGCTAAAAAGCACTACCAAGGACCGCCTGACGTTGGCGGAACTCGGATACCCAGAAGGAGGCACCTAAGCCAAAGGCTCTGCCCGGAACCAGATGACGTTACTGGAACCAGGATGGGGAGCAGAAGGTACAAGAGCAAAAGACACTGCCGAGAACCAGCTGACGGTACTGGAACCCGGATGGGTAGCCGAATGTCCAAGAGCCAATGGAACTACCAAGGACCAGCTGACGTTACTGGAACCCGGTTACTAAGCAGGAGGTACCCGTGCCTGAAAGCACTACCAAGGACCACCTGACATTGGTGGAACTTGGATACCCAGAAGGAGGCACCTAAGCCAAAGGCTCTGCCCGGAACCAGCTGACGGTACTGGAACCAGGATGGGGAGCAGAAGGTACAAGAGCAAAAGACACTGCCGAGAACCAGCTGACGGTGCTGGAACCAGGTGGTGGACCCGAAGGCCCACAGGAGAGGAGAGAACAGCTAGGCCGCGAGGCAGCCGCAGTTACCGAACCCCAACAGTCCTACAGGGGGAGCTGGGCCTACTGGCACTACAGAACCAGCCTTGACTACCAGTTCACGCAGCCCACATAGGAAGCTCCTAAACTGGAGGCACCCTGGAGTTGGCTAACTCGACCGCCCCACGACGGGGCAAGCATAGGCGTCTCAGTGAAGTTGACACAACCCGGAAACAGCTGACGGTGCTGAAACCAGGCTTGGCACGAGGGAGTACCTGTGACAAGAACACTGCCGAGAACCAGCTGGCGGTGCTGGAACCCGGATGCGTTGCCCCAGTGTGCAAGAGCCAATGGCACGACCGAGGACCAGCTGACGGTGCTGGAACCCGGTTACTAAGCTGTAGGTGCCCGCGCTTAAAAGCACTACCAAGGACCGCCTGGCGTTGGCGGAACTCGGATACCCAGGAGGAGGCACCTTAGCCAAAGGCTCGGCCCGGAACCAGCTGACGGTGCTGGAACCAGGTGGTGGACCCGAAGGCCCACAGGAGAGGAGAGAACAGCTAGGCCGCGAGGCAGCCGCAGTTACCGAACCCCAACAGTCCTACAGGGGGAGCTGGGCCTACTGGCACTACAGAACCAGCCTTGACTACCAGTTCACGCAGCCCACATAGGAAGCTCCTAAACTGGAGGCACCCTGGAGTTGGCTAACTCGACCGCCCCACGACGGGGCAAGCATAGGCGTCTCAGTGAAGTTGACACAACCCGGAAACAGCTGACGGTGCTGAAACCAGGCTTGGCACGAGGGAGTACCTGTGACAAGAACACTGCCGAGAACCAGCTGGCGGTGCTGGAACCCGGATGCGTTGCCCCAGTGTGCAAGAGCCAATGGCACGACCGAGGACCAGCTGACGGTGCTGGAACCCGGTTACTAAGCTGTAGGTGCCCGCGCTTAAAAGCACTACCAAGGACCGCCTGGCGTTGGCGGAACTCGGATACCCAGGAGGAGGCACCTAAGCCAAAGGCTCGGCCCGGAACCAGCTGACGGTGCTGGAACCAGGTGGTGGACCCGAAGGCCCACAGGAGAGGAGAGAACAGCTAGGCCGCGAGGCAGCCGCAGTTACCGAACCCCAACAGTCCTACAGGGGGAGCTGGGCCTACTGGCACTACAGAACCAGCCTTGACTACCAGTTCACGCAGCCCACATAGGAAGCTCCTAAACTGGAGGCACCCTGGAGTTGGCTAACTCGACCGCCCCACGACGGGGCAAGCATAGGCGTCTCAGTGAAGTTGACACAACCCGGAAACAGCTGACGGTGCTGAAACCAGGCTTGGCACGAGGGAGTACCTGTGACAAGAACACTGCCGAGAACCAGCTGGCGGTGCTGGAACCCGGATGCGTTGCCCCAGTGTGCAAGAGCCAATGGCACGACCGAGGACCAGCTGACGGTGCTGGAACCCGGTTACTAAGCTGTAGGTGCCCGCGCTTAAAAGCACTACCAAGGACCGCCTGGCGTTGGCGGAACTCGGATACCCAGGAGGAGGCACCTAAGCCAAAGGCTCGGCCCGGAACCAGCTGACGGTGCTGGAACCAGGTGGTGGACCCGAAGGCCCACAGGAGAGGAGAGAACAGCTAGGCCGCGAGGCAGCCGCAGTTACCGAACCCCAACAGTCCTACAGGGGGAGCTGGGCCTACTGGCACTACAGAACCAGCCTTGACTACCAGTTCACGCAGCCCACATAGGAAGCTCCTAAACTGGAGGCACCCTGGAGTTGGCTAACTCGACCGCCCCACGACGGGGCAAGCATAGGCGTCTCAGTGAAGTTGACACAACCCGGAAACAGCTGACGGTGCTGAAACCAGGCTTGGCACGAGGGAGTACCTGTGACAAGAACACTGCCGAGAACCAGCTGGCGGTGCTGGAACCCGGATGCGTTGCCCCAGTGTGCAAGAGCCAATGGCACGACCGAGGACCAGCTGACGGTGCTGGAACCCGGTTACTAAGCTGTAGGTGCCCGCGCTTAAAAGCACTACCAAGGACCGCCTGGCGTTGGCGGAACTCGGATACCCAGGAGGAGGCACCTAAGCCAAAGGCTCGGCCCGGAACCAGCTGACGGTGCTGGAACCAGGTGGTGGACCCCAAGGCCCACAGGAGAGGAGAGAACAGCTAGGCCGCGAGGCAGCCGCAGTTACCGAACCCCAACAGTCCTACAGGGGGAGCTGGGCCTACTGGCACTACAGAACCAGCCTTGACTACCAGTTCACGCAGCCCACATAGGAAGCTCCTAAACTGGAGGCACCCTGGAGTTGGCTAACTCGACCGCCCCACGACGGGGCAAGCATAGGCGTCTCAGTGAAGTTGACACAACCCGGAAACAGCTGACGGTGCTGAAACCAGGCTTGGCACGAGGGAGTACCTGTGACAAGAACACTGCCGAGAACCAGCTGGCGGTGCTGGAACCCGGATGCGTTGCCCCAGTGTGCAAGAGCCAATGGCACGACCGAGGACCAGCTGACGGTGCTGGAACCCGGTTACTAAGCTGTAGGTGCCCGCGCTTAAAAGCACTACCAAGGACCGCCTGGCGTTGGCGGAACTCGGATACCCAGGAGGAGGCACCTAAGCCAAAGGCTCGGCCCGGAACCAGCTGACGGTGCTGGAACCAGGTGGTGGACCCCAAGGCCCACAGGAGAGGAGAGAACAGCTAGGCCGCGAGGCAGCCGCAGTTACCGAACCCCAACAGTCCTACAGGGGGAGCTGGGCCTACTGGCACTACAGAACCAGCCTTGACTACCAGTTCACGCAGCCCACATAGGAAGCTCCTAAACTGGAGGCACCCTGGAGTTGGCTAACTCGACCGCCCCACGACGGGGCAAGCATAGGCGTCTCAGTGAAGTTGACACAACCCGGAAACAGCTGACGGTGCTGAAACCAGGCTTGGCACGAGGGAGTACCTGTGACAAGAACACTGCCGAGAACCAGCTGGCGGTGCTGGAACCCGGATGCGTTGCCCCAGTGTGCAAGAGCCAATGGCACGACCGAGGACCAGCTGACGGTGCTGGAACCCGGTTACTAAGCTGTAGGTGCCCGCGCTTAAAAGCACTACCAAGGACCGCCTGGCGTTGGCGGAACTCGGATACCCAGGAGGAGGCACCTAAGCCAAAGGCTCGGCCCGGAACCAGCTGACGGTGCTGGAACCAGGTGGTGGACCCCAAGGCCCACAGGAGAGGAGAGAACAGCTAGGCCGCGAGGCAGCCGCAGTTACCGAACCCCAACAGTCCTACAGGGGGAGCTGGGCCTACTGGCACTACAGAACCAGCCTTGACTACCAGTTCACGCAGCCCACATAGGAAGCTCCTAAACTGGAGGCACCCTGGAGTTGGCTAACTCGACCGCCCCACGACGGGGCAAGCATAGGCGTCTCAGTGAAGTTGACACAACCCGGAAACAGCTGACGGTGCTGAAACCAGGCTTGGCACGAGGGAGTACCTGTGACAAGAACACTGCCGAGAACCAGCTGGCGGTGCTGGAACCCGGATGCGTTGCCCCAGTGTGCAAGAGCCAATGGCACGACCGAGGACCAGCTGACGGTGCTGGAACCCGGTTACTAAGCTGTAGGTGCCCGCGCTTAAAAGCACTACCAAGGACCGCCTGGCGTTGGCGGAACTCGGATACCCAGGAGGAGGCACCTAAGCCAAAGGCTCGGCCCGGAACCAGCTGACGGTGCTGGAACCAGGTGGTGGACCCCAAGGCCCACAGGAGAGGAGAGAACAGCTAGGCCGCGAGGCAGCCGCAGTTACCGAACCCCAACAGTCCTACAGGGGGAGCTGGGCCTACTGGCACTACAGAACCAGCCTTGACTACCAGTTCACGCAGCCCACATAGGAAGCTCCTAAACTGGAGGCACCCTGGAGTTGGCTAACTCGACCGCCCCACGACGGGGCAAGCATAGGCGTCTCAGTGAAGTTGACACAACCCGGAAACAGCTGACGGTGCTGAAACCAGGCTTGGCACGAGGGAGTACCTGTGACAAGAACACTGCCGAGAACCAGCTGGCGGTGCTGGAACCCGGATGCGTTGCCTTGCCTATTAAAGATTGTCTTCCTAGAGCCCCAACTAGCGGTGTTGGAGCAAAGGGTAAGCAGGGGGAGATGAGTGTAGGCCGAAGCCTGCACTGGAGGCAGCTTTGTGTCTGCGTTGCGTTTGCAGGACACGATGCCGGCTACACAGCGGGGGAACAGCTGGCGGTGCTGAACCACACTAACACATTGGCTGGTGTTTTTCTCTGTGCAGCTAGCATGTCCGGGCAGAAACTGGCGTTGTTTGAGCCCAGGGTCAGCAGGAGGAGGAGAGGAGCAAAGTGTAGGCCGAAGCCTGCACTGGTGGCAGCTTTTGTTCTGTTGTGCCAGCGTGGCTTGTGCTGGACACGTTGCCGACTACACAGCAGGGGAACAGCTGGCGGTGCTGAACCCCACTAACACATTGGCTGGTGTTTTTCTCTGTGCAGCTAGCATTTCCGGGCAAAAACTAGCGGTGTTTGAGCCCAGGGTCAGCAGGAGGAGTAGAGGAGCAGAGTGTAGGCCGAAGCCTAGTTGAACCAATTTCAAAGGTTACCTTTAACCCCCCCCTCAGGTGTTGCAAGGTACAAGAGCCACACCTTGAACAGCATTAATGATGCACAAGTCAAAGGTTGCTCTATTTAATTTTGCTCCTTGCACACGCTGAATTAAACACGTACACTATTTAGCCCATTATACTGTCAAACAGTAGTGGAGGCGTGACTACTAGTCTTTTTAAGGAGACGCAGCACAGGTGTACAAATTTACACCTAGGTGCTGTGCGCAGATTCCTTACCGTTGTTATTTGCAGTACAGGAAACTGCGCTCTTGTGTTATCCCTTGGCAATACCCTGTTAGTGCAGGCCGTCTCATGACCTCATTTCATGTTGGCCGGTGCGGTTAACGATGGCCATAAATCCCAGACCCACAGTGGCTTTTCCTAAAGTCACACTGCGGTGCTGGGATTCGTGGCCTTGTGCAGTAAATATGTTCGCCGCTCACACATGTCCTTACACCTGCTTCAGACTGGGCGGCCTCAGCTGATCCCTTATCGCATGCCGCGGCCATGAGGCCGCACAGTCAGAAGAAGGCGGAAGGAGGGGAGTGAAAACAGGGGAACATATGCACTGCTCGTGCCCATCAATCACACCCTCGCAGTCAAAATATATGAGACAACGGGGGGCGTTGTGTCGGGCAGGGGGGACGCACAGGCACAGCCAGCCAACCAATGATGTCAGGAGACGGGCAGCGCTAACAATGGGGGTGCTGCGTGTCATTACAAAGGAAAGTCACACCTCAGGGACATTGTAATGGTCTCTAATGAGACACATTTTTTACGTGTTGAGTTCCACGTGGGCAAGGAGAAAAAGTCAGCCACCTCGTACAAATGCAGCAGTACTGCTGTACAAGGTGGCTGATATACATAGAAACACCTGTGGGTGGGGGGCAGGCTCCCTTCAATTTCAGTTCATGTGCCTGCGTGGCGTTTGCAGGTCACGTTGCAAGCTGCACAGCAGGGGAACAGCTGGCGGTGCTGAACCCCACTAACACATTGGCTGGTGTTTTTCTCTGTGCAGCTAGCATGTCCGGGCAGAAACTGGCGTTGTTTGAGCCCAGGGTCAGCAGGAGGAGGAGAGGAGCAAAGTGTAGGCCGAAGCCTGCACTGGTGGCAGCTTTTGTTCTGTTGTGCCAGCGTGGCTTGTGCTGGACACGTTGCCGACTACACAGCAGGGGAACAGCTGGCGGTGCTGAACCCCACTAACACATTGGCTGGTGTTTTTCTCTGTGCAGCTAGCATTTCCGGGCAAAAACTAGCGGTGTTTGAGCCCAGGGTCAGCAGGAGGAGTAGAGGAGCAGAGTGTTGGCCAAAGCCTAGTTGAACCAATTTCAAAGGTTACCTTTAACCCCCCCCTCAGGTGTTGCAAGGTACAAGAGCCACACCTTGAACAGCATTAATGATGCACAAGTCAAAGGTTGCTCTATTTAATTTTGCTCCTTGCACACGCTGAATTAAACACGTACACTATTTAGCCCATTATACTGTCAAACAGTAGTGGAGGCGTGACTACTAGTCTTTTTAAGGAGACGCAGCACAGGTGTACAAATTTACACCTAGGTGCTGTGCGCAGATTCCTTACCGTTGTTATTTGCAGTACAGGAAACTGCGCTCTTGTGTTATCCCTTGGCAATACCCTGTTAGTGCAGGCCGTCTCATGACCTCATTTCATGTTGGCCGGTGCGGTTAACGATGGCCATAAATCCCAGACCCACAGTGGCTTTTCCTAAAGTCACACTGCGGTGCTGGGATTCGTGGCCTTGTGCAGTAAATATGTTCGCCGCTCACACATGTCCTTACACCTGCTTCAGACTGGGCGGCCTCAGCTGATCCCTTATCGCATGCCGCGGCCATGAGGCCGCACAGTCAGAAGAAGGCGGAAGGAGGGGAGTGAAAACAGGGGAACATATGCACTGCTCGTGCCCATCAATCACACCCTCGCAGTCAAAATATATGAGACAACGGGGGGCGTTGTGTCGGGCAGGGGGGACGCACAGGCACAGCCAGCCAACCAATGATGTCAGGAGACGGGCAGCGCTAACAATGGGGGTGCTGCGTGTCATTACAAAGGAAAGTCACACCTCAGGGACATTGTAATGGTCTCTAATGAGACACATTTTTTACGTGTTGAGTTCCACGTGGGCAAGGAGAAAAAGTCAGCCACCTCGTACAAATGCAGCAGTACTGCTGTACAAGGTGGCTGATATACATAGAAACACCTGTGGGTGGGGGGCAGGCTCCCTTCAATTTCAGTTCATGTGCCTGCGTGGCGTTTGCAGGTCACGTTGCAAGCTGCACAGCAGGGGAACAGCTGGCGGTGCTGAACCCCACTAACACATTGGCTGGTGTTTTTCTCTGTGCAGCTAGCATGTCCGGGCAGAAACTGGCGTTGTTTGAGCCCAGGGTCAGCAGGAGGAGGAGAGGAGCAAAGTGTAGGCCGAAGCCTGCACTGGTGGCAGCTTTTGTTCTGTTGTGCCAGCGTGGCTTGTGCTGGACACGTTGCCGACTACACAGCAGGGGAACAGCTGGCGGTGCTGAACCCCACTAACACATTGGCTGGTGTTTTTCTCTGTGCAGCTAGCATTTCCGGGCAAAAACTAGCGGTGTTTGAGCCCAGGGTCAGCAGGAGGAGTAGAGGAGCAGAGTGTTGGCCAAAGCCTAGTTGAACCAATTTCAAAGGTTACCTTTAACCCCCCCCTCAGGTGTTGCAAGGTACAAGAGCCACACCTTGAACAGCATTAATGATGCACAAGTCAAAGGTTGCTCTATTTAATTTTGCTCCTTGCACACGCTGAATTAAACACGTACACTATTTAGCCCATTATACTGTCAAACAGTAGTGGAGGCGTGACTACTAGTCTTTTTAAGGAGACGCAGCACAGGTGTACAAATTTACACCTAGGTGCTGTGCGCAGATTCCTTACCGTTGTTATTTGCAGTACAGGAAACTGCGCTCTTGTGTTATCCCTTGGCAATACCCTGTTAGTGCAGGCCGTCTCATGACCTCATTTCATGTTGGCCGGTGCGGTTAACGATGGCCATAAATCCCAGACCCACAGTGGCTTTTCCTAAAGTCACACTGCGGTGCTGGGATTCGTGGCCTTGTGCAGTAAATATGTTCGCCGCTCACACATGTCCTTACACCTGCTTCAGACTGGGCGGCCTCAGCTGATCCCTTATCGCATGCCGCGGCCATGAGGCCGCACAGTCAGAAGAAGGCGGAAGGAGGGGAGTGAAAACAGGGGAACATATGCACTGCTCGTGCCCATCAATCACACCCTCGCAGTCAAAATATATGAGACAACGGGGGGCGTTGTGTCGGGCAGGGGGGACGCACAGGCACAGCCAGCCAACCAATGATGTCAGGAGACGGGCAGCGCTAACAATGGGGGTGCTGCGTGTCATTACAAAGGAAAGTCACACCTCAGGGACATTGTAATGGTCTCTAATGAGACACATTTTTTACGTGTTGAGTTCCACGTGGGCAAGGAGAAAAAGTCAGCCACCTCGTACAAATGCAGCAGTACTGCTGTACAAGGTGGCTGATATACATAGAAACACCTGTGGGTGGGGGGCAGGCTCCCTTCAATTTCAGTTCATGTGCCTGCGTGGCGTTTGCAGGTCACGTTGCAAGCTGCACAGCAGGGGAACAGCTGGCGGTGCTGAACCCCACTAACACATTGGCTGGTGTTTTTCTCTGTGCAGCTAGCATGTCCGGGCAGAAACTGGCGTTGTTTGAGCCCAGGGTCAGCAGGAGGAGGAGAGGAGCAAAGTGTAGGCCGAAGCCTGCACTGGTGGCAGCTTTTGGTCGGTTGTGCCAGCGTGGCTTGTGCTGGACACGATGCCGGCTACACAGCGGGGGAACAGCAGGCGGTGCTGAACCCCACTAACACATTGGCTGGTGTTTTTCTCTGTGCAGCTAGCATGTCCGGGCAGAAACTGGCGTTGTTTGAGCCCAGGGTCAGCAGGAGGAGGAGAGGAGCAAAGTGTAGGCCGAAGCCTGCACTGGTGGCAGCTTTTGTTCTGTTGTGCCAGCGTGGCTTGTGCTGGACACGTTGCCGACTACACAGCAGGGGAACAGCTGGCGGTGCTGAACCCCACTAACACATTGGCTGGTGTTTTTCTCTGTGCAGCTAGCATTTCCGGGCAAAAACTAGCGGTGTTTGAGCCCAGGGTCAGCAGGAGGAGTAGAGGAGCAGAGTGTAGGCCGAAGCCTAGTTGAACCAATTTCAAAGGTTACCTTTAACCCCCCCCTCAGGTGTTGCAAGGTACAAGAGCCACACCTTGAACAGCATTAATGATGCACAAGTCAAAGGTTGCTCTATTTAATTTTGCTCCTTGCACACGCTGAATTAAACACGTACACTATTTAGCCCATTATACTGTCAAACAGTAGTGGAGGCGTGACTTGTCTTTTTAACGAGACGCAGCACAGGTGTCAAAATTTGCACCTAGGTACTGGGCGCAGATTCCTGAGCGTTGTTATTTGCTGTACAGGAGTCTGCGCTATTGTGATCCCTTGGCCATGCGCTGTGAGCGCTTCCTGTCTTCTGACCTCATTTCATGTCGGCCGTTGCGGTTAGCGATGGACATGAATCCCAGACCCACAGTGTGTTTTTAAAAAATCACACTGCGGTGCTGGGATTCGTGCCCTGGTGCACTAAATATGTTTGCCGCTCACACATGTCCTTACACCTGCTTCAGACTGGGCGGCCTCATCTGATCCCTTATCGCCTGCCGCGGCCATGAGGACACCCAGTCTGAAGAAGGCGGAAGGAGATGAGTGAACACAGGCAAACATATGCACTGCACATGCCCATCAATCACACCCTCGCTGTCCAAAAAAATAAGACACCGAGGGCCGTTGTTTCGAGCAGGGGAGATGCACAGGCGCAGCCAGCTAACCAATGATGTCAAAAGACGGGCAGCGCTAACAAGGGTGGTGCTGCGTGTCATTACAAAGGAAAGTCACACCTCAGGGACATTGTAATGGTCTCTAATGAGACACATTTTGTACGTGTTGAGTTCCACGTGGGCAAGGAGAAAAAGTCAGCCACCTCGTACAAATGCAGCAGTACTGCTGTACAAGGTGGCTGATATACATAGAAACACCTGTGGGTGGGGGGCAGGCTCCCTTCAATTTCAGTTCATGTGCCTGCGTGGCGTTTGCAGGTCACGTTGCAAGCTACACAGCAGGGGAACAGCTGGCGTTGCTGAACCCCACTGACACATTGACTGGTGTTTTTCTCTGTGCAGATTGCATGTCCGGGCAAAAACTAGCGGTGTTAGAGCCCAGGGTCAGCAGGAGGAGGAGGAGAGGAGCAAAGTGTAGGCCGAAGCCTGCACTGGTGGCAGCTTTTGGTCGGTTGTGCCAGCGTGGCTTGTGCTGGACACGATGCCGGCTACACAGCGGGGGAACAGCAGGCGATGCTGAACCCCACTAACACATTGGCTGCTGTTTTTCTCTGTGCAGCTAGCATGTCCGGGCAGAAACTGGCGTTGTTTGAGCCCAGGGTCAGCAGGAGGAGGAGAGGAGCAAAGTGTAGGCCGAAGACTGCACTGGTGGCAGCTTTTGGTCGGTTGTGCCAGCGTGGCTTGTGCTGGACACGTTGCCGACTACACAGCAGGGGAACAGCTGGCGGTGCTGAACCCCACTAACACATTGGCTGGTGTTTTTCTCTGTGCAGCTAGCATTTCCGGGCAAAAACTAGCGGTGTTTGAGCCCAGGGTCAGCAGGAGGAGGAGAGGAGCAGAGTGTAGGCCGAAGCCTAGTTGAACCAATTTCAAAGGTTACCTTTAACCCCCCCCTCAGGTGTTGCAAGGTACAAGAGCCACACCTTGTGCAGCATTAATGCTGCACAAGTAAAAGGTTGCTCTATTTGTTTTGCTCCTTGCACACGCTGACTAAAACACGTACACTATTTAGCCCATTATACTGTCAAACAGTTGTGGAGGCGTGACTTGTCTTTTTAACGAGACGCAGCACAGGTGTCAAAATTTGCACCTAGGTACTGGGCGCAGATTCCTGAGCGTTGTTATTTGCTGTACAGGAGTCTGCGCTATTGTGATCCCTTGGCCATGCGCTGTGAGCGCTTCCTGTCTTCTGACCTCATTTCATGTCGGCCGTTGCGGTTAGCGATGGACATGAATCCCAGACCCACAGTGTGTTTTCAAAAAATCACACTGCGTGGCTGGGATTCGTGGCCTTGTGCAGTAAATAGGTTTGCCGCTTACACATGTCCTTACACCTGCTCCAGACTGGGCGGCCTCAGCTGATCCCTTATCGCCTACCACGGCCAGGAGGCCGCACAGTCTGAAGAAGGCGGAAGGAGATGAGTTAAGACAGGCGAACATATGCACTGCTCGTGCCCATAAACCACACCCTCGCTGACAAAATAAATATGACAACGAGGGGCGTTGTTTCTAGCAGGGCGGATGCACAGGCGCAGCCAGCTAACCATGATGACAAAAGACGGGAAACGCTACCAAGGGGGGTGCTGCGTATCATTACAAAGGAAAGTCACACCTCAGGGACAGTGGAATGGTCTCAATGAGACACATTTTGTACGTGTTGAGTTCCACGTGGGCAAGGAGAAAAAGTCAGCCACCTTGTACAAATGCAGCAGTACTGCTGTACTAGGTGGCTGTTATACATAGAAACACCTGGGGGGGTGGGGCCAGGTTCCCTTTTAATTTCAGTTCCTGTGCCTGCATGGCGTTTGCAGGTCACGTTGCCGGCTACACAGCAGGGGAACAGCTGGCGTTGCTGAACCCCACTAACACATTGGCTGGTGTTTTTCTCTGTGCAGCTAGCACTTCCGGGCAAAAACTAGCGGTGTTTGAGCCCAGGGTCAGCAGGAGGAGGAGAGGAGCAGAGTGTAGGCCGAAGCCTGCACTGGTGGCAGCTTTTGTTCTGTTGTGCCAGCGTGGCTTGTGCTGGACACGTTGCCGACTACACAGCAGGGGAACAGCTGGCGGTGCTGAACCCCACTGACACATCACCTAGTGTTTTTTTCTGTGTAGACAACACTTCCAGGTGGCAACTGACAGTGTTGAAACCCAGGGAATCAAAGAGGAGCAGAGTGTAGGCCGAAGCCTGCAGTGGAGCAAGTTGAAAGGGAACCTTTAACCCCCCCCCCCAGGCATTTGTTGCTGAAAGAGCCATCTTGTACAGCAGTAATACTGCACATGGAAAATGGTGGCTCCGAAAATTATGCTCCTTGCAAACGCTGAAGTACACACTCATATAATGTGTCCCCTCACACCGTCAAACCATCCCGGAAGTGGGACTTTCCTTTGTAATGTGACACAGCACAGCCGTCATTCCAACCCCCTTGGTGCCGGGCACCACCTCCTCAACGTTGTTTGGTTCTGTCACGGAGCCCGCACTGTAATGTTATCCCTTGGCCATGCACAGTTAGCGGTGCCCGTCTTCTGACATCATGTAGGTGTCAGGCTGGCAGTGCCTGTGCGTCCAAGCTGCCCGAGATCCAACCTTGCAGTGTCATCTAATGTAGTCCCACTGCGGGCCAGGGATCCATGGGCATGCGCAGTGCATATCATCGCCTCTCACTCACCTCCTTCCTGCTTCTTCAGACTGTGCGGCGTCACGGCCGTGGCATGCTATTAGGGATCAGCTGACGCCGCCTAGTCTGAAGAAGCGTGAAGAAGGGGAGTGAGAGGCTAGTATATGCACTGCGCATGGCCATGGATACCAGGCCCACTGTGGGATCACATTAGACGACACTGCGAGGTGTGATTTCGGGCAGCGTGGACGCACAGGCGCAGCCAGGACGACAACAAATGATGTCAGAGGACGGGCAGCGCAAACTGTGCATGGCCAAGGGATAACATAACAGCGCAGGGTCCATGACGGAATCAAACAACGCTAAGGAGGCAGCGCACGGTGCCAAGGGGGTAGCAATGACGGCTGTGCTGCGTCACATTACAAAGGAAAGTCCCACCTCCAGGACGGTTGGACGGTGTGAGGGGACACATTACATGAGTGTGTAGTTCAGCGTTTGCAAGGAGCATAATTTCAAGAGCGACCTTTCCCTTGTGCAGTATTAGTGCTGCACATGGTGGCTCTTTCAGTAACAAACGCCTAGGGGGGGGGGGGGACAGGTCCCCTTACATTTTAGTTGTGCCAGCGTGGCGGTCGCATGACACGTTGCCGGATACACAGCTGGGGATCAGCTGACGTTACTGAACCCCAATAACAGAGGAGCGACTGTTGACTGTGCACACAGCACTTCCAGGCACCAACTGGCGGTGTTAGAGCCCAGGGACAGCAGGAGGAGCAGATTGGAGGTATTGCCGCACACACAGCTGGGGATCAGCTGACGTTACTGAACCCCAATAACAGAGGAGCGACTGTTGACTGTGCACACAGCACTTCCAGGCACCAACTGGCGGTGTTAGAGCCCAGGGACAGCAGGAGGAGCAGATTGGAGGTATTGCCGCACACACAGCTGGGGATCAGCTGACGTTACTGAACCCCAATAACAGAGGAGCGACTGTTGACTGTGCACACAGCACTTCCAGGCACCAACTGGCGGTGTTAGAGCCCAGGGACAGCAGGAGGAGCAGAGGAACAGAGTGTAGGCCGAAGCCTGATTGGAGCAAGTTGAAAGGAAACCTTTAACCCCCCCCCCCAAGACGTTTGTAGCTGAAAGAGCCATGTTGTGCAGCACTAAGGATGCAAAAGGAAAAGGTTGCTCTTTTAATTATGCTCCTTGCAAACACCGAAGTAAACACTAAAAATGTGTCCCTTTATACCGTTAAACCGTTCCGGAGGTGCGAATTTCCTTCGTAATGGGACACAGCACAGCTGTCATTCCTATCCCCTTGATGCCGTGCGCTGCCTCCTCAGCGTTGTTTTAAGCTGCCACGGAGCCTGCGCTGTTCTGTTAGCCCTTGGCCATGCCCAATTAGCGCTGCCTGTCTTCTGACATAATTTGGTGTCAGGCTGTCAGTGCCTGTGCGTCCACGCTGCTCCAGATCCCACCTCGCAGTCTCATCTAACGTAATCCCACTGCGGGCCTTGGAACCATGGGCATGCACAGTGCATAACCTCGACTCTCACTCCCCTCCTTCCCTCTTCTTCAGACTGTGCGGTGTCACGGCCGTGGCATGCTAGGGATCAGCTGACGGCGCACAGTCTAAAGAAGGCGGAGGGAAATGAGCGAGAGCCCGAGGGGAAGATATGCACTGCGCATGCCCATGGATCCCAGGCCCGCAGTGTGACTCAATCAGAAGACACTGCGAGGCGGGATCTCGGGCACCGCGGCCGCACAGGCGCAGCCAGCCTGACACCAAATTATGTCAGAAGACAGGCAGCGCAAATAGGGCATGCCCAAGGGATAACAGAACAGCGCAGGCTCCGTGACAGCTTAAAACAACGCTGAGGAGGCAGCGCATGGCACCAAGGGGGTAGGAATGACGGCTGTGCTGCGTCACATTACGAAGGAAAGTCCCAGCTCCGGGACGGTATAACGGTATCAGTGAACACATTTTATAAGTGTTAAGTTCTGCGTGTGCAAAGAGCTAAAAAAAAAGAGCTACCTTTTCCTTGTGCAGCATTACTGCTGCACAAGATGGCTCTTTCAGTAACAAACGACGGGGGGGGGGGGGGGGACAGGTTCCCTTACATTTAGGTTGTTGTGCCAGCGTGGCGGTCGCAGGACACATTGCCGGCTACACAGCTGGGGATCAGCTGACGTTACTGAAACCCAATAACACTGGGTCGTATGTTTTTACTGTGCAGCCTGCACTTCTGAGCCGCAACTGGCGGTGTTGGAGCCCAGGAATAGCAGTTCAGGTGGTAGAAAGATGAACACAGCAGGAGACCTGGATGACACCCAATTACTTAATCAGGCAGAGGAGTGGCAAATTCCTGCGAGATCCAGGCCTGGTTCATTTTCAGGAAAGTAAGCCGGTCAACGTTATCGGAGGATAGTCGCATGCGACGGTCTGTTAGTACACCACCTGCGGCACTAAAGACACGTTCCGATAAGACACTAGCCGCAGGGCAAGCCAGCACCTCCAATGCATACTGGCTTAGCTCTGGCCATGTATCCAGCTTAGAGACCCAAAACTTGAACGGGGAAGAGCCGTCTGGGAGTACAGTAAGAGGGCAAGCCATGTAGTCTGTCACCATCTGACGGAACCGTTGCCTCCTGCTGACTGGAGCCGCCGGTGATGGTGTAGACATTTGGGGCGGGCACACAAAAGTGTGCCAGAGTTGTGCCATACTGGGCTTGCCTTGGGCAGAGGCACTGCTTCTGCTCCCTCTTTGGGCAGAGCCTCCCCCACTGCCTCGACGCACTGAGCTGCTTTGTAAAGCACTAGCAGCACTCCTCTCAGTTGGACAGGAGAAGATGATGGAATTCACCAGTGTGTCGTGGTACTCCCGCAATTTACGCTCCCGGGTCAACGCAGGGATGAGGTTTTGGACGTTGTCCCGGTAGCGAGGATCGAGGAGGGTGAACACCCAATAATCAGGCATGTTGAGAATGTGGTCGATGCGGCGGTCGTTTCTCAGGCACTGCAGCATGAAATCCACCATGTGCTGCAGAGTGCCAACCGGCCCAGAAACGCTGTCCCCTGCTTGAGACATGATCTCTGCCCGCTCGTCATCACCCCACCCTCGCTGTACACACTGACCACTGGACAATTGTGTCGCTCCCTCCTCTGGACGGAGCTCTTCCTCCTCCATTGACTCCTCCTCATCCTCCTCACAAATTGGCCCCTGCGTACCCCTTTGTGAGGAACCACGTGGCGCTGACTCTCCAGAAGCTGATGGAAAAGGTGACTCCTCATCCTCCACCTCTTCCACCACATCATCCCTTAACCCTTGCAAAGTTTGCTGAAGCAGGCAGATAAGGGGGACAGTCATGCTGACTAGTGCATCATCTGCACTTGCCATCCGCGTGGAATAATCAAAAGGACGCAAAACCTGGCAGACGTCCTTCATAGTGGCCCACTCTGTGGTTGTGAAGTCTGATCGGCGCTGACTGCGACTTCTTTGCGCCTGATGCAGCTGGTACTCCATAACTGCTTGCTGCTGCTCACACAACCGCTCCAACATATGTAACGTGGAATTCCACCGGGTAGGTAGGTCACATATGATGCGGTGTTCCGGAAGGCGGAATCGGCGCTGCAGAGCAGCAATGCGGGATCTGGCCAAGCTGGAACGCCGCAAGTGAGCACACTCTAGGCGGACCTTGTGCAGCAGGGCATTAAGATCCGGATAGTCCCTCAGAAAACTCTGCACAACCAAATTGAGCACATGTGCCAGACATGGGATGTGAGTGAGGTTGCCAAGGGCCAAAGCTGCCACCAGATTTCGGCCATTGTCACACACTACCATGCCTGGCTGGAGATTCGCTGGCAGTAACCACACATCGCTCTCCTGCTTTATGGCATTCCAGAGCTCCTGCGCTGTGTGGCTTCGATGCCCCAATGAAACTAGTTTCAAGACGGCCTGCTGACGTTTGGCCACGGCTGTGCTCATGTCGGTCATAGGTAAACGTTCACGGGTCCATGTGGGGGTGGACTGTGACGGATCCTGCAGAGAGGAATCAGAGGAACTGGTGTAAGAGGAGGAGTCGATGCGTACAGACTGGATTCCTGCAATCCTTGGAGTGGGCAGGACACGTCCTGCGCCACTCGCACGATCTGTACCTGGCTCAACAACATTAACCCAATGGGCAGTGAGGGAAACATATCGCCCCTGTCCATGCTGACTGGTCCACGCATCGGTGGTGAGGTGGACCTTGCTACTGACGGCGTTCAGTAGCGCATGTTTTATGTTTGCCTCAACATGCCTGTGCAGGGCAGGGACAGCCTGCCTGCTGAAGTAAAAGCGGCTGGGCACCTTGTACTGTGGGACTGCCAATGCCATCAAGTCACGGAAGCTGTCAGTCTCCACCAGCCTGAACGAGAGCATTTCCAGGGACAACAGTTTGGCAATGCCTGCATTCAGAGCCTGTGCTCGGGGGTGGTTGGCCGAGAATGCCCGCCTTTTCTCCCATGCCTGTACTACCGATGGCTGTAGAGTAGACTGGGAGTGTGAGGATGACTGGGAAGGTGGTGCTGTGGGTGGAATTACACAAGGTCTCTGGGAGGAAGCCAAACCAGCTGTGCGTGAGCTGGAGGAAGAGGCAACACGAGCTGAAGAGGTGGTAGCTGCCGCTGTTGGTTGGCCTACATCTTCAGTGTGTTTCTGTAACTCCACCGCGTGCCTGGTCCGCACATGTTTCCACATATTTGTGGTATTGAGGTTGCTGACATTTTTCCCTCTTTTTACTTTATGATGACACAGCTTGCATTTGACAAAACAAATGTCATCTGCAACTGTGTCAAAAAAGGACCAGGCACTGCAAGTCTTGGGAGCGCCCTTTTTGGCTTTGGAAAGAGACAGGCTCCTAACGGGTGCCAAAGTGGAGGCTCCAGGCTCCGCAGTCTTCCCCCTCCCTCTCCCTCTTTGGCCCGTAAGAGGAAGCTCTTCCTCTGAGCTGCTCCCACCACCTTCCTGTTCCTCACGCCACGATGGGTCAAGGACCTCATCATCTCCACTACCCTCTGCCACCAACTGCTCCTCCTGGGTAGTCTCAGCAGCACAGTACGCACGAGAAAGCGGCACCTGAGTTTCATCATCAGATGCGTACTGCGCTGTGGTCACCGGAGGCACTGGCCCACCTGCCTCTTCAGAGTCAGAGAGAAAAAGGTGTTGGGCATCACTGCACACTGCCTCTTCTTCCATTTCTCCAATGCTGCTTGGCTGGCCCCCTGTTTCCAAGCCAAGAGATTCAGAGAACAGAAGTAGAGACGGCTCCTGTCCTGGGCTCTCTGACTGCCTGGCCAATTTGGCAGGTGGTGAAGAGACAGATGGCTGCTCTCCAGTGCTCTGTGCCTGAGAGGATGTGGCACTAACTGAAGTCGATGCCGAGGCGTTAGCTGCCATCCACCCGACAACGGCTTCAATTTGGTCTTCACGCAGCAGCGGTGCACGGCGCTCTCCGACAAAGCTGCGCATGAAGGACTGTTCCCTGCTGAAACTGAGTGACGACGAGTCACCGGCGCCCGCAGCAGGCACAGAATCACCACGTCCTCTCCCTGCTCCTCTCCCTGCTCCGCGCCCACGCCCACGTGCCTTACTCCCTGCCCTCTTCATCTTGGTTGACAGATAAAGATAAGCAGAAAAGTACTAAGGCCTTAGTGTGCTTATTCCTGTAATGCTCCTCCTAACAGGTGTAAGAAACACTAATGTTGTAAATTGTGGACTAAACTTTATTATTTTGCAAATGTGGCCTACACAAGTGTAAGTTGTGTTTGGTGAACTTAACCTTTTTTTTGGTGCAGATCGGGCTACAGAGCTAGTTTAAATCACACGGAGACCGTGCAGACAGCCGTAAACGGCGCTGCAAGGCCAAGAAACCCTCCTCTCGGTTATCCTATATAGTGTTTTTCCACTATTTAGCTGGATACTAGTGGAAAGACACTAATAGGAATTTTTTTTTTCAAATTTTAAACTGGCTGCACTATTTGAAAAAAAGGAAATTGTTTTTCAAGGTATGAGGCAGTAACGCACCCTGAGCTGAATCCAACCGGCTATGGCTGCACACAGACTACAGGGCGAGCTGCGCTCACACAGAGACCGTGCAGACAGCCGTAAACGGCGCTGCAAGGCCAAAAAACCCTCCTCTAGGTTATCCTATATAGTGTTTTTCCACTATTTAGCTGGATACGAGTGGAAAGACACTAATAGGAATTTTTTTTTTCAAATTTTAAACAGGCTGCACTATTTGAAAAAAAGGAAAATTTTTCTCAAGGTATGAGCCAGTAACGAACCCTGAGCTGAATCCAACCGGCTATGGCTGCACACAGACTACAGGGCGAGCTGGGCTCACACGGAGACCGTGCAGACAGCCGTAAACGGCGCTGCAAGGCCAAAAAACCCTCCTCTCGGTTATCCTATATAGTGTTTTTCCACTATTTAGCTGGATACGAGTGGAAAGACACTAATAGGAATTTTTTTTTTCAGATTTTAAACAGGCTGCACTATTTGAAAAAAAGGAAAATTTTTCTCAAGGTATGAGCCAGTAACGAACCCTGAGCTGAATCCAACCGGCTATGGCTGCACACAGACTACAGGGCGAGCTGGGCTCACACGGAGACCGTGCAGACAGCCGTAAACGGCGCTGCAAGGCCAAAAAACCCTCCTCTAGGTTATCCTATATAGTGTTTTTCCACTATTTAGCTGGATACGAGTGGAAAGACACTAATAGGAATTTTTTTTTTCAAATTTTAAACAGGCTGCACTATTTGAAAAAAAGGAAAATTTTTCTCAAGGTATGAGCCAGTAACGAACCCTGAGCTGAATCCAACCGGCTATGGCTGCACACAGACTACAGGGCGAGCTGGGCTCACACGGAGACCGTGCAGACAGCCGTAAACGGCGCTGCAAGGCCCAAAAACCCCCCTCTAGGTTATCCTATGTAGTGTTTTTCCACAATAGAGCTGGAGACTGGTGGAAAAACACTAATAGGAAATTTGAGAAAAAATGTGCAGCAGGCTGCACTAAGAGCAAAAAAGAACAACTGTGTGAGGCAGTGTGAACCCCCCCTGAGCTGAATACAACCGGGTATATGGCTGCACACAGACTACAGAGTGAGCTGCACACACACACACACACAGAGACCTTGCAGAACGCTGTTAAAACAGCGCTGCAAGGCAAGAGCAAGGTGAACAGTGAAGAACACACAGCGTTTTGCTAAATTAGCCTTTGGAAAGGAAAATAAAGCAATTAGCTAGCTCGACTGGCCCTCAGTTAGAACACAGCGTCCTGTCCCTAACTGAAATCACAGCAGAGTGAGCGCAAAATGGCGGCAGCGCTTTTTTATAGTGCAGAGTGACATCATTTCAGCAGCCAATCCCAGCCTTGCCAGTACTTACATGCCCACCATGCTTAACAGGATGTGCCCACACTTTCATTCATTCCTCATTGGCTGCTGCGTTCAATTTGAATTCTGGGAACTTCCGATTCCGGTATCCGATACGCGGGAAGTATCGGAATTCAGTATCGGAATTCCGATACCGCAAATATCGGCCGATACCCGATACTTGCGGTATCGGAATGCTCAACACTACATATGACACTATTGTGAGCACAATCGAAAACCAAGCAGATGCAAAAATATTTCTTTATTGACTGTCCAGGAGAGAGCGGTAAAACATACCTCTATGAAGTTTTAATGCATCACGTTAGAGGGTTGGGAAAAGTTGTATTGCCATCGGCTGCAACAGGTATTGCAGCAAACCTTTTACGAGGAGGTCGCACTATCCATTCACTCTTTGGGATACCAGTTCCAGTCAATGAAATCTGTTTCCAGAATAAAACAAGACATATTTGCAGGAAGATAGTTAAACAACGCAAATCTTTTGATACTTGACGAGTGCACCATGGCACACAAGCTTAATTGACAGACTTCTGCGTGAAGTAATGACTACAAATGTTGCTGAAAAAAAATGAAATTCCTTTTGGAGGTAACGTTTGTCATTGGCGGAGATTTTAGGCAATGCCTTCCAGTCATATCAAATGCAACAAGAACAGATGTTATCGAGTCCAGGTAAAAAATGGCTGACCTTTGGAAACCGTTTAATAAACTTCAACTAATTAACAACATGCGATCTTCTGACCCAGAGTACAGCAACTGACTTCTTAAACTTGGTAACGGTGAACTTAGCAATGAATACAACCTTGGAGAAGACATTATTGAAATACCAGAAGACATGTTGTGCACTGACTGCATCGTAAGTGATGTTTTTGGACAATGCGTTGAAATTGATGTGAACGACCAAAGCAGTGTTGAGAGGGCCTCTTCCCATGTAATTCTCTGTCCCAAGAACGATGACGTGGCTCTGCTAAATTCCTGTGTGATGGATAGAATGCCTGGAGAGTATAAGTTGTACAAAAGTGATGATTCAGTGGATGTAGACAATGAAGATGAACGAGAGCACTATCCAGTTGAATTTTTAAATAGTCTTACGCCATCAGGAATGCCATCCCACAGACTACAACTCAAAGTTGGAACAATCGTAATGTTGCTGCAGAATCTAAATACAAAAAATGGTCTATGTAATGGAACTCGTCTTATTGTTACTGGACTCCATTCCCACGTAATTCAAGCAAGAGTGATCACTGGATCAGCAAAAGGAGACGAAGTGTTCATTCCACGCATTGATTTTATGTCCTTTAGACATCGGTCTTCCATTTAGGCTTCAGCGTCAACCGTTTCCATTAAAACCAGCCTTTGCCATGACAATAAACAAGTCACAAGGTCAAACTCTACACTGTGTTGGCATATATCTACAGGAGCCCGTTTTTTGGTCATGGACAACTCTGCTTTGCATTTTCAAGAGTTAAAATGAGATACAACGTCAAGGTGCAAGTTCTTCCTACCCCTTTACAAGGAAAGTTGCTTATAGATAGTCAAATTGTATTCACAAGAAATGTGGTGTACAAAAATATTTTGGGTTGATATTGTTAACAAATATATATTATAGTGTCGCTGTACTTCTTTCGTCCAGTTTATTTAAATACAGTTAGTGATGTAATGGTTTATATATTTTGATGATCTGTTTAATAATTTCGTTAAATTGTATTACGTTATTTGAGCAATAAAATTTAATGATAATGTATATATTTTACCAGGAAAATCCTGTGTATTCATTGCATTATTCCTAAATCTTCATAAATAAACTACATACATATTCTAGAATACCCGATGCGTTAGAATCGGGTCGTCATCTAGTATATGAATATATAAATATATATGTTTTGAAGTATATTTGGTTTTGAAATTCTCTACATATAAAACAGTCCAAAATCTCTACCACCCTTATTAAATGGTTTTTATTTTATGGTTCGCTTCCTGCTTTCTTATTGAACTTAAAGGTGTTGTCCAGGCTTGGTATGGAAGTCTGCCATTACTCTTTGACTACAGACTTTTGAGTCCATACTTCATGTGTCGTGAGAATACGCTATCAGAATTCTCTGATGCTGGCATGCAAGACTGGGCGGTCACGTGACCACATGTATGAATTTTGCATACTTCCAGCCACATTTCAACTAGACATGCACAGCCTTACTCAATACAAATGAATTGAGCAAGGCCATGCACATCTAATCGGTACGTGACTGCATATATGCAAATTGCATTCTTGTGTTCACCTGAATGCTTGCTCTCACTACAGTCAACGGAGAATCTTGACAACATGGCTTGAGCACACAGAGGATTTCAAAGTCTGATGTAACTGCAGATTTTCATCCCAAACCTGGATAACCCCTTTAATAAACATTTTAAAGTACAGAAATTAGGTTGCAACACAGTATCTGAAAAAACAAAGTTATTACCAATGTGATTATTTCTAGCTATGGTTCAAGGGGTGGTCCAGGTACAGTTTTAAAATAAGTACTACCCTTTGAAAAATAAAAATAAGACCTCCTACATATGCATCATTCCTGTGATGTTGCTGTCGGGTCTCCCAGGGCACACTTGACAGTGTGGTGCTACTTGTACCCTAAAGTCAATCAGCGGCCTATGCTTGGCTGCTGTACACTTACTTCTCTCTAACAAGTAGAAGTAGTAAGTGTGCAGCAGCTCAATAGCATCCGATCCAGAAGACTCAATGTCAGGATTACTGGAACAGTGCCAATGTAGGAGGTGAGTATAAATTATATTTATTTTATCTTCGGAAGTGGTTATCCAGATAGTGGACAGCTTCTTTAAGGACATGGTTTTCACAGTATTCTGCTACAGTATTCTTTCAGCAGTATTCTGCTACAGATGAATCTGGATAAGTTGGAAACTTGGGCCGAAAGGTGGAGTTTAACAATGATAAATGTAAGGTTATACACATGGGAAGAATGAATCAATATCATTATTACTATCGGAATGGGAAACCACTGGGTAAATCTGACATGGAGAAGGACTTAGGGATCCTAGTTAATGATAAACTTACCTGGAGCAGCCAGTGCCAGGCAGAGGCTGCCAAGGCAAACAGGATCGTTGGGTGCATTAAAAGAGGTCTGGATACACCTGATGAGAGTATTATACTGCCTCTGTACAAATCCCTAGTTAGACCGCACATGGAGTACTTTGTACAGTTTTGGGCATCGGTGCTCAGGAAGGATATAATGAAAGTAGAGTGAGTACAAAGGAGGGCAACACAATAAAGGGGATGGGGGAACTACAATACCCAGAGAGATTAGCAAAATTAGGATAATTTAGTCTAGAAAAAAAGACGACTGGGGGGTGACCTAATAACCATGTATAAGTATATACGGGGACAATAGAAAAATCTCTCCGAGGATCTGTTTATACCAAGGAATGTGACGGTCACAAGGGGGCATTCTCTGAGTCTGGAGGAGAGAAGGTTTTTCCACCAACATAGAAGAGGATTCTTTACTGTTAGGGCAGTGAGAATCTGGAATTCCTTGCCCGAGGAGGTGGTGATGGCGAACTCAGTCGAGGATTTCAAGAGAGACCTGGATGTCTTCCTGGAGCATAGCAATATTGTATCTTACAGTTATCCGGTTCTTTAGAAGGACGTAGATCTGGGGATTTATTCTGACAGAATATAGGCTGAACTGGATGGCCAAATGTCTTTTTTCGGCCTTGCGAACTATGTTACTATGTATGTTACATAGAGATTGTTTTGCTACATCTAAACAAATGTTTTTATATGTTATTTTCTTAATGTTGTATATCTTACCACGAATATATTCCTATAGGGTCCAAAAGGAGATACTGTTATTGGTCCTCCAGGTCACCCTGGAGTGCCAGGACTACCTGGACCTCCTGGGTATGGTTTAATTGGTCCAGCAGGAAATCCAGGTCCTCCCGGGCCACCAGGTCCATCATCAATATATGGTTCAGGTTGGTAAACTACATTATAACTTATGGTGATTATTACTTTTATATATTTTTCCCAAAAGTGATTTTACTTAAAAAAGTGTAGAGATAAATATCAAGTTTTTTTCTCCAAAAAACACTAACCTTCTTTATGACAGCTTTACTTTTTAGATAGTTTTGTTTTATATCCAGTGCATCTGAAATCTGAGTCCCTCTTCCATCTAAATGTTTGCAGTTCTTGCTTCCTTCTTAAATTACACTGACATTTTCAGGTTTTTTTTAGTAAAAATTGTATTTACTTAATTTTTTTGTTACATCCTTTTTAAATTTTGCCTTATATACAAAGTAATTATATGGGAAAGAATATTTCTTAACATTTTTTTTCCTGTAAACTCCAATTTTTCCAAGTCCTTAAAGTGGAGTAAAAGTGTGACAACAGTGTTCTCAACAGCAATCTGGAAGTCAGATGCTTCCAGGGGTCTTCCCTATGCTATTCTCCTTCCGTTCAACACTTTTTCCATCGATTTGAACATTTTCACTGCCCCTCAAACCCCTCTGTAGGGTCTGCCGGAAAAAAAGCTTGAATTTCTAATTGACTCCCATTATACTCATTACTCAAAACAAGCATCCGAGCATTAGGAATTGCACGTTTTGAGTAACAAGCATGCAAGCATTTTAGTGCTTGCTCATCTCTAGTGATATATCCTTTATGCAAAGTCAGACAGTTCTTAGGAGGGGAATGATAAAGATTTAGAAAATCTTCAACTCTTTCTGCTGCAACAAATTTGTTTTTCCGATTTTATTTTTTTTTTTCTCTCCTACCAAGAGCCAAAACTTTTTGTTTTTGGGGGATGAAGTGTAGCTTTAATTGACATTTTATTTTACCATACAATGTAGTGGCAAATGGGAAAAAATTAGACTGTGGTAAAATTGTAAAAAAAAAATTGCAATTCTGTTTTCAGGGTTTTGTTTTTACAACATTACATGTGGTAAAAAGTAACTACCATATTTAGCAGCATGGTGAGTACCAATATTAAAACATAACTTTTAGTTATGCTCATTTAAAACCATATAACCAAGACACAAACTCTAAAAAACACCAAAGTCCCTATACACAGTTTTTTATTCTGTCTAAACCACAGTGGTTGGAAAAGAAAGAAGCAAATAACACAGGGTTATAGAGATCACCTGATTTAATTTTTTTTGGGCACGGCTCTCTGATTAGATTTTATTCTTTTGCCGGTGTTCATGGCACGCACACCAACCCTCCACATCCGCCATCTTAGTAACCCCACAGTCAGCAGTTCATCTCTTTATGCTCCGCCCCTTGGGGCTTAGTTATCAGGGAGACTTAGGCTATGTTCACACGTTCCTGATTTCCCTCTTTTTTTTTCAGGACTAAAAACCGCAGCTCTTGGCAGAAAACGCAGGTCCTTTTTTTGGTGCTTTTTTGGTGCTTATTTGGTGCGTTTTTTGATGCTTTTTTTATGCAGTTTTCTATGCAGAGTCTGTGTGTTTTCTAGGAAGTTTTTTAGGGTTAAAATGGCTGAAAATACCCTAACCCTACCCCTAACCCTAACCCTACCCCTAACCCTAACCCTACCCCTAACCCTAACCCTACCCCTAACCCTACCCCTAACCCTACCCCTAACCCTACCCCTAAGGATGGTGTGAACATGGCCTTACACATTCATAGGCTGCAGTACTGCTGTCAATACTCAACTGCAGGGTCATCCTACATGTGACTATCAAAACTCCGCTGATCTCAGCTATAGTCACATGTGTTAAGTCAACTGATAGCATTCCTTTTGGCTGCATGACCTCTCATGTTCCGCCCATCAGGGTTGTATCATTCATCCCTTGTGCTATGCAGGTTTTCATGCCTCTTTTATTACTCAACCCTGCATACCTAGCTTCTAGCCACACACTCCACAACTTACAGCCTATTAGGGCTGTTTTAAAGGATTGGTTGGTGCGTTCCACTGGTCTTGTATCAACGTCTCTAAAATGAAATAGAGTATAAATATATTCATAACGATTCTTTCATTGCATTAGTTCCCATAATACACATCTTCCAATGTGCAAAGGGTTTTTTTTTTTCAGGGGATAAATTTTTCGCAGCACAAAGTTATGAGTGCAGAAGATATCTATAGTATTCACATTTAGGGGTGAAAATCCCAAAATAGACAAGCCACAAACCCAGATATACAGTGGGTACGGAAAATATTCAGACCCCTTTAAATTGTTCACTCTTTGTTTCATTTCAGCCATTTGATTAATTCATAAAAGTTCATTTTTTCACATTAATGTACACTCTGCACCCCATCTTGATGAAAAAACAGAAATGTAGAATATTTTGCAAATGTAATATTTCCTTGTGATCCTCCTTGAGATGGTTCTACTCTTTCATTGGAGTCCAACTGTGTTTAATTAAACTGATAGGACTTGATTGGGAAAGGTACACACCTGTCTATATAAGAACTCACAGTTCATAGTGCATGTCAGACCAAATGAGAATCAAAGAAACTAGCCAAGGACCTCAGAGATAGAATTGTGGCAAGGCACATATGTGGACAAGGTTACAACAGAATTTCTGCAGAACTCAAGGTTACTAAGAGCAAAGTTTTCTCTCTAATCTTTAAATTGAAGAAGTTTGGGACCACCAGAAGTCTTCTGAGACCTTGCCATCTAGCCAAACTGAGCAATTGTGGGAGAAAAGGCTTGGTGAGAGAGGTAAAGAAGAACCTCAAGATCACTGTGGCTGAGCTCCAGAGGTACAGTAGGGAGATGGGAGAAAGTTCTACAAAGTCAAAAATCACAGCAGCCCTCTACCAGTCAGGACTTTATGGCAGAGAGGCATGACAGAATCCTCTCCTCATTGCAATACATATGAAATCCCCCGTAGTTTGCTAAAAAAAAACATGAAGGACTCCCAGACTGAGAAATAAGATTCTCTGATCTGAGACAAAGATAGAACTTGTTGGTCATAATTCTAAGCGGTATGTGTGGAGAAAACCAGGCACGGCTCATCACCTGCCCAATACAATCCCAATAGTGAAACATGGTGGGGCAGCATCATGCTATGGGGGTGTTTTTCAGCTGCATGGCAGGACGATTGGCTGTCATTGAAGGAAACAGGAATGTGGCCTAGTACAGAAATATCCTGGATGAAAACCTCTTCCAGAGTTCTGTGGACCTCAGACTTGGCCGAAGGTTCACCTTCCAACAAGACAATGACCCTAAGCACACAGCTAAAATAACACTGCTGTGGCTTCAGAACAACTCTCTGACCATTCTTGACTGGCCCAGCCAGAGCCCTGACCTAAACCCAATTGAGCATCTCTGGAGAGACCTGAAAATGGCTGTTCACCATCCAACCTAATGGAACTGGAGAGGATCCGCAGGGAAGAAAGGCAGAGGATCCCCAAATCCAGGTGTGAAAAACTTGTTGCATCATTCCCAAGAAGACTCATGGCTGTTCAAAAGGGTGATTCATATACTCAATACTACTCAATGCTGAGCAAAGGGTCTGAATACTTATGACGATGTTATATTTCAGTTTTTTAATACATTTTCAAAAATTACTACATTTCTGTTTGGGTTTTTTTCAGTCAAGATGGTGTACATTAATGAAAAAAAATGAACTTTTTAGAATGGCTGCAATGAAATAGAGTGAAACATTTAAAGGGGTATGAATACTTTCTGTTCCCTCTGTATACAGTGCAAAGTCCTACTGTGCAATCAACACAATTGTAACATAGTAACATAGTAATTAAAGTTGAAGGTAGACTTTAAGTCCATCTAGTTCAACCCATAGCCTAACCTAACATGCCGTAACATGTTGATCCAGAGGAAGGCAAAAAAAAAACCATGTAGCAAAAGGTAAGCTCAACATTGAAAAAAATTCCTTCCCGACTCCACTAACAACAATCAGACTAGTTCCCTGGATCAACGAATCTAATATATATAACCTGTAACATTATACTTTTCAAGAAAGGCATCCTGTCCCCTCTTAAATTTAAGTAATGAATCACTCATTACAACATCATATGGCAGAGAGTTCCATAGTCTCACTGCTCTTACAGTAAAGAATCCGCATCTGTTATTATGCTTAAACCTTCTTTCCTCCAGACGTAGAGGTTGCCCCCTTGTCGCTGTCTCAGGTCTATGATTAAAAAGATCATTAGAAAGGTCTTTGTACTGTCCCCTCATATACTTATACATTAATATAAGATCACCCCTTAGTCTTCATTTTTCCAAATTAAATAGCCCCAAGTGTAATAACCTGTCTTGGTATTACAGACCCCTCAGTCCTCTAGTAACCTTGGTCGCTCTTCTCTGCACCCGCTCTAGTTCAGCTATGTCTTTCTTATACACCGGAGACCAGAACTGTGCACAGTATTCTAAGTGTGGTCGAACTAGTGACTTGTATAGAGGTAAAATTATGTTCTCCTCATGAGCATCTATGCTTCTTTTAATGCATCCCATTATTTTATTTGCCTTTGTAGCAGCTGCCTGACACTGGCCACTAAATGTGAGTTTGTCATCCACCTATACACCCAGGTCTTTTTCATTGACTGTTTTGCCCAGTGTTTTAGAAGTAAGCACATAGTCATACATCTTATTACTTCTACCCAAGTGCATGACCTTGCATTTATCCCCATTAAAGCTCATTTGCCATTTGTCAGCCCAAGCTTCTAATTTACATAAATCATCCTGTAATATAAAATTGTCCTCCTCTGTATCCCTGCAGAGTTTAGTGTTATCTGCAAATATTGAAATTCTGCTCTGTATGCCCCCTACAAGGTCATTAATAAATGTTAAGAAGAAGAGGGCCCAATACTGACCCCTGTGGTACCCCACTGCTAACCACGACCCAGTCCGAGTGTGATCCATTAATAACCACCCTTTGTTTCCTATCCCTGAGCCAGCTCTTAACCCACTTACACATATTTTCCCCTATCCCCATTATTTTCATTTTATGTATCAACCTTTTGTGTGGCACCGTATCAAAAGCTTTTGAAAAGTTCCCTTGGTCCAGTCCGAAACTTACCTCTTCATAGAAATTGATCAGGTTTGTCTCACAGGAACGGTCCCTAGTAAACCCATGTTGATATTGGGTCATGAGTAGGGTTGAGCGACTTTTTTTTTTTAGGATCGGGTCGGGTTTCACGAAACCCAACTTTCTCAAAAGTCGGGTCGAGTGAAATCGGCCGATCCTATAGAAAAGTCGGGGTCGGCCGAAACACATAACCCAATGCAGTGCAATGGGATACTAATGGTTCCCAGGGTCTGAAGGAGAGGAAACTCTCCTTCAGGCCCTGGGATCCATATTAATGTGTAAAATAAAGAATAAAAATAAAAAATATTGATATACTCACCCTCGGACGCGCCCTGGTTCTAACCGGCAGCCTGCGTTCCTAAAAATGAGCAAGTGAAGGGCCTTCGATGATGTCACGGCTTGTGATTGGTCGCGTGAGCGGTCACATGGGCGGTCACGCGACCAATCACAAGCCGCGACGTCATCTAAGGACCTTCACGCGCTCATTCTTAGGAAGGAAGGCTGCCGGTTAGAGCCAGAGCGCGTCTGAGGGTGAGTATATCCCTAATAGGGATCCCTAATAGGAATATACTCACCCTCGGACGCGCCCTGGTTCTAACCGTCAGTCTTCCTTCCTAAGAATGAGCGCATGAAGGACCTTAGATGACGTCGCGGCTTGTGATTGGTCGTGTGACCGCCCATGTGACCGCTCACGCGACCACTCACAAGCCGCGACGTCATCGAAGGCCCTTCACTTGCTCATTTTTTTTTGGAACGCAGGCTGCCGGTTAGAACCAGGGCGCGTCCGGGGGTGAGTATATCAATATTTTTTATTTTTATTCTTTATTTTACACTTAAATATGGATTCCGATACCGATTTCCGATATCGCAAACATATCGGAACTCGGTATCGGAATTCCGATACCAGATCAGAAGATCGCCGACCTCATGGCCGACCCCACACAAGGGTCGGGTCGGGTTTCATGAAACCTGACTTTGCCAAAAGTCGGCGACTTCTGAAAATGGCTGACCCGTTTTGCTCAACCCTAGTCATGAGGTTATTCCTCTTCAGATACTCCAGCATAGCATCCCTTAGAATGCCCTCCAGAATTTTACCCACAGTAGAGGTTAAGCTTACTGGCCTATAATTTCCGAGTTCAGTTTTTGTCCCCTTTTTGAATATTCGCATCACATCTGCTATACGCCAGTCCTGTGGTACAGACCCTGTTATTATGGAATCTTTAAAGATTAAAAATAATGGTCTATCAATGACTGTACTTAATTCCTGCAGTTCTCTGGGGTGTATCCCATCCGGGCCCGGAGATTTGTCAATTTTAGTGATTTTTAGATGCCGCCGTACTTCCTGCTGGGTTAAGCAGGGGGCATTTAATGGGGAATTTTTGTTATCACTGATCATATTGTCTGCCATGGAATTTTCTTGAGTAAATACTGATGAAATAAAAGTCATTAAGCATATTGGCTTTTTCTTCATCTTCATCCACCATTTCACCCAGACTATTTTTAAGGGGGCCAACACTATCATTTTTTATTTTCTTACTATTTATGTAGTTAAAGAATATTTTGGGTTTATTTTTACTCTCTGGCAATGAGTCTCTCTGTCTCAATCTTTGCTGCCTTGATTTGCTTTTTACAGAATTTATTTAATTTTCTGTATTTATTTAATGCCTCATCACTACCTACTTCCTTTAATTCTCTAAATGCTTTCTTTTTGTCCCTTATTGTGCCCCTTACAGCTCTATTTAGCCATATTGGTTTCCTCCCATTTCTAGTATGTTTATTCACATATGGTATATACTGTGCACAGGTCCTATTCAGAATGCTAATAAACGTCTCCTATATTGTTTGTGTATTTTTGTCTCAGGATATCATCCCAGTTAATTGCACCTAGATCCTCTCTCATCCGTTGGAAATTTGCCCTCCTGGAGTTTAGTTTTCTTGAAAACTTATTATTTTGTGATCACTATTTCCCAAGTGACCGCCAACCCTTATATTTGATATGCGGTCTGGCCTGTTGGTTAATAATAGGTCTAGCAGTGCCCCCCTTCTTGTTGGGTCCTGAACCAGTTGTGAAATGTAATTGTTTCTCATAGTTGTCAAAAAAGGTTTACCTTTGCTGGATCTGCAGGTTTCTGTTCCCCAATCTATTTCAGGGTAGTTGAAGTCCCTATAATAATGACTTCTCCTTGAGTCGCAGCTTCATCTATTTGCTTTATGAGGATATTCTCCGTTGCTTCCATTATTTTTGGAGACTTATAACTAACCCCTATCAGTAATTGGTAGGACTTAAACTATACAAAAAATATCCAGGTTGTGGAGAGGTTGAAGCTGACAATGCAAAAAGCCCTCTGCTTATTTCAGATAATTAGACACAAAGCTAGCATGGCAGAAAATAGGTCCAGTCTCATGACCCTAATAAAAGTATTTCTTAAAAAATATGCATGCTAGCACTATTCAACCCCTCAATGCGGTGGGCTCACAATCATGGGCTACATCCAGAGGCCATGCTCAGCCAAACACTGCACATATGGGGGGGGGATCAAAAATAAGTATACACTAGCAACTTCAAGAATAGAGTACACCATTAGTGGAATCATATGGAAAGATCAAATTTCAAACTACTAAAAGGTCTATATATACAGCTCTGGTAAAAATTCAGAGACCATCACATGAAAACCCTGTCATGGGCAGCCCAATCTCCAGACCTGAACCCCATTTTGAAAACCTCTATAATGTAGTCAAGAGGATGATGGATAGTCACAAGTAGGGTTGAGCGACTTTTAGTTTTTTAGGGTCGAGTCGGGTTTCACGAAACCCGACTATCTCAAAAGTCGAGTCGAGTGAAATCGGCCGATTATCGCGTAAAGTCGGGGTCGGGATCGACCGAAACACGAAACCCAATGCAAGTCAATGGGGAAGCATAGTCGGCAGCGAGTGGAGGCCAGGAAAACACCTACAGTGCCCATTTTAATGGCCAAAACATCCATTCTTGGTACTGAAGCTTGTCAATCTTAATTTACCTTATAATAATAGTTAGGCATTGGACATAGGGGGTAATTTAGCAAAATTTGTGGGGGGTATGGCTGGGTCAAGTATTTAGTGGGCCCAGGAAACTTGGACCACGTCACGGCAGTGGAGCAGGGAGAGGTAAGTATTTCAACTTTGCAAGTGCTGTGAGCCAGAGCAAGCATGGGGGGGCCCTCTGGTTCGCATTGCCACTGGCACAGGGCCCCTCAAAGTACGGCGGTGTGTTTGCATGGCGGGGGTGCCTCCCACCGGCAGCGACACTTTTGCGTACTATGAGGGGCCCTGTGCCAGTGGCAATACGAACGAGTGGCCCCCCCCCACCTGATTAAGGAACCTGCACTTTCATCTGCACCTTCCTATTTGTCTCCGTGTAAGGTGGTATAGTATGTGGGAAGGGGAACCTCACTTTCAGCAGGGTCAGAATCTGGCTGTGTAGCATGCACGGGGAATGTAGCGGTCTGGGTCAATGTACCAGCAGTGTCATCTAGCACTGGCTGGGCAATGGGCAGGATGAGGAGGAAACACAGATATAGGCCCAAATAATAAAGTGGGCTAAATGCATTTCAAAATTGGTAACAGGACTAACCAGGTGGCATTGCTTTGTTCAGTGGAGGACAACTGTACTGAGAGGCTGACACAGAGAGTAGGCCCAAATCAGTAAGTAGTCTAAATGCAGTTCAAAATTGGCAACAGTAGTAAACAGACAGCACAGCTTTGTTCAGTGGAGGAGAACAGCAAGGAGCGGCAAACACCGTTAGTAGGCCCCAACCCAACTAGTAGGCCAAATGCAGTCTAACATTAACAACTACTTAACGAGAGTCTGAAAATGGAATTTCAGGACAGGAAACCAGGAGAACAGCAAGGAGCGGCAGACACTGTTATTAGGTCCCAACCCAACTAGTAGGCCAAATGCAGTTGTTCCATTTAACAACTATTTAACAAGAGCCTGAAGATAGAAGTTAGTAGGCCCCAACCAAACTAGTAGCCCCACTGCAGTTTTAAAATTCCGATAGGCTGAAAACCTGATAATTGCAGGTCATTTTTTTAAAGAGGACAGCTGTATTGAGTGACGCAGCCAGACAATGCAAGTAGGCCTTACACCACAAAGTTGGCTCGACACAGGTTTAAAAAAGGTTACATGGGTACACGGTCTGCATTGGTGTGCTCAGTGGAGGACAATTGGAAGGAGGGACCGCAGAAAGACTTAGTAGGCCTAAAATAACAAAATAGGCACTATGCAGCTTCGATTATGTGGCAACCTGGAGAACACCTTGGAGCAGGAGACACCGTCTCTACAAGCCAGACCCAACTTGTAGGCCTAATGCAGTGTTGTTTCAACAACTACTTAACGAGAGCTAGAAGATAGAAGCTATGGAGAGGCAACCTGGAGAACACCCTGGAGCAGCAGACACCGTCTCTCCAACCCAGACCCAACTTGTAGGCCTATTGCAGTGTTGTTTCAACAACTACTTAACGAGAGCTAGAAGATAGAAGCTATGGAGAGGCAACCTGGAGAACACCTTGGAGTGGCAGACACCGTCTCTCCAACCCAGACTCAACTTGTAGGCCTAATGCAGTGTTGTTTCAACAACTACTTAACGAGAGCGAGAAGATAGAAGCTACGGAGAGGCAACCTGGAGAACACCTTGGAGCGGCAGACACAGATTGTAGACCCCAACGAAACTTGTGGCCCCAATGCAGTTTTAAAATTCTGACAGGCTGAAAACCAGACAATTGCGGCTCTTTTATTTTAAAAGAGAAGGAGGACAGCTGTATTGAGTGGCGCAGACAGACACTGCTTAAGAAGCCACACTGATATGACCTGGTGGCTAAAACGCAACATGGAACGAGCTCTGAGAAGGTGGAATCTCTACTGACCGCAGTCCCTAATCCTAACAACAACACTAGAAATAGCCGTGGGATGTTCCTGACTCTCCCTAGACACCTCTTCACAGCCTAAGCAATAACTACCCCTAAAGAAGGAAATAGAAAGCTATCTTGCCTCAGAGAAACCCCCAAAAGGAAAGACAGCCCCCCACAAATATTGACTGTGAAAGGAGAGGGAAATGACGTACACAGAAATGAAATCAAAATTCAGCAAAGGGAGGCCAATAGTAAACTTGATAGACAGAGAGAAAAGGATACTGTGCGGTCAGTAGTAAAAACTACAAAATCCACGCAGAGTTTACAAAAATGAACTCCACACCGACTCACGGTGTGGAGGGGCAAATCTGCTTTCCCAGAGCTTCCAGCTAGCCTGAATAAGACATAGTGACAAGCTGGACAAAAGGAGATATATTTGCAGAGCAATAGAGTCCAAACAAATGGACAAACAAAAACTAGCAAAAACTTATCTTTTGCAGACAAGGACTGGCCATATGAGAAATCCAAGGAGAGAACAAAATCCAACCCAGAACATTGACAGCAGGCATGAACTAAAGCCCAGAGCAGGTTTAAATAACAAACCCAGGCAAGGCGATTAGTGAAGGCAGCTGCTACAGCTACCTAAAGGAGCAGCAGTTCCACTAGAAACCACCTGAGGGAGCCCAAGGGCAGAACTCACAAAAATACCATTAGCAACCACAGGAGGGAGCTCCAGAACGGAACTCACAACAGTACCCCCTTCCTTGAGGAGGGGTCACCGAACCCTCACCAGAGCTCCCAGGCCGATCAGGACGAGCCAAATGGAAAGCACGAACCAAATCGGCAGCATGAACATCGGAGGCAACAACCCAGGAATTATCTTCCTGGCCATAACCCTTCCACTTGACCAGATACTGAAGCTTCCGCCTCGAAAAACGAGAATCCAAAATCTTCTCTACCACATATTCCAATTCCCCCTCAACCAACACCGGAGCAGGAGGATCAACGGAGGGAACCATAGGTACCACATATCTCCGCAACAAGGATCTATGGAACACATTATGAATGGAAAAGGAAGCTGGAAGGGCCAAACGAAAAGACACTGGATTGATAATTTCAGAAATCTTATAAGGCCCAATAAAGCGAGGCTTGAACTTAGGGGAAGAAACCTAAAGGAGCAGCAGTTCCACTCGAAACCACCAGAGGGAGCCCAAGGGCAGAACTCACAAAAATACCATTAGCAACCACAGGAGGGAGCTCCAGAACGGAACTCACAGCATAGTAGGCCTTACAACACAAAGTTGGCTCGCTGCCGGTTTGAAAAAGGTTACATGGGTACACAGGAAGCATTGGTGTGGTCAGAAGAGGACAATTTGAACGAGGGACCGCAGACAGACTTAGTAGGCCTAACGTAAAAAAGTGGCTCAATGCACTTTTAAATAGGTTCCAGGGGTACACAGGCAGCATTGGTGTGGTCAGCGGAGGACAATTTGAAGGAGGGACCGCAGACAGACTTAGTAGGCCTAACATAAAAAAGGTGGCTCTATGCACTTTTAAATAGGTTCCAGGGGTACACAGGCAGCATTGGTGTGGTCAGCGGAGGACAATTTGAAGGAGGGACCGCAGACAGACTTAGTAGGCCTAACATAAAAAAAGGTGGCTCTATGCACTTTTAAATAGGTTCCAGGGGTACACAGGCAGCATTGGTGTGGTCAGCGGAGGACAATTTGAAGGAGGGACCGCAGACAGACTTAGTAGGCCTAACATAAAAAAAGGTGGCTCTATGCACTTTAAATAGGTTCCAGGGGTACACAGGCAGCATTGGTGTGGTCAGCGGAGGACAATTTGAAGGAGGGACCGCAGACAGACTTAGTAGGCCTAACATAAAAAAAGGTGGCTCTATGCACTTTTAAATAGGTTCCAGGGGTACACAGGCAGCATTGGTGTGGTCAGCGGAGGACGATTGGAAGGAGTGTCTGACACAGTTAGTACTCCCAAAAAATAAATAGATGTTAATGTCTCGCAAAACAACAAAACTCCCCAAAAATGGGTGGCATACTTAGGTACAGGGGTGGGCTCCTCTGCTGAGTTTCAGACATAGTAATTTGGCGCTAAGTATTTACTGGTGTCAATATAGAACACTGACCCTGACTATTTTAACTAGCATCATACATGTCAACAAATTGGTATTGTCAGTGCCAGACATTGAAGGATGTCAGCGCATAGACTAAACATTGGTGGAGCTGTGAGAGATAATTTTGCAAGTGGTAGAGCACTGTTTGAGCTGGGGGGGGAAACTCTCTTGTTGCCGGCAGTACAGGCCCAGGGCCCCTCATGTTACAACGGTGTGTCTGACGCTGGGTGCGCGCCACCACCGCCAGAGACACTTTATTGTACTATGAGGGACCCAGTTGCAGTGCCGTCGACCAAAAGCGGGCACACCCATCTCTTCAGACAAACGGCACTCTCACGGGTGCTTGCGCCAAGTGGCGAGACCACGGCCCCGTGGGGGGAGTTAGCCCATTTAGGGAGGCGTAAACCTGTTGTATGCTGGACAAACAGCTGCTGCAAATTAAGAGATTGGAACAGTCAGTAAGACCAGTCCACAAGCAAGGTATCAGCCGGGAAAGGTGGGGCAAAATAATTCGAAATCCATGAGTGGTTCATTTTAATGAAGGTTAGATCATCAACATTTTGGGTAGCCAGACGAGTCCTTTTTTCGGTCAATATTGAACCAGCAGCACTGAATACTCTTTCTGATAGCACACTAGCTGCTGGGCAAGCTAGCTCCTGCAAAGCATATTCTACCAATTCAGGCCAGGTGTCTATTTTGGATGCCCAGTAATCAAATGGGAATGACGGTAGAGGGAGAACATCGATAAGGGATGACAAATAGTTAGTAACCATACTGGACAAATGTTGTCTCCTGTCACTTTGAATTGATGCTGCAGTACCTGTCCTGTCTGCGGTCATTACGAAATCACTCCACAACCTGGTCAGAAAACCCCTCTGTCAAACGCCACTTCTGATTTGTGCACCTCTAACACCTCTGCCCTGTTGCCCCCTGCAGCTCGTGTGAGAACCATCACTGGCGCTGTGTGCTGGGAATGCTTGAATCAAACGGTCTACAAGAGTTGCTTGTTTGGTTGCTAATATTTGTTCGAGGTTCTCATGTGACATGATATTTTGCAATTTGCCTTGTGCAGGCATGTACTTCGGAGGACAGACAATGAACTTCAATCCAATATTGCAGCCAGCATGCAGCCAGCGGGTAAGGAAAGGGTGAATCAAAAACCCCAAAACCCCGCCTCCATGGCTGAAGATTGTTCCCTCCAAATTCAGGTGACAGTGTCCCTTTAAGGGATGTTTGGTAGTTAGTCCAGGCTTGCAAATGCATGGTGCTTAAATGTCTACGCATGCAACTTGTATTTAGACTTTTAAGATTCTGACCTCTGCTTAAGGTAGTTGAACATTTTTGACAGATGACTTTGCGCTGATCATTTGATCATTGTTGTTTAAAAAAATGCCAGACTGCACTCTTTCTACTATCGGATACCTTTTCAGGCATTGCAGACTGAGCTTCTTTAACCGGATGGCCACGCTGGCCTACAACTGGTTTTCCACGCTTTTTTGGCCAGATACGGGCCTGGCAGATGGAACTTGTTGCGATGTTGATGCCTGCTGCGGCTCCTCCTCCTCCGCTTCAGAGCTACTGCCGCCTGTACCCTGTTCCCCCAATGGCTGCCAATCGGGGAGGACAACTGGGTCATCTATGACCTCCTCTTCTATCTCGTGTGCAACTGCGTCAGTGTCACCGTGTAAGACGGTGGTATAGCGTTCGTGACGGGGCACCATAGTCTCATCAGGGTCAAATTCTGGATCAGTACACTGCGAGGGCAATGTTCTGGTCTGAGTCAAAGGAACAGCATAGTAATCTGGTTGTGGCTCTGCATCTGTGCACTCCATGTCCGATTCAACTTGTAATGGGCATGGCCTGTCAACTATTTCACTTTCTAACCCAGGAACGGTATGTGTAAAGAGCTCCATGGAGTAACCCATTGTGTCGCCTGACACATCCTTCTCTGTTGTTCTTGGTGAAGAAGACAAGGAAGTGACTTGTCCCTGACCGTGAACATCCACTAACGACGCGCTGCTTTTACATTTAGCAGTTTCAAAAGAGGAGGCCAAAGAGCTAGAGGCAGAGTCAGCAAGGAAAGCCAAAACTTGTTCTTGCTGCTCCGGCTTTAAAAGCGGTTTTCCTACTCCCAGAAAAGAGAGCGTTCGAGGCCTTGTGTAGCCAGACGACGAAGCTGGCTCAACAACTCGAGACTTAGGTGCTATATTGCTTTTCCCACGCCCACCTAATGCTCCACCACCACTACCATCATTACCAGCTGGCAATGAATGCCCATGGTCACGACCTCTTCCACCAGACTTCCTCATTGTTTGAGAAACGTAACCAAACTAACGGTATTGCTTACTGTAAAACCAGTTACAAGGTGAACTCTAACTTCTGTTGGATTTATATATCCCTTTATAGGTGGGTGAGACTGCAGGGAAAATCAGGCCCAATGTATAACAGTACACAGCTTCAGTGGCAGACAGATATGCCACTAACAGCACTGACGCAGATGCACACACTACCAATAAAAATCTCCCCCTTTTTATTTTTTCAGGGAGAATATTGAAGATATGTGGCCCACTCTTATACAATAAAATGTTCTGTGGCAGAAAATGAGAGACAGATGGCACACACTGGACTGGCACTGAGGCAAAAATGCCTCATTAGGCTATGTGCACACGGTGCGGATTTGGCTGCGGATCCGCAGCGGATTGGCCGCTGCGGATCCGCAGCAGAGTTCCATCAGGTTTACAGTACCATGTAAACCTATGGAAAACCAAATCCGCTGTGCCCATGGTGCGGAAAATACCGTGCGGAAACGCTGCGTTGTATTTTCCGCAGCATGTCAATTCTTTGTTCGGATTCCGCAGCCTTTTACACCTGTTCCTCAATAGGAATCCGCAGGTGAAATCCGCACAAAAAACACTGGAAATCCGCGGAAAATCCGCAGGTAAAACGCAGTGCCTTTTACCCGCGGATTTTTCAAAAATGATGCTGAAAAATCTCACACGAATCCGCAACGTGGGCACATAGCCTTAGGGTTAGGGTTGGAATTATGGTTGTGGTTAGGGTTGTGATTAGGGTTATGGCTACAGTTGGGATTAGGGTTAGGGGTGTGGGGGGGTTAGTGTTGGAGGTAGAATTGAGGGGTTTCCACTGTTTAGGCACATCAGGGGTCTCCAAACGCAACATGGCGCCACCATTGATTCCAGCCAATCTCGTATTCAAAAAGTCAAATGGTGCTCCCTCACTTCTGAGCCCCGACGTGCGCCCAAACAGTGGTTTACCCCCGCATATGGGGTACCAGCATACTCAGGATAAACTGCGCAACAATTACTGGGGTCCAATTTCTCCTGTTACCCTTGTGAAAATAAAAAAATGCTTGCTAAAACATCATTTTTGAGGAAAGAAAAATGATTTTTTTATTTTCACGGCTCTGCGTTGTAAACGTCTGTGAGCCACTTGGGGGATCAAAGTGCTCACCACATTTCTAGATAAGTTCCTTGGGGGGTCTAGTTTCTAGAATGGGGTCACTTGTGGGGGGTTTCTACTGTTTAGGCACACCAGGGGCTCTGCAAACGCAACGTGACGCCCGCAGACCATTCCATCAAAGTCTGCATTTCAAAAGTCACTACTTCCCTTCTGAACTCCGACGTGTGCCCAAACAGTGGTTTACCTCCACACATGGGGTATCAGCGTACTCAGGAGAAACTGGACAACAACTTTTGGGGTCCAATTTCTCCTGTAACCCTTGGGAAAATAAAAAATTCTGGGCTAAATAATTATTTTTGAGGAAAGAAAACGTATTTATTATTTTCACGGCTCTGCATTATAAACTTCTATGAAGCACTTGGGGGTTCAAAGTGCTCACCACACATCTAGATAAGTTCCTTTCGGGGTCTAGTTTCCAAAATGGGGTCACTTGTGGGGGGTTTCTACTGTTTAGCCACATCAGGGGCTCTGCAAACGCAACGTGACGCCCGCAGAGCATTCCATCAAAGTCTGCATTTCAAAACGTCACTACTTCAATTCCGAGCCCCGGCATGTGCCCAAACAGTAGTTTACCCCCACATATGGGGTATCACCGTACTCAGGAGAAACTGGACAACAAATATTGGGGTCAAATTTCTGCTGTTACCCTTGGGAAAATAAAAAATTGCAGGTTAAAAGATCATTTTTGAGAAAATAATTTTTTTTTTTTTTTCATGGCTCTGCGTTATAAACTTCTGTGAAGCACTTGGGGGTTCACAGTCCTCACCACACATCTAGATTAGTTCCTTTGGGGGTCTAGTTTCCAAAATGGGGTCATTTCTGGGGGATCTTCAATGTTTAGGTACACAGGGGCTCTCCAAACGTGACATGGTGTCCGCTAATGATTGGAGCTAATTTTCCATTTAAAAAGCCAAATGGCGTGCCTTCCCTTCCGAGCCCTGCCGTGCGCCCAAACAGTGGTTTACCCCCACATATGGGGTATCAGCGTACTCAGGACAAACTGGACAACAACATTTGGGGTCCAATTTCTCCTATTACCCTTGGCAAAATAGGAAATTCCAGGCTAAAAATCATTTTTGAGGAAAGAAAAAATTTTTTTTATTTTCATGGCTCTGCGTTATAAACTTCTGTGAAGCACCTGGGGATTTAAAGTGCTCAATATGCATCTAGATAAGTTCCTTGGGGGGTCTAGTTTCCAAAATGGGGTCACTTGTGGGGGAGCTCCAATGTTTAGGCACACAGGGGCTCTCCAAACGCGACATGGTGTCCGCTAACAATTGGAGCTAATTTTCCATTCAAAAAGTCAAATGGCGCGCCTTCCCTACCGAGCCCTGCCGAGTGCCCAAACAGTGGTTTACCCCCACATATGAGGTATCGGCGTACTCGGGAGAAATTGCCCAACAAATTTTATGATCCATTTTATCCTATTGCCCATGTAAAAATGAAAAAATTGAGGCAAAAAGAATTTTTTTGTGAAAAAAAAGTACTTTTTCATTTTTACAGATCAATTTGTGAAGCACCTGAGGGTTTAAAGTGCTCACTAGGCATCCAGATAAGTTTCTTGGGGGGTCTAGTTTCCAAAATGGGGTTACTTGTGGGGTTGCGCCAATGTTTAGGCACACAGGGGCTCTCCAAACGCGACATGGTGTCCGCTAACGATGGAGATAATATTTCATTCAAAAAGTCAAATGGCGCTCCTTCCCTTCCGAGCCTTACCATGTGCCCAAACAGTGGTTTACCCGCACATGTGAGGTATTGGTGTACTCAGGAGAATTTGCCCAACAAATTTTAGGATCCATTTTATCCTGTTGCCCATGTGAAAATGAAAAAATTGAGGCTAAAATAATTTTTTTGTGAAAAAAAAGTACTTTTTCATTTTTACGGATCAATTTGTGAAGCACCTGGGGGTTCAAAGTGCTCACTATGCATCTAGATAAGTTCCTTGGGGCGTCTAGTTTCCAAAATGGGGTCACTTGTGGGGGAGCTCCAATTTTTAGGCACACGGGGGCTCTCCAAACATGACATGGTGTCCGCTAAAGAGTGAAGCCAATTTTTCATTCAAAAAGTCAAATGGCGCTCCTTCCCTTCCAAGCCCTGCCGTGCACCCAAACAGTGGTTTACCCCCACATATGAGGTATCAGCGTACTCAGGACAAATTGGACAACAACTTTCGTGGTTCAGTTTCTCCTTTTACTATTGGGAAAATAAAAAAATTGTTGCTAAAAGATAATTTTTGTGACTAAAAAATTAAATGTTTATTTTTTCCTTCCATGTTGCTTCTGCTGCTGTGAAGCACCTGAAGGGTTAATAAACTTCTTGAATGTGGTTTTGAGTACCTTGAGGGGTGCAGTTTTTAGAATGGTGTCACTTTTGGGTATTTTCAGCCATATAGACCCCTCAAACTGACTTCAAATGTGAGGTGGTCCCTAAAAAAAATGGTTTTGTAAATTTCGTTGTAAAAATGAGAAATCCCTGGTCAAATTTTAACCCTTATAACTTCCTAGCAAAAAAAAATTTTGGTTCCAAAATTGTGCTGATGTAAAGTATACATGTGGCAAATGTTATTTATTAACTATTTTGTGTCACATAACTCTCTGGTTTAACAGAATAAAAATTCAAAATGTGAAAATTGCAAAATTTTCAAAATTTTCGCCAAATTTCCGTTTTTATCACAAATAAACGTATAATTTATTGACCTAAATTTACCACTAACATGAAGCCCAATATGTCACGAAAAAACAGTTTCAGAACCGCTAGAATCCATTGAAGCGTTCCTGAGTTATTACCTCATAAAGGGACACTGGTCAGAATTGCAAAAAACGGCAAGGTCTTTAAGGTCAAAATAGGCTGGGTCATGAAGGGGTTAATCTCCCCCTATTTTTTTTTTTTTTTATGGGAGAATTGTCAAAAAATCTGGCCCAGTGTTACACACTAGGTTTTATGTGGCACAAAATGAGAGAGATGGCACACACTGGACTGGCACTGAGGCAGAAATGCCAATCTTAATCTCCCCCCCTATTTTTTTTTATTTATGGGAGAATTGGCAAGAAATCAGGCCCACTGTTAGACTGTATGTTTTCTGTGACAGAAAATGAGACACAGATGCCACACACAGGACTGCCACTGATGCAGATTTGCCAATTTTAATCTGCACCCTTTTTTTTTTTCATTCAGGGAGACTAGTGAATAAATCTGGGCCACTGTATTAGAGTATATTTTCTGTGGCAGAAAGTGGCTTGAAGAGATATAACGAAAAAAAAAAAAGGGACTGTACTACAATTACTATCTCCCTGCAGTAATCTCAGCAAAGTATGGCAAGCAGCAATAACAAGGCGTGGACTGCTGCACAAAAAAGTCAAAAGTGTGGACAAACAAGATAGCTCTGCAGAAAGGAAGGAGCAACAGGATTTGTGCTTTGAAAAAAGCAGTTGGTTTGCACAGCGGCGTACACACAGCAATGCAGCTATCAGGGAGCCTTCTAGGGCAGCCCAATGAGCTACAGCGCTGAGGGAAAAAAATGTAGCCTCCACTGTCCCTGCAAACAAAAGGTGGTGTTGGACAGTGGAAATCGCTACAGCACAAGCGGTTTGGGGGTTAATGTACCCTGCCTAACGCTATCCCTGCTTCTGACGAAGCGGCAGCAACCTCTCCCTATGCTCAGATCAGCAGCAATAAGATGGAGGTCGGCGGGAACGCCCCTTTATAGCTCCTGTGACGCCACAGAAAGCAAGCCAATCACTGTAATGCCCTTCTCTAAGATGGTGGGGACTGAGACCTATGTCATCACGCTGCCCACACTCTGCGTCCACCTTCATTGGCTGAGAAATGGCGCTGAAAGCGTCATAGAGACGCGACTTTGGCGCGAAGGTCGCGTACCGCATGGCCGACCCCACACAGGGATCGGGTCGGGTTTCATGAAACCCGACTTTGCCAAAAGTCGGCGACTTATAAAAATGACCGATCCGTTTCGCTCAACCCTAGTCACAAGCCATCAAACAAAGAAGAACTGCTTAAATTTTTGAGCCAGAAGCAGTGTGAAAGAATGGTGGAAAGCATGAGAGCTGTGGTTAAAAATCATTGTTTTTCCACAAAATGTTGACTTATGAACTCTTCCTGTGTTAAAACATTAGTATTGTTGTTTCTAAATGATTATGAACTTGTTTTCTTTGCATTATTTGAGGTCTGAAAGAAATATTTTTTTTATATTTGGACCATTTTTCTGTGTCAGAAAAAAAATGCAAAAATATTGCTTGGAAATTCGGAGACATTTTGTCTGAAGTTTATAGAATAAAAGAACACTTTACATTTTACTCAAAAATATACATATAAAGAGAAAAATCTGACAAACTGAACATTTCGCAGTGGTCTCTTAATTTTTGCCAGAGCTGTATACAGTATATATGGGTATAGTTGATGGCTATAAAGGTAAAATAATGATCCATAAACCTTGATTATTGCACCTAAACATAAGTCGAAATGTAGCTGCTCATTTAGGCCATTGGGACTATCTTTATTACTATATTTATACTCTGATTCAGTGCATGAGAATAGAGACATTGATAGAAGACCAGTGGAGTGCACCGGCCAATCCTTTAAAAATGCCCAATGGGCAGTGCATGGTGGAGTGTGAATATACGCGAGGTATGCAGGGTTGCATCAAAAAAGAGGTGTGTGACAATCTGCATAGCACAAGGGATGAATGATACAGCCCGGGTGGGCAGAACATGAGATGTCACGCGGCCGAAAGGAGAGCCATCAGCTGACTTGACACATGGACGATGTGTGGGATGACCCTGCAGTTGAGTATTGACAACAATACAGCAGCCTATGAATGCGTAAGTCTCTCTGAGAACCAAGCCCCATGGGGCGGAGCATACAGGGATGGGTTGCCGACTCTTGGGTTACTAACATGGTGGATGCATTCCATGGAAGTGCAATGTGAATAGATGCCGTGCGTGCCATGGCCACCGGTAAAAGAATAGGGTCTAATCAGACACAAGTGCCTCAACAAATTGAATCAGGTGCTATATGACCCTGTTCCAGATACAGGTATTTAAGATTCTGATTTCTACAACCTTGTGCCTTTAGTATATGGGGCACAGCCAGCGATGGACAGGGGAATATAAGCCCACACAGTTTCTTTATAACATGCATGTGTTATCCCCTGAAGAGACCCAATGAAGGAAAAATGCATCAGGAGGCATGTAGAACTTTTTAGGGCATTTTTCCGCTAGGGTAAGCTATGGATGGCCCTTGTAAGGATGGGGAGTCTTGGGGCCCTAGGATTGAATAGCACTGAATAGGGTACAACAGGGACAGACTCAGACCGCTCCCCCAACCTATCCATACCAGAAGGCAGGTTGCCGGTTGGGTATCCAATTGAAGGAGACTGCATCCAATTCGATTTGGTGAGACTGTTCCAACTTTATCTATTACTAGATGGTGGCCCGATTCTAACGCATCGGGTATTCTAGAATATGCATGCCCACGTAGTAAATATACGTGGGCGTGCATCCACGTAGTATATTGCCCAGTGAAGTAGTATATTGCCCAGTGACGTAGTATATTGCCCAGTGACATAGTATACAGTACAGAACCACGTAGTATATTGCACAGCGACGTAGTATACAGCACAGAGCCACTTAGTATATTGCACAGCGACATAGTATATTTCCCAGCAAAGTAGTATACAGCACAGAGCCACATAGTATATTGCCCAGCTATGTATTATATTGGCCAGTCACGTAGTATATTGCCCAGATACGTAGTATATTGCCCAGCCAGGTTTGTCACAGGTTAAAAAATAAAAAAAAAACATATACTCACCTTTCCGAGGGAGACCTTGCAGTCCGCGGCAGCTTCCCGTCCCAGGGTTGGTATGAGCGCAGGACCTGTGATGATGTCGCGGTCACATGACCGTGACATCATGGCAGGTCTTTGTAGTGCAGGGCCTGTGATGACGTCGCGGTCACATGACCGTGACAAAAAGTGGGTTCCTATATTTAACTAAAATATAACTTTTATTCCAGCCTCTAGGTAACTGCTGTTGCAGTGTCAACGTACCCCTACCCGGCGGTATATAACTCTTCCTAATGCTCAAAAAACCGCAGTGACCCTGTTGTCATCCAGATACCCTCTAATAGCAACACATGAGGGCAAAGTCACATATAGAGTCACATACGTAGTTTAACCAATGATACTCATCTGTCTTCTGCTGGTCATCCTCTGGAGACCTGGTGCTAGTAATCTATTATAGACATAGCCTGCTGGAGCGACATCCTGCCATATGATTACAGTTGTGGTATAGAGCCGTGAGATCTAGAGGTTTACGGATTCACAGTCTCTAGCCTGTTTCTGTTCAAGATACTAGTGTATTTTCTTCATACTAGATAATATCTTGCTTTGCGGTTATATGCTCACATGTTTTTATATGTGTCTTCATGTTGTACGTATGCACTTTGCACTTTTGTCAGCACTAGATGTTTGCACCTTCTTTTAATTGTTTAAGAATAAAAGTTATATTTTAGTTATATATAGGAACCCGCTTTTTGTCATTCAGTTAGATTTGGTTCTTCTTGATTACTTGAGCCTAGCTTGGTTCTGTCACATGACCGTGACGTCATGGCAGGTCCTTCTTCCACCGGAACCTGCAACGGAAGATGGCGGTTGGCGCGAGCTGCTACGGAGGGTGAGTATAGCAGGTTTTTTTTATTTTTTATTATTTTTAACATTGCATTTTTTACTATTGATATAGCATAGGCAGCGTCAATAGCAAAAAGTTGGGGACACACAGGGTTAATAGCGGCGGTAACGGAGTGCGTTACCCGCGGCATAACGCGATCCGTTACCGCCGGCATTAACCCTGTGTTAGCGGTGACTGGAGGGAAGTATGCGGGAGACAGGCACTGACTGCGGGGAGTAAGGAGCGGTCATTTTCTTCCGGACGGTGCCCGTCGCCGATTGGTCGCGGCAGCCATGACAGGCAGCTGCTGAGACCAATCAGCGAATGAATAACCGTGACAGAAAGAAAGAAGGATAGAAAGACGGAAGTGACCCTTAGACAATTATATAGTAGATGTTTGGATCCGGCAATAATACATAGAGGCATTAGAGGGTTTTTTTCACCACAGAGATATTACAATGCCTAAAAGTGATGATCACTGTCATAATAGCCTGCTGGGTATGTCAACATGGTTCTTATTTGTTTCTTTTTCCACCACTGTGGTTTAGATAGAACAAAAAACTGTGCATAGGGACTGGTGTTTTTTTAGAATTTGTTTGTCGGTTATTTGGTTTTAAATGAGTATCATTAAAAATGCTGTTTTAATATTGGTACTCCACATGCTGCTAAATACTTTGATTCAGTAAGTACTGTGGGAATTTGGACAGTACATTTTGAGGTCTGACTCCCCCTCTTTGATTATCCAGTGTCGATTTTGCTAATATACACTGTATATAACGTTTTTATTTTAGAAGTAGAAAAATCCCAAATTTGGAAAAACAAAAAAACTGATTTATTCTAAGACCCGTAACACCTATTTTTTTGTCCATTGATCTGTATGGTGTTTTTTTTGCAGGGTATATTTGTTTTTATTGATACCATTTTGGAATGTGAACAAGACCCAGCAATTTTAGCTTTTCAATATTTTTCTTTTTTATAGCATTTACCTGACTATTAGAGACACATTGATATTGATACCAAATATGTTTTTTTTTAAAGGGGGGTAATTTGTTTATTTTTTAATTTAAGAGTTAAAAAAACATTTTTTTCAACATTTTACTTTTTTGTTTACTAGTTCCCATATGGAGCTTCAACCTGCAACAATTTCATCTATTGTTCTACAGTATATACTGAAAGAACTAAAATGCAGGCAAACAGATCACATGTCCTAAAGGGAATCTGTCACCCCATTTTAGGCCGATAAGCTAAGGCCACCGGCATCAGGCGCTTATCTACAGCATTCTGTAATGCTGTAGATAAGCCCCCGATGTCACCTGAAAGATATGAAAAACAGGTTACATTATACTCACCCAGGGGCAGTCCTGTTCGATGAGCATCGCAGTCCGAGTCCGGTGCCTCCCATCTTCATACGATGACGTCCTCTTTTCTTCCTGCTGTGGCTTCTGCGCAGGCCTACTTTCTCTGCCCTGTTGAGGGCAGAGCAAAGTACTGCAGTGCGCAGGCGCTGGGAAAGGTCAGAGAGGCCCTGCGCACTGCAGTACTTTGCTCTGCCCTCAATAGGGCAAAATACGCCTGCGCATGAGCCGCGGCAGGGAGAAAAGAAGAGGATGTCATCGTTTGAAGATGGGAGGTGCTGGATCTGGACCGCGACGCCCATCCAACCGGACTGCATCGGGACCGCCCCTGGGTGAATATAATCTAACATGTTTTTCTTATCTTTCAGGTGACATCGGGGGCTTATCTACAGCATTACAGAATGCTTTAGATAAACCCCTGATGCCGATGGCCTTAGCTTATAGGCCTAAAATGGGGTGACAGATTCCCTTTAAATGCCGCTGGTAGAGCCTGACAGTGGCATTTAAAGGGTTTGCAGCAGTGATCTTGGCTCAACTCCAACCATCTACTGGGTATAATGCAGGTTCTGATTGCATGCACGTTGGTTTCATACGCGTGGAATCAACATAACGGTAACGGATTAAAAGAGAAGAGGCAAAATTTGCCCAGTCAGGTACTTACAGTTAAAGAATGTGACTCTTGCACCCCTCCAATCTATTCTAAACTCTGCTGCCCGACTAATCCTCCTGTCCCCCGCTATTCCCCAGCTTCTCCCCTCTGTCAATCCCTTCACTGGCTCCCCATTGCCCAGAGACTCCAGTACAAAACCCTAACCATGACATACAATGCCATCCACAACCTGTCTCTTCCATACATCTGTGACCTCGTCTCCCAGTACTTTCCTGCACGCAACCTCCGATCCTCACAAGATCTCCTTCTCTATTCCCCTCTTATCTCCTCTTCCCACAATCGCATACAAGATTTCTCTCGCGCATCACCCCTACTCTGGAACTCTCTACCACAACATATCACTCTCACCTACCATCGAAACCTTCAAAAAGAGCCTGAAGACCTACCTCTTCCGACAAGCCTATAACCTGCAGTAACCACCGATTGACCAAACCGCTGCATGACCAGCTCTACCCTCACCTACTGTATTCTCACCCATCTCTTGTAGATTGTGAGCCTTCGCGGGCAGGGTCCTCATTCCTCCTGTACCAGTTATGACTTGTATTCTTTAAGATTATTGTACTTGTTTTTATTATGTATACCCCTCCTTACATGTAAAGCGCCATGGAATAAATGGCCCTATAACAATAAATAATAATAATTATTGTAACACAGGACAGAAGTAGATTGGAAATCATCTTTCAGAATGCTATAGATGATGCTGCGCAGGCACTGCCACCATTTTGCTAAAAAAAAATTTGGCTCCATTGAGATCGAGCTGGCCGTGCCTGTGCAATAGCATAATTCGGAATGTTATAGATGCTACTGCGCAGGTGCCAGCGCTAATTTGTTAGAGAAAATTTAGGGGGGGTTAATTCAAAATGGCAGTGACACCTGTGCAGTAGCAGCATTCAGAATGCAATAGATGCTATTGAGCAGGCACCTCCAAGGAAAAAAAATTTTCCATTAGCAAAGTGGTGCTGGAGGCACATGCACAGTGGCATCTATCGCATTCCTAATTATGCTAATGCACAGTAATGGCCGCTGGCGCAATTTTAATTAAGAATTTTTTTCTCATGAAATTTATATGGCCAAATAAAATGAATATATGGATGTTCTAGAACATGCAAAATAGGGGGCAGGTCATTGAGGGGGTGACCTGTCATAAGCCCATAAGGATGAATACCTAAGCAGAACACCACATAAAGCCCCGCCCCAGAGCACAAGAATCTCATTACTAAAAACTGCACTTAAAGATTACACAACAACCACAAGATGGATTTCATCAACCCAGATATCATTTTAATCAATATAACGGCGCCGACCTGACTGTCTGTAGGTTACTGAGCACAATCCTGTTGACAGTTTCCTATGGCAGAGATTTCCGGCAGCAATGTTTGTCAGAGAGCACAGGATACTGTGTACGAGAGAGTTGAGTGAGATATCTGTCTGCCTACATCCATTTGTGGTGTATGGGGGGCTTAACCCTATCTCAATTAATTAATATTGAAGTGTTATAAGAAAAGCAGAGATAGAAAATTTTTTTGGGAAGGAATATACAGCTAAATATATAACTTGTTCATTTACAAGAAAAGATTGGGTTGAGGAGAAAGTGCAAGAGATTTTTTTTTTGGAAGTGCATTGAACAGCAGGGTGGTTTGCTGCTGGTGGAAAAAGGGGAACAAAATCTCTTTAAATCTTCTGCTTAGCAAGTGTGAATGAGCTGAGTGTCACCAGAGCGTAAGTGCAAACGGTGGTAAGTGTGTGACTTGTCATTCAGTGACTATGGATTCAGGGCGTTTCGAACGGAGGAATTACTGAACTGCTATCTGTATTTTATTAATACTTTGCATTTATTTTTATTTAACGGTTCTGTCTGGTGCAATCCCCTTTAGGAAATGTGCTCCACTATTGTTAATGCCATCCAGTGTACATCTTGCCACATGTATGCAGTCCTTGAGCAGCCGGTCTAGGGTGCATACTGCTGTGCGAGATGTGAGCACGTTGTGCATTTGGAAGTCCAGATACTGGATCTAAATGTGCAGCTGGCAACACTGAGATCCATAGACGATATGGAAAGGAGTCTTCTGCTCACTGACCAGATGCTCAATGGGATAGATGAGGGGGATGGTAGGATGGAGCTGCAGGACAGTGGAGCAGCAAGCTGGGTGACAGAAAGTGGGCTAGAGGGAAGAGTGCCAGGGAGGCTAGTCCTGATCTGGAACACCCCAATAAGTTTGCCAAGTTGGCGGATGAGGGGAGTGCCAGTACAGGGGTAGGACTGCTGCAGCTAGGCACATCCTCTGAATGCCGGAGGAGTGTCTGCTCCAGTAAGGAGGGAAATAGGAGAACAGGGCAGGCCCAACAGGTGCTGGTAGTGGGGGACTCAATTATTAGGGGAACAGATAGGGCAATCTGTCACAAAGATAGGGATCGTCGAATGGTGTGCTGCCTACCTGGCGTTCGAGTCCGACACATCGCTGATCGGGTTGACAGATTACTGGGAGGGGCTGGTGAGGACCCAGCAGTCATGGCATGGTGCACATTGGCACAAATTACAAAGTTAGAGGTAGGTGGAAGGTCCTTAAAAACGATTTCAGGGAATTTTATTTTGTCCATAAAATAGTTTTTATTGTGTAAAATCACCAAAACATGAAAAAAACTATATAAGTCAGGTATCACTGTAATCGTACTGACCCGAAGAATAAAACTGCCTTATCATTTTAACCACACACAAGAACTGCATAAACCCCCACAAAAAATCCTGAATTGCTAGTCTTTGTTCATTCTGCCTCCCAAAAATCGGAATAGAAAGCTATCAAAAAATGTCATGTGCCTGAAAATGGTACCAATAAAAACGTCAACTCGTCCCGCAAGAAACAAGCCCTCACATGACTTTGAGCCAAAATATGGAAAAATTAGAGCTCTCAATATATGGTGATGCAAAAACTATTTTTTGCAATAAAAAAAATGTCTTTTAGTGTGTGACAGCAGCCAAACATAAAAACCCGATATAAATCTGGTATTGCTGTAATCACACCAACCCGCAGAATAAAGTCACCTAATCACTTATACCGCACGAGGAACGGCGTAAAAAAATAAATCAATTCTTCATCTGCTGTTGATTTTTTTCATTCTGTGTCCCAAAGATCACAGTAAGTCTCTGTGCACATTTATCCTTAGCTCTGCAGCGGGGTTTCCATGTAAATCTCTGAAATACATGATTCAGACAGAACTTCTGGAGGAAGATTCCATATAATGAGGCAGAGGGAGGCACTGTAGATGATGTTTGACCTGTGATCCGGCGGGGTCCGTCTTTTTAGGACTGCATAAAAGTGCCGTCGGCCACAAGTTTTAAGCACTTCTGAAAAGGACACCACTGAACAGAGGCCAGACAGAGTCCAGAGTAAGGCCGGCGTCACACTAGGCGTATGAAAATACGGTCCATTTTTTATGGCCGTAATACGCAGAAATGTTCCCAAAATAGTGATCCGTATGTCATCCGTAGGCAGGGTGTGGCAGTGTTTTTTGCGCATGTCATCCTCCGTTTGTAATCCGTATTACATCCGTACAGCGAGATTTTCTCGCCGGCTTGCAAAACGGACATACAATGGATCCATTGGCTCAAATATTCGTTAAAACATATATACAGTCTATATATATATATATATATATATATATATATATATATATATATATATGTCATACAGCGCTAGATAGCAGAAGCCGGTAATTCAATTGCCGGCTTCTGCTATCTCCTTCCCAAACCCGACATGATATGAGACATGGTTTACATACAGTAAACCATTTCATATCCTTTATTTTTTACATATTCTTCATTAGTAATGTTACAAGTGTATGTGCATAAAATTTGGGGGATCTAGCTGTTAAAATAAAAGGTTAAATCACGGAAAAAATTGGCGTGGGCTCCCGCGCAATTTTCTCCGCCAGAGTGGGAAAGCCAGTGACTGAGGGCAGATATTAATAGCCTAAAGAGGGACCATGGTTATAGAACCCCCCTGGCTAAAAACATCTCCCCCCAGCCACCCCAGAAAAGGCACATCTGTAAGATGCGCCTATTTTGGCACTTGGCCACTCTCTTCCCACTCCCCTGTAGTGGTGGGATATGGGGTAATAAAGGGTTAATGTCACCTTGCTATTGTAAGGTGACATTAAGCCAGGTTAATAATGGAGAGGCGTCAATAAGACACCTATCCATTATTAATCCAATACTAGTAAATGGTTAATAAAACACACACACATTAGGAAAAAAGTATTTTAATGAAATAAAGACACAGGGTGTTGTAATAGTTTATTATACTCTCAATCCAATTGAAGACCCTTGTCACCTGAAACAAAGTTAAAATAAAAAATCAACAATATCCCATACCTTCCATCATTCAGTCATGTCCCACGCTGTAAATCCATCTGAAGGGGTTAAATAATGGCATAAACTCATACGAGGTTATGCCAGCAGGGGGCGCAGCACCGCAAGTCTAGGTAGCTTCCATTCATTCCCCACTTTTTACAGTCTGGAGCTGTTATGAACTGGTGATTCAGAAACACAATGGACCTGGTGGTTAAGAGCACACAAAGTGACCTGATAGTTACTAATAACATAGGACGAGCTCTGAGACGTGGGAACTCTGCTGACCGCAATCCCTAATCCTATCACACCACACTAGAGGTAGCCGTGGAGCGCTCCTGACCAGACCTAGGCACCTCGGGCACAGCCTGAGAAACTAGCTAGCCCTGAAGATAGAAAAATAAGCCTACCTTGCCTCAGAGAAATTCCCCAAAGGAAAAGACAGCCCCCACATATAATGACTGTGAGTAAAGATGAAAATACAAACACAGAGATGAAATAGGTTTTAGCAAAGTGAGGCCCGACTTACTGAATAGACCGAGGATAATAAAGATAGCTTTGCGGTCAGCACAAAAACCTACAAACAACCACGCAGAGGGCACAAAAAGACCCTCCGTACCGACTAACGGCACGGAGGTGCTCCCTCTGCGTCCCAGAGCTTCCAGCAAGCAAGAAAAACCAATATAGCAAGCTGGACAGAAAAAATAGCAAACAAAAGTAACACAAGCAGAACTTAGCTTATGCAGGGCAGACAGGCCACAAGAACGATCCAGGAGAGAGCAAGACCAATACTGGAACATTGACTGGAGGCCAGGAACAAAGAACTAGGTGGAGTTAAATAGAGCAGCACCTAACGACTTAACCTCGTCACCTGAGGAAGGAAACTCAGAAGCCGCAGCCCCACTCACATCCACCAGAGGAAGCTCATAGACAGAACCAGCCGAAGTACCACTCATGACCACAGGAGGGAGCTTGACCACAGAATTCACAACAGTACCCCCCTTGAGGAGGGGTCACCGAACCCTCACCAGAGCCCCCAGGCCGACCAGGATGAGCCAAATGAAAGGCACGAACCAGATCGGCAGCATGAACATCAGAGGCAAAGACCCAGGAATTATCTTCCTGACCATAACCCTTCCACTTAACCAGGTACTGGAGTTTCCGTCTCGAAATACGAGAATCCAAAATCTTCTCCACTATATACTCCAACTCCCCCTCAACCAAAACCGGGGCAGGAGGATCAACGGATGGAACCACAGGTGCCACGTATCTCCGCAACAATAACCTATGGAATACATTATGGATGGAAAAAGAAGCTGGAAGGGTCAAACGAAAAGACACAGGATTAAGAACCTCAGAAATCCTATACAGACCAATGAAACGAGGCTTAAACTTCGGAGAGGAAACTTTCATAGGAATATAACGAGACGACAACCAAACCAAATCCCCAACACGAAGTCGGGGACCCACACAGCGCCTGCAGTTAGCGAAACGTTGAGCCTTCTCCTGGGACAATGTCAAATTGTCCACTACATGAGTCCAAATCTGCTGCAACCTATCCACCACAGTATCCACACCAGGACAGTCTGAAGACTCAACCTGCCCTGAAGAGAAACGAGGATGGAAACCAGAATTGCAGAAAAACGGCGAAACCAAAGTAGCCGAGCTGGCCCGATTATTAAGGGCGAACTCAGCCAAAGGCAAAAAGGACACCCAATCATCCTGATCAGCAGAAACAAAACATCTCAGATATGTTTCCAAGGTCTGATTGGTTCGTTCAGTTTGGCCATTTGTCTGAGGATGGAAAGCCGAGGAAAAAGACAAATCAATGCCCATCCTAGCACAAAAGGCTCGCCAAAACCTCGAAACAAACTGGGAACCTCTGTCAGAAACGATGTTCTCCAGAATGCCATGTAAACGAACCACATGCTGGAAAAACAATGGCACCAAATCAGAGGAGGAAGGCAATTTAGACAAGGGTACCAAATGGACCATCTTAGAGAAGCGATCACAAACCACCCAAATGACCGACATCTTTTGAGAGACGGGGAGATCCGAAATAAAATCCATAGAGATATGTGTCCAGGGCCTCTTCGGGACCGGCAAGGGCAAAAGCAACCCACTGGCACGAGAACAGCAGGGCTTAGCCCGAGCACAAATCCCACAGGACTGCACAAACGAACGCACATCCCGCGACAGAGACGGCCACCAAAAGGATCTAGCCACCAAATCTCAGGTACCAAAGATTCCAGGATGACCAGCCAACACCGAACAATGAACCTCAGAGATAACTCTACTCGTCCATTTATCAGGGACAAACAGTTTCTCCGCTGGGCAACGGTCAGGTCTATTAGCCTGAAACTTTTGCAGCACCCGCCGCAAATCAGGTGAGATGACAGATAAAATTACCCCCTCTTTGAGAATACCCGTCGGCTCAGGCAAACCCGGAGAGTCGGGCACAAAACTCCTAGACAGGGCATCCGCCTTCACATTTTTAGAGCCCGGAAGGTACGAAACCACAAAGTCAAAACGGGAGAAAAACAGCGACCAACGAGCCTGTCTAGGATTCAACCGTTTGGCAGACTCGAGATAAGTCAAGTTATTGTGATCAGTCAAGACCACCACGCGATGCTTAGCTCCTTCAAGCCAATGACGCCACTCCTCGAATGCCCACTTCATGGCCAACAACTCTCGATTGCCAACATCATAATTACGCTCAGCAGGCGAAAACTTCCTGGAAAAGAAGGCACATGGTTTCATCACCGAGCCATCTGAACTTCTTTGCGACAAAACAGCCCCTGCTCCAATCTCAGAAGCATCAACCTCGACCTGGAACGGGAGCGAAACATCTGGTTGGCACAACACAGGGGCAGAAAAAAAACGACGCTTCAACTCCTGAAAAGCTTCCACAGCAGCAGAAGACCAATTGACCACATCAGCACCCTTCTTGGTTAAATCAGTCAACGGTTTGGCAATACTAGAAAAATTATTGATGAAGCGACGATAAAAATTAGCAAAGCCCAGGAACTTTTGCAGACTCTTCAGAGATGTCGGCTGAGTCCAATCATAAATGGCCTGAACTTTAACAGGGTCCATCTCGATAGTAGAACGGGAAAAAATGAAACCCAAAAATGAAACCTTCTGAACACCAAAGAGACACTTTGACCCCTTCACAAACAAAGAATTCGCACGCAGGACCTGGAACACCATTCTATCCTGCTTCACGTGAGACTCCCAATCATCCGAGAAGACCAAAATATCATCCAAGTATACAATCAGGAATTTATCCAGGTACTCTCGGAAGATGTCATGCATAAAGGACTGAAATACTGATGAAGCATTGGAAAGCCCGAATGGCATAACCAGGTACTCAAAATGGCCCTCGGGCGTATTAAATGCTGTTTTCCATTCATCGCCCTGTTTAATACGCACAAGATTATACGCACCATGAAGATCTATCTTGGTGAACCAACTAGCCCCCTTAATCCGAGCAAACAAATCAGACAGCAGCGGCAAGGGGTACTGAAATTTGATTGTGATATTATTTAGAAGGCGGTAATCAATACAAGGTCTCAACGAACCATCCTTCTTGGCCACAAAAAAGAACCCTGCTCCCAATGGCGACGACGACGGGCGAATATGACCCTTCTCCAAGGACTCCTTTACGTAACTCCGCATAGCGGCGTGCTCAGGCACAGACAAATTAAACAGTCGACCTTTAGGAAACTTACTACCAGGAATGAAATAGATAGCACAATCGCAATCCCTATGCGGAGGTAGGGCACTGGACTTGGGCTCATCAAATACATCCCGGTAATCCGACAAGAACTCTGGGACCTCAGAAGGGGTGGATGATGAAATAGACAGAAATGGAACATCACCATGTACCCCCTGACAACCCCAGCTGGACACAGACATAGACTTCCAATCCAATACTGGGTTATGGACTTGTAGCCATGGCAACCCCAACACGACCACATCATGCAGATTTTGCAACACCAGAAAGCGAATATCCTCCTGATGCGCAGGAGCCATGCACATGGTCAGTTGGGTCCAGTACTGAGGCTTATTCTTGGCCAAAGGCGTAGCATCAATTCCTCTCAATGGAATAGGATACTGCAAGGGCTCCAAGAAAAACCCACAGCGCCTAGCAAACTCCAAGTCCATCAAATTCAGGGCAGCGCCTGAATCCACAAATGCCATGACAGAATAGGATGACAAAGAGCAGATCAAAGTAACGGACAAAAGAAATTTCGACTGTACCGTACCAATGGTGGCAGACCTAGCGAACCGCTTAGTGCGCTTAGGACAATCGGAAATAGCATGAGTGGAATCACCACCGTAAAAACACAGCCCATTCCGACGTCTGTGTTCTTGCCGTTCAGCTCTGGTCAAAGTCCTATCACATTGCATAGGTTCAGGTTTATACTCAGATAATACCGCCAAATGGTTCACAGTTTTACGCTCACGTAAGCGTCGATCGATCTGAATGGCCAAAGACATAGACTCATTCAGACCAGCAGGCATAGGAAATCCCACCAAGACATCCTTAAGGGCTTCAGAGAGACCCTTTCTGAAAATTGCTGCCAGCGCACATTCATTCCATTGAGTGAGCACAGACCACTTCCTAAACTACTGACAATATATCTCTACCTCATCCTGACCCTGACACAGAGCCAGCAAATTTTTCTCTGCCTGATCCACTGAATTAGGTTCATCATACAGCAATCCGAGCTCCAGAAAAAACGCATCAATATTACATAATGCAGGATCTCCTGGTGCAAGGGAAAATGCCCAGTCTTGAGGGTCGCCATGTAATAAAGAAATAATAATCTTAACTTGTTGAACTGGGTCACCAGAGGAGCGGGGTTTCAAAGCCAGAAACAGTTTGCAATTATTTTTGAAATTCAGAAACTTAGCTCTATCTCCAGAAAATAAATCAGGAATAGGAATTCTAGGTTCTAACATAGATTTCTGAACCATAATGTCTTGAATTTTTTGTACTCTTGCAGTGAGATTATCCACACAAGAAGACAGACCTTTAATGTCCATCACTACACCTGTGTCCTGAACCACCCAAATGTCTAGGGGAAAAAAAAGACAAAACACAGTGCAGAGAAAAAAAATGGTCTCAGAACTTCTCTTTTCCCTCTATTGAGAAGCATTAGTACTTTGGGCCTCCAGTACTGTTATGAACTGGTGATTCAGAAACACAATGGACCTGGTGGTTAAGAGCACACAAAGTGACCTGATAGTTACTAATAACATAGGACGAGCTCTGAGACGTGGGAACTCTGCTGACCGCAATCCCTAATCCTATCACACCACACTAGAGGTAGCCGTGGAGCGCTCCTGACCAGACCTAGGCGCCTCGGGCACAGCCTGAGAAACTAGCTAGCCCTGAAGATAGAAAAATAAGCCTACCTTGCCTCAGAGAAATTCCCCAAAGGAAAAGGCAGCCCGCACATATAATGACTGTGAGTAAAGATGAAAATACAAACACAGAGATGAAATAGGTTTTAGCAAAGTGAGGCCCGACTTACTGAATAGACCGAGGATAGTAAAGATAGCTTTGCGGTCAGCACACAAACCTATAAACAACCACGCAGAGGGCGCAAAAAGACCCTCCGTAACGACTAACGGCACGGAGGTGCTCCCTCTGCGTCCCAGAGCTTCCAGCAAGCAAGAAAAACCAATATAGCAAGCTGGACAGAAAAAATAGCAAACAAAAGTAACACAAGCAGAACTTAGCTTATGCAGGGCAGACAGGCCACAAGAACGATCCAGGAGAGAGCAAGACCAATACTGGAACATTGACTGGAGGCCAGGAACAAAGAACTAGGTGGAGTTAAATAGAGCAGCACCTAACGACTTAACCTCGTCACCTGAGGAAGGAAACTCAGAAGCCGCAGCCCCACTCACATCCACCAGAGGAAGCTCATAGACAGAACCAGCCGAAGTACCACTCATGACCACAGGAGGGAGCTTGACCACAGAATTCACAACAGGAGCACAGCTGCATTAGCAGGCTCCTGGCTGTAAAATTATTTCATTGGCGGATTTTTTGTGCAATACGCTGACAAACGCAGCATGCTGCGATTTTCTATGGCCGTACAAGACCGTATAACACGGATGCGTAAAGTACGGCAGATAGAAGCTGCTCCATAGAAAATCATTGGTCTGTGTGCAATGCGTATTTTCTGCGCCTCTCATACGTCCGTAAAACTTGCTAGTGTGATGCCGGCCTAACTCTGCTACCTCATTATAGTAAATAGATCCCTCAGGGGGTTCATCTGAATCATGTCACTCAGAGATTTAGATGGAAACTCCAAAGAATGTGGTCAGCTTAGAGAGCTGGATAGCTGTGATCCAATAATAATAATCCAAAAAGTTATGTAAAATGTTCCCAATTAAAGCTTCACCTCAATCCACAAAAAAAGCAAGTCCCCACTCAAGTCTATCATATGTTAAAGGAAATATAGGGGGCTTCCACGTTACTGGTAGCACAAAGACTCGAAATGGCTCCTCACCCGCCAAACGAAATTCAGCAAATTCTCTGTTGCCAAATCCAAATTCCCCCCTCCCTTATGAGCCCCACAGTGTACCTAAACCACATAATGCGTTCACGATTGGCACTTCTGAAGTGATGAGAGCCCGCCTAACATAACGTACTGGCTGTTACAACATACTGATCACTACAGTATACTTGTCACTACAACAGCAGTTTGCAGTTTTCACTCGCCAATATTAATTGCTGCTTGTTTCTAGAAAATACCCATGGAGTCAAAATAGTCTCAACACCTGTATATAGATTCCCCAAATGGGGGAATGGGGTGACTTTAGGGGGGATTCTGCTCTTCCAGCAAATAGGAGCTCTGTATATGGAGTCTGCAAACTGTTCTAGGAAAATCTGCACTCCAGGAGGCAAATAGCGCGCCATTCCTCCCGAGTCTCTCCTTATGGCTAAGTAGTACTGTACAGCAGAGGTGTCAAACTGCATTCCTCAAGGGCCGCAAACAGGTCATGTTTTCAGGATTTCCTTGTATTGCACAGGTGATAATTTAATCACCTGCACAGAATGATTCCAGCACCTTGTGCAATGCTAAGGAAATCCTGAAAATATGACCTGTTTGCGGCCCTCGAGGAATGCAGTTTGACACCTCTGTTGTACAGTCACATTTGGGGTATTGAAGATCAATACTAAAAGAAAAACCTGTAGCGCTCACACCTTATTATACCTGCAGCAAACAGTGTAGCGGAACCACCCGACCACAACAAAATCAATAAATATGATAAAAATAAAAAGAAGCTGTCTGCGCTGGATAACCCACTTGAGGACCGTAGGAACTGCCAAATAAATTAGTGAATGTAACCAGAATAAGTAAGGGTTACAAAGAATGGTACCGTGGCAATATAGGATAAAACTACCTCATACAACAAAACATATAAAAAATAAAAAGTAGCTAAAATAAGTAGAATAACTACCTGAAGGAGTAGTCCGAGGGAAATATGGACTTCTTTAGTGTTGTTTGCTCGAGTTACCCAGAGGGGGTGAGGTAAAGTCAATACCAGATGATTTCTTTGACTGCACAAGAAGCGATTACTTGGATGGTGTAGCGTCTTCCAATATAGTTTCTACTTGCGGTGCCAGGAGAAAGTCGAGTGGGATATAATCCACAAACTGTCCTGTATAGATCCGGACTGCAGGCACTGCCCCGGCCGGTGGCAGCGCACGCCTGCGTTCTATGGAGTGTGTCCACGCTGCTGGACAAAGCCGTTAGGTATTCCGCAATAGCAGGACCTAGCGTGACGTCACGGTCACGTGAATAATCACGTGACAGGCTACGGAAAGAGCTTGGGACCAAATCCTACGCATTTCGGAGATAAACGATCTCCTTCCTCAGGGATGGTCCTCTAGGGATACTGCGCCCTTATATAGTTAGCGGTGGACACACAGCCATATTAAGAATTATCTGTATACATCCGGACTGCAGGCACTGCCCCGGCCGGTGGCAGCACACGCCTGTGTTCTATGGAGTGTGTCCACGCTGCTGGACAAAGCCGTTAGGTATTCTTAATTAATTCTTAATATGGCTGTGTGTCCACCGCTAACTATATAAGGGCGCAGTATCCCTAGAGGACCATCTCTGAGGAAGGAGATCGTTTATCTCCGAAACGCGTAGGATTTGGTCCCAAGCTCTTTCCGTAGCCTGTCACGTAATTATTCACGTGACCGTGACGTCACGCTAGGTCCTGCTCTTTGTCCTTGGCAATAAACCAAGTAGAAAGGTTACCAAGATCTGGTCTTCTGCAAACAAAAGAAAAAAAACAGTAAAAAAGGATGGCTAGATCAAGTCCCAATTATTACTAGATATAATGCTAACACTCATTTGTTCAAAAATATTGTAAGTAGACACTGGGACATTTTAAGAGAGGACAAGGTTATCGGTGAAAAACTCCCAGAACGCCCATTGTTCATTTATAAAAAAGCCCTTAATTTGGGTAATAGGATAGCTCCCACAGTTCCACGTAATTTCTCTCCAACTAAACATTCATTTTTAAACACACCCCAAGGTTTCTATCCATGCTTAAAGTGCAAACCATGTAAACTGCTAAAAAGTAAAAAACAGCATTTATTTAAGAAGGGGACTATTAATTGGAGAATTAATTTCTTGTAACACTAAGGGGGTCATCTATGCAATCATATGCCCTTGTGAGAAGGTATATATAGGCAGAACTAAAAGGGCCCTCCACACAAGGATTAATGAACATATTAGGAACATCAAGAAAAAATTTGTAGGGCACCCTCTTTCCAAACATTTTTTTGACTCATCATGAGGGGTCAATTCATGGAACCACCTTTACTGGCCTCAAAGTGGTACATAAATGCTGGAGAGGGGGTGATTTCATCAAACAAATGTCCAGGGAAGAGACTAAGATGATTTTTGAACTGGATACCTTAATCCCAAGAGGTCTAAATAGCGAAATTGAGTTATTTGCGTTTAATTCTTAATATGGCTGTGTGTCCACCGCTAACTATATAAGGGCGCAGTATCCCTAGAGGACCATCCCTGAGGAAGGAGATCGTTTATCTCCGAAACGCGTAGGATTTGGTCCCAAGCTCTTTCCGTAGCCTGTCACGTGATTATTCACGTGACCGTGACGTCACGCTAGGTCCTGCTATTGCAGAATACCTAACGGCTTTGTCCAGCAGCGTGGACACACTCCATAGAACGCAGGCGTGCGCTGCCACCGGCCGGGGCAGTGCCTGCAGTCCGGATCTATACAGGACAGTTTGTGGATTATATCCCACTCGACTTTCTCATGGCACCGCAAGTGGAAATTATATTGGAAGACGCTACACCATCCAAGTAATCGCTTCTTGTGCAGTCAAAGAAATCATCTGGTATTGACTTTACCTCACCCCCTCTGGGTAACTCGAGCAAACAACACTAAAGAAGTCCATATTTCCCTCGGACTACTCCTTCAGGTAGTTATTCTACTTATTTTAGCTACTTTTTATTTTTTATATGTTTTGTTGTATGAGGTAGTTTTATCCTATATTGCCACGGTACCATTCTTTGTAACGCTTACTTATTCTGGTTACATTCACTAATTTACATTTGGGGTATTGCCACGTTCAGTAGAAATTTGGGGATAAATTTTCGTGCCATTTTTACCCACTTCTTATATGAAAATGTAAAATCTGGGGCTAAAACAAAATTTTGGTGGTAAAAATGCAATCATTTTGTCTTCACTGCCCAATGGTATAAAATTGTGACACACCTGTGGTGTCAATATGATCACTGCATCCCTATGGAGCGCCCCCAAGGGCTAGGGGTAATTCGTACCTGGTCCTTCGGATCTCAAGGGGGATGTCACGGTGGCTGACCTGGTCCGTGGCCCTCGGGAGGTCCGTTGTAAAAGGGGAAGGTCTTTAAAGGAAAGCGTTTATGTTCATGACGCCACCTGTGGTATTCAGTCAGGGTGACCGACGCTGCTTAAGGGGTCCGCTCGGGTGATGTTATGGCAGCTAGATGGTATACCTTCCCACAGGTGAAGTGTATCCCCAGGGCTTGCCAGTGTGTAGATGGTGGATGGTGAGAGGCACAGTGAAGAACGAGGACACATGGTTGCAGTCGCTTTACCTTTTTACTGAAGGCTTCAGCATCCACAGTCCAGAGCACCAGATTACAGGGCAGGCAGAGTCCGGCCGGTCTGGAGGCAAATCCAGAATCCCCTTATCCAGGTGGAAATCAGTAGCCTTCCTCTAGCGCCTGGGTGCTGTAGTACCTTACTGCTGAGTTTCTCGTAAGGTCCTCACAACTGTTGTAGATGTTCTAGATGTTATGTCTCTCTCTGTCCCCCAGATGGATAGGACAAACCCGTATGACTAGTGGTTTGAGGCTTTTTACAGGGACTCTAGCACGCCCTGGCCCCCAAGGGGTGCCACAGTGTTTCCTGGGTGTGGGGCGGATCAGTAACTTGCAATTACCTGTCCTGCCGGTCTCTGGAGCAAGGCATAAAGGACTATTGCTCCCTCGGTGTTCTGGCTACCGGATCCTGCGCCTCAGAAGGAGGCAGCCTGAGCAGGGCAGAACTCCTTACTGTTTCTTCTCCTTTTGCCAAGACTTCTTCTCACTCTCTACAATACAGTTTGCTGTTCATGTCTTTCTTGGGAACTGCCGCACGTGGGGCAGGCGCAGCTCCGTGTCCTTCTGTCTAGGCCTCTGACAGGATCCCACCCCTGTCAGGGACCAACTAACTGAGTGGAGATCAGCTAGCAGCTGCCTGAGTGAAGCTCAGCCAGCTTTTGTCTCACTTCCTATCCAGACCACCAGTTTTACCTAATTGTGAAGAGTGCCCTAAAAAATAGGAGCATAGCTCCCCCTGGTGGACTGGAGTATGAAATGTGTTGTATGTTGGTGTTACCTGGTATTGAGACCTCCTTTATTGCCTCCAAATGTAACATCACTCCCCCCCTAGAGAAAAATGACATTACTGCAACAACCAGGACCCTGGGGCGCTGCACCTACATGAATTCATTGAGAGGTGTAGTTTGTAAAAATGGGGTCACTTATGGGGAGTTCTGCTGTTCTGGCACCTCATGGGCTTTCCCAGTCGGTCATGACACCTACAAACCATAAGGGTATGTGCACACGTTGCGGATCCTCTGCGGAACTGCAGCGTTTTTTTGCGGTGCAGAAATGCTGCAGAACCGCAATTGATTTACAGTACAATGTAAATCAATGACAAAAAAAATGCTGTGCATACTTTGCGGAAAATCCGCTGCGGAAACGCTGCGGTTTAAAAGAAGTAGCATGTCACTTCTTTTTTGTGAATCTGCAGTGTTTTTGTACCCATTCCATTATAGAAAACCACAGGGGTAAAAAACGCAGCAAATCCACAAAAAAAACGAAAAAAAAAACGAAAAAAAAATGCTGCGGAACCACACAAAAAACACGACAAATCCGCAGGTGCGTTTTCTGCCAGGAGAGGCAGAATCCGCACCAGAAATTCCTAAGGCTAATCCGCAACGTGTGCACATAACAGTAAAATCTGGCGCTCCTTGTCTTTGCACTGTGCCTGAAAAATATTTCCTGATAACATGTAGGGTATTGACACACTCAGGAAAAAATTGACCTAGTTTTCTTGTAAAAAAAAAAATTCCTATTAGCCATTAGAAAATTTTAAAATTTGTGGACTAAAACAACCGTAAAATTCTGTGATGCATAGATGGTGTCAATACGATCACTGCACCACTAGATTAATTAATTGGGGAGTGTAGTTTGTAAAATGAGTTCACAGATAGGGGGTTTCTGTTGTTCTGGCACCCTCAAACTATTCCAGCAAAATCTGAGCTCCAATATGGCACCTCTTCCCTTCTGAGCTTTGCACTGTGCCTCAAAAATAGTACTCCCCTATACAGGTCCTTCTCAAAAAATTAGCATATAGGGTTAAATTTCATTATTTACCATAATGTAATGATTACAATTAAACTTTCATATATTATAGATTCATTATCCACCAACTGAAATTTGTCAGGTCTTTTATTGTTTTAATACTGATGATTTTGGCAAAAAAAAAAAAGGTTCCTCGCATCATGTTCTCATACACTTTATGCAGTATTAGCCCTCTGTGTCTGTACTGCTACATACTTAGGCAGGTAACTGGTTCATGCAGCTTTACATGAACACCTGAGCCTTACACTATAGCTGGTCCGAATAACTAAAGCAATTGTTACCATCCACCTCTCGTGTCTCCTCTTTTCCCCATAGTTTGTAAGCTTGCGAGCAGGGCCCTCACTCCTCCTGGTATCTGTTTTGAACTGTATTTCTGTTATGCTGTAATGTTTATTGTCTGTACAAGTCCCCTCTATAATTTGTAAAGCGCTGCGGAATATGTTGGCGCTATATAAATAAAATTATTATTATTATTATTATTATTACAACTCCTGATAACCCAAAAAACCTGTCTCAATAAATTAGCATATTTCACCCATCCAATCAAATAAAAGTGTTTTTTAATAACAAACAAAAAAACCATCAAATAATAATGTTCAGTTATGCACTCAATACTTGGTCGGGAATCCTTTGGCAGAAATGACTGCTTCAATGCGGCGTGGCATGGAGGCAATCAGCCTGTGACACTGCTGAGATGTTATGGAGGCCCAGGATGCTTCAATAGCGACCTTAAGCTCATCCAGAGTGTTGGGTCTTGCGTCTCTCAACTTTCTCTTCACAATATCCCACAGATTCTCTATGGGGTTCAGGTCAGGAGAGTTGGCAGGCCAATTGAGCACAGTAATACCATGGTCAGTAAACCATTTACCAGTGGTTTTGGCACTGTGAGCAGGTGCCAGGTCGTGCTGAAAAATGAAATCTTCATCTCCATAAAGCATTTCAGCCGATGGAAGCATGAAGTGCTCCAAAATCTCCTGATAGCTAGCTGCATTGACCCTGCCCTTGATGAAACACAGTGGACCAACACCAGCAGCTGACATGGCACCCCACACCATCACTGACTGTGGGTACTTGACACTGGACTTCAGGCATTTTGGCATTTCCTTCTCCCCAGTCTTCCTCCAGACTCTGGCACCTTGATTTCCGAATGACATGCAAAATTTGCTTTCATCAGAAAAAAGTACTTGGGACCACTTAGCAACAGTCCAGTGCTGCTTCTCTGTAGCCCAGGTCAGGCGCCTCTGCCGCTGTTTATGGTTCAAAAGTGGCTTTACCTGGGGAATGCGGCACCTGTAGCCCATTTCCTGCACACGCCTGTGCACGGTGGCTCTGGATGTTTCCACACCAGACTCAGTCCACTGCTTCCTCAGGTTCCCCAAGGTCTGGAATCGGTCCTTCTCCACAATCTTCCTCAGGGTCCGGTCTCCTCTTCTCGTTGTACAGCGTTTTCTGCCACATTGTTTCCTTCCAACAGACTTACCATTGAGGTGCCTTGATACAGCACTCTGGGAACAGCCTATTTGTTGAGAAATTTCTTTCTGGGTCTTACCCTCTTGCTTGAGGGTGTCAATGATGGCCTTCTTGACATCTGTCAGGTCGCTAGTCTTACCCATGATGGGGGTTTTGAGTAATGAACCAGGCAGGGAGTTTATAAAAGCCTCGGGTATCTTTTGCATGTGTTTAGAGTTAATTAGTTGATTCAGAAGATTAGGGTAATAGGTCGTTTAGAGAACCTTTTATTGATATGCTAATTTATTGAGACAGGTTTTTTGGGTTATCAGGAGTTGTATGCCAAAATCATCAGTATTAAAACAATAAAAGACCTGACAAATTTCAGTTGGTGGATAATGAATCTATAATATATGAAAGTTTAATTGTAATCATTATATTATGGTAAATAATGAAATTTAACACTATATGCTAATTTTTTGAGAAGGACCTGTATATGGGGTATCGGCGTACTCAGGAGAAATGCACAACAAACTGTATGGTGAAATTTCTCCTGTTACCCTTGTGAAAATGCTAAATTTGGGACCAAAAGAACATTTTTTTGTGAGGAAAAATGATTTTTATTTTCATGGATCAATGTTCTAAACTTCTGTGAAGCACCTGGGGGTTCGTGTTCACCACTAAAGATGAGTGAATTTGATTGGAAAATGACTGCCAAACATAAATTCGGCACAAATATGGCACATTCATATTCATGATCAGAAACTGGAGCAAAATTTTATAAAATCTGTAAAATTAGGTAAGAGTGGGAAAATATTTGCATTGGCACTAAAATATTTTCAGCACTTTAGCAACGATAATGTTGGTGTTTTCTGAGCATTTGGCATGTGTTTGATGAGGGGAGGGGGTTTGCAGAGCTCAGAGATGCCGCGTTCTTAGAAGCACAGCAAGTCATTTTTATTTCCTAACACTGTATACTTTGCGGCTAGCCAATTAGGGCACGGGAAACTCCCACAATATCCTGACACCACGGCTTGTGTGATTGGCTGCTTAAGTTACATGTCCCTCTCCATATAAATATCTGACATGTGGTTTTAGTTTCATTTTGACACTGATACAGTGCAGAGAGGCTGCTTCTGACACTGCCACCATACCTCCCAACTTTTGAAGATGGGAAACAGGGACAAATTTTAGGCCACGCCTCTGACCACACCCATTCATAATTAGTCACACCCATATCCACATCCCAACCACACCCATTTAGCACTGCTGATCACACTGTTTCATATACAATAATTATAAACAAAAAAATATGGCCACACAGCGCCCCATACTGTATAATGGCCACACATGATGTTCCATACTGTATGATGACCACACATGATGCTCGATACTGTATGATGACCACACATGATGCTCCATACTGTATAATGAACACACATGATGCTCCATACTGTATAATGACCGCACATGATGCTGCATACTGTATAATGACCCCACATGATGCTCCATACTATATAATGACCGCACATGATGCTCCATACTGTATAATGGCCCCACATGATGCTCAATACTGTATAATGACCGCACGTGATCGATGCTCCATACTGTATAATGACCGCACGTGATGCTCCATATTGTCTAATGACCGCACATGATGCTCCATACTGTATAATGGCCACACATGATGCTCCATACTGTATGATGACTGTTGTGAATTCTGCTTTTGGGCTCCCTCCGGTGGTTGTAGGTGGTAATGCAGTTGTCCCTGGGCTGCAGTCCTGGTCAGGTGTATCTGCTGATTGCAATTCTGACTGGGGTATTTAGGTTTGCAGGATTCATTAGTCCTTGCCAGTTGTCAATGGTTATTGGGAGGTGTTGGACCTCTGTCTGGTTGCTCCTGCTTAGCTGCCTATTCAGCAAAGATAAGTGTCTGTTTTTTTCTATGGCACACATGCTGTGTGCTGGATTTTTGATTGTATTTCTGCTCTGTGTGTAGGATTCTCTGGAGTTGCAGATATACGTTCCACGTCTTTAGTTAGATGGAGGAATTTTTTGTATAATCTGCTGTGGATATTTTTGGAAGGGTTTTAATACTGACCGCACAGTATTCTGTCCTATCCTTTCCTATTTTAGCTAGAGTGGCCTCTTTTGCTAAATCCTGTTTTCTGCCTGTGTGTGTCTTTCCTCTCCTACTCACAGTCAATATTCGTGGGGGCTGCCTATCCTTTGGGGTTCTGCTCTGAGGCAAGATAGTATTCCTATTTCTATCTATAGGGGTATTTAGTCCTCCGGCTGTGACGAGGTGTCTAGGGTTTGTTAGGCACACCCCATGGCTACTTTTAGTTGCGGTGTTAGATCAGGATTTGCGGTCAGTACAGTTACCACCTACTCCAGTGAAAGTTATTCATGCGGCTCCAAGGTCACCGGATCATAACAGTACAACTGGCCCATAATGAGTTAAATGCATCTCAGAAGAAGGGAAGAAAGGTGTTGAGCCATTTTTTTTTTCTCTGCAGTCTGCTTTGTCTTCTCTTCCCTCTTTATCTCTGGGTGGCTGAGGAGTCTTGTGCTAGCATGGATGTTCAGGAATTAGCTTCTTGTGTAGACCAGCTTGCTGCTAGGGTACAGGGTATTTCTGATTATATTGTTCAGACTCCTGTTTTAGAACCGAAGATTCCTACTCCTGATTTGTTTTTTTGGTGACAGGTCCAAATTTTTGAGTTTTAAAAACAACTGTAAACTGTTTTTTGCTCTGAGACCTCGATCCTCCGGTGATTCCATTCAGCAGGTTAAAATCGTCATCTCCCTGCTGCGTGGCGATCTGCAGGATTGGGCGTTTTCCCTGGAATCTGGGAATCCGGCTTTGCTTAATGTAGACTCCTTTTTTCAGGCTTTAGGATTATTATATCATGAAACTAATTCTGTGGATCAATCTGAGAAGACCTAGTTGGCCCTGTCTCAGGGTCAAGAGGCGGCAGAATTGTATTGTCAGAAATTCAGAAAATGGTCTGTGTTGACTAAATGAAATAATGATGCTTTGGCGGCAATTTTCAGAAAGGGTCTTTCTGAATCCGTTAAAGATGTTATGGGGGGGTTTCCCACGCCTTCCGGTTTGAGTGATTCGATGTCTCTGGCCATTCAAATTGACCGGCGCTTGTGGGAGCGCAGAACTGTGCGCGCTGTGGCGTTGTCCTCAGCGCAGATTCCTGAGCCAATGCAGTGTGATAGGATTCTGTCTAGAATGGAACGACAAGGATTCAGATGTCAGAATAGGTTGTGTTATTATTGTGGCGACGCCTCTCATGTCATTTCAGTCTGCACTAAGCGGACAAAGAGGATCGCTAGTTCACTTACCACCAGCACTGTACAACCTAAATTTCTGTTATTTGTGTCCTTGATCTGCTCATTGTCATCATTTTCTGTCATGGCGTTTGTGGATTCAGGCGCCGCCTTGAACTTAATGGACTTTGAGTTTGCCAGGCGTTGTGGTTTTCCCTTGCAGCCTTTGCAGAACACTATTCCTTTAAGGGGCATTGATGCTACACCCTTGGCTAAAAATAAGCCCCAGTTTTGGACACAGGTGACCATGCGCATGGCGCCAGCCCATCAGGAAGATTGTCGATTTCTGGTGTTGCATAATTTGCATGATGCTATCGTGCTGGGTTTTCCGTGGTTGCAGGTACATAATCCTGTGTTGGATTGGAAGTCCATGTCTGTGACTAGTTGGGGTTGTCAGGGGGTTCATAATGATGTTCCTTTGATGTCAATCTCCTCTTCTTCCTCTTGTGAAATTCCAGAGTTTTTGTCTGATTTTCAGGATGTATTTGATGAGCCCAAGTCCAGCTTCCTTCCACCGCACAGGGACTGCGATTGTGCGATTGACTTGATTCCAGGCTGTAAGTTTCCTAAGGGTCGACTTTTCAACCTGTCTGTGCCTGAACATACCGCCATGCGGAGCTATATTAAGGAGTCTTTGGAGAAAGGGCATATTCGGCCATCTTCTTCACCGTTGGGAGCGGGATTCTTTTTTGTTGCTAAAAAAGATGGCTCCTTGAGACCCTGTATTGATTATCGCCTCTTGAATAAGATCACGGTCAAGTTTAAATCCCCGTTACGTCTGTGGTGTAAGACCCTCATTTCTTTAAATGTGAACACACCTTGTAGGGTGTTCATCTGCTGGATTGGGTGTAGAGAAAGACCTGTTGGTCCCTATTCTACTATTTCTACTGTGGTGAAATTGATGCCACTTTGGTGGTGTCTGCCAATAATTTTTGGAAATGTAAACACTCCTGGTTAGGTCTCCTTCAAGCGTGTTGCTTGTAGCAGTAGGCCTCCAAGACCATCAGGCCTTCGAGGCCGTCAGGCCTCCACTTCCTTGCACTCAACTACCCGTGTTACTATCCTTACATTTTTCTGACAATGGTAGTCTAGAAAACTGATATTTGTGCCACCTGAAAGTGGCTCAGCATGAAAGCAGGTAGAGATATTGCATGTGTTATCAGGGCTCCCAGCAAAGGGGCCTTACAACGATCCCTCACCAACCTTGTCTTACTGTGATGTTTATTTGAAAGCTGTAAATGCTGTTCCAGACCACGATACCTCATGCCTGGCTGATTGCTGCAGTTACATGCTGCAGTTTGTACTGTGGATGAATTGAGGCCACTTTCCTGGTGTCTGTCCTTCATGTGAGATGTTTTGGCAGCATTTGGGGCAATTCTAAGGTGTTGTGCATGCTTTTGTTTTTGCCTCCCATTGACTATAATGGTGTTCGGTAATGTTCAGCGAATATTCGACGATTTAATCGGCGAATATTGCAAATTCGGCAAATGTAATCTGAATTGGACATTTAAATATTCTCTCATCTCTAGTCACCATTCAGGGATCTAGTTTCTAAAATTGTGTCACTTGTTAGGGATTTTTATTGTTTAGGAACATCAGGGGCTCTCCAAATGCGACATGGCATCCGCCATTTGTTCCAGCAAATTTTGCATTCAAAAAGTCAAAGGGTGCTCCTTCCCTTCCAAGCCCTGCCACGCGCCCAAAGTTATTGAATGTGGTTTGAGCACCTTGAGGGGTGCAGTTTTTAGACTAGTGTCTTTCTGTTTATTCTATCATATAGACCCCCCTCAAAGTGACTTGAAATGTGATGAGGTTCCTAAAAATGGTTTTGTAAATTTTGCAGGAAAAATGAAAAATCGCTGGTCAATTTTTAAACAATACAGCTTCCAAACAAAAAAAAAAATTGGTTCCAAAATTGTGCTGATGTAAAGTAGACATGTGAGAAATGTTATGATATCTTTGCATCTATTTGTTTATCCTAATTTGGCAGCAGTAATCCTATATGCCAGTAACCAACTGTCTTTATATAGTAATTGGTAGGGTTGAGCGACTTTTGTTTTTATAGGATCGGGTCGGATTTCACGAAACCCGACTTTTTCAAAAGTCGGGTCGAGTGAAATCGGCCGATCCTATAGAAAAGTTGGGGTCGGGGTCGGCCGAAACACGAAACCCAATGCAGTGCATTAGGTTTCTAATGGTTCCCAGGGTCTGCAGGAGAGGAAACTCTCCTTCAGGCCCTGCGATCCATATTAATGTGTAAAATAAAGAATAAAAATAAAAAATATTGCTATACTCACCCTCAGACGCGCCCTGGTTGTAACCGGGAGCCTTCCTTCCTAAGAATGAGCACCTGAAGGACCTTTCGATGACGTCGCAGCTTGTGATTGGTCGCGTGAGCGGTCACATGGGCGTCACGCGACCAATCACAAGCCGCGACGTCATCGAAAGGTCCTTCAAGCGCTGATTCTTAGGAAGGAAGGCTGCGGGTTAGAACCAGGGCGCGTCCGAGGGTGAGTATATACCTATTAGGCGCCTGAAGGACCTTTCGATGACGTCGCGGCTTGTGATTGGTCGCGTGACGCCCATGTGACCGCTCACGCGACCAATCACAAGCCACGACATCATCGAAAGGTCCTTCAGGCGCTCATTCTTAGGAAGGAAGGCTCTCGGTTACAACCAGGGCGCGTCCGAGGGTGAGTATAGCAATATTTTTTATTTTTATTCTTTATTTTACACTTAAATCTGAATTCCGATACCGATTCCCGATGTCTTAAACATATTGGGAATCGGTATCGGAATTCCGATTCCAGATCAGAAGATCGCCGACCTCATGGCCGACCCCACACAGGGGTCGGGTTTCATGAAACCCGACTTTGCCAAAAGTCGGCGACTTCTGAATCTGGCCGACCCGTTTCGCTCAACGCTAGTAATTGGGAGCTTTCTAGGAAATTTCCCACGATCTATGAACATCCAGCAGAGGGCGCCTCACCGCAAATGAAGCTAAATATAGCTCATTGATCTATATTTAGACTCATTCCCCGGGGTTTTGCAGCGAGGAGCAGCCTGCATTAGCAAAGCTCCTTGCTGCAAAATGTTTTAACCCCTTCAGAAGGATTTACATCGTTGGACGTTACAGATCTGCGGAGGGTAAGTATATTGTTGGTTTACTATGTTTTTTCTTTCACAGAACGAGGGTCTTCAGTGACTGGATTGGGCGTAGAATAAAATACTCCAACAACCATTGTTTTTATTTCATTAAAATAATTTTAAATAATGTGTTTGTGTTTTATTTAACCCTTTCATTCAATTGGATTAATAATGGATAGGTGTCATAATTGACGCCTCTCCATTATTAATTAGGCTTAATGTCACCTTACAATAGCAAGGTGGCATTAACCCTTCATTACCCCATATCCCACCGCTACACGGGAATGGGAAGAGAGTGGCCAAGTGCCAGAATAGGCGCATCTTCCAGATGTGCCTGTTCTGGGGTGGCTGGGGGCAGATATTTTTAGCCAGGGGGGGGGCCAATAACCGTGGACCCTCTCCAGGCTATTAATATCTGCCCTCAGTCACTGGCTTTACTACTCTGTCGGAGAAAATTGCGCGGGGGCCCACGCCAATTTTTTCCGCCATTTAACCCTTTATTTTAAGAGCTAGAACGGCCAAATTTTGCAGATACACACTACTGACATTAGTAGTGTGGAATCTGCAAAAAAAATGGAGAGAAGACATGGTTTACTGTATGTAAACCATGTCTCAAATCATGTCGGGTTTTAGGAAGGAGAAAGAAAAAGCCGGTAATTGAATTACCGGCTTTCAAGCTGTATAGCGCTGGAATAAATATTAATATATATACATATATGTGTCTCACTGACATATATATATATATATACCTATTCTATGTGTACACATTTATTCTACCTATTCTACTGGAAGCTGTCAGTGTGATTTTACTGTACACCGCACTGAATTACCGGCTTTTCTCTCTAACAGCGCTGCGTATTTCTCGCAAGTCACACTGCTTGTCTGTGTGAAATCCGTATTTTTCACGCTTCCATAGACTTTCATTGGCGTATTTCTTGCGCAGTACGGTGACAAACGCAGCATGCTGCGATTTTGTACGGCCGTAGAAAGCCGTATAATACTGATCAGTAAAATACGGCAGATAGGAGCAGGGGCATAGAGAATAATTGTGCCGTATTTTTTGCGAGTTTTACGGACGTAGTTTCTGCGCTCTTACGTCCGTAAAACTCGCAAGTGTGAAGCCAGCCATAAGATGTATAATTATGTGCTTAATTCTAGAACTCTGGGCAAAACAGTCAATGAAAAAGGCCTGGGTGAATGGGTGGATGACAAACTCATGTTCAGTGGCCAGTGTCAGGCAGCTGCTACAAAGGCAAATAAAATAATGGGATGCATTAAAAGAGGCATAGATGCTCATGAGGAGAACATAATTTTACCTCTATACAAGTCACTAGTTCGACCACACTTAGAATACTGTGCACAGTTCTGGTCTCTGGTGTATAAGAAAGACATAGCTGAACTGGAGCAGGTGCAGAGAAGAGCGACCAAGGTTATTAGAGGACTGGGGGGTCTGCAATACCAAGATAGGTTATTACACTTGGGGCTATTTAGTTTGGAAAAACGAAGACTAAGGGGTGATCTTATTTTAATGTATAAATATATGAGGGAACAGTACAAAGACCTTTCTGATGATCTTTTTAATCATAGACCTGAAACAGGGACAAGGGGGCATCCTCTGCGTTTGGAGGAAAAAAGGTTTAAGCATAATAACAGACGCGGATTCTTTACTGTAAGAGCAGTGAGACTATGGAACTCTCTGCCATATGATGTTGTAATGAGTGATTCATTACTTAAATTTAAGAGGGGACTGGATACCTTTCTGGAAAAGTATAATGTTACAGGGTATATACACTAGATTCCTTGATAGGGCGTTGATCCAGGGAACTAGTCTGATTGCCGTATGTGGAGTCGGGAAGTAATTTTTTTCCCCAATGTGGAGCTTACTCTTTGCCACATGGGTTTTTTTTTGCCTTCCTCTGGATCAACATGTTAGGGCATGTTAGGTTAGGCTATGGGTTGAACTAGATGGACTTATAGTCTTCCTTCAACCTTAATAACTATGTAACTATGTAATTTTGAAAACAAAGAAGCTATAAGGGTTAAAATTTGACCAGCAATTTCTCATTTTTACAACAAAATTTACAAAACCATTTTTTTAGGGACTACATTACATTTAAAGTCACTTTGAGGGGTGTACATGACAGAATATACCCAAAACTGATGCTATTCTAAAAACTGAAACCCGCAGGGTGCTCAAAACCACATTTAAGAAGTTTATTAACACTTTACGTGCTTCACAGGAACTGAAGCAACAAGGAAAAAATTATCATTTAACTTTTTTTAACAAACATTTTATTTCAGAACTAATTTTTTTTATTTTCACAAGTTTAAAAAGAGAATTTTGTTGTGCAATTTCTCCTGAATACGTCAATACCCCATATGTGGGGGTAAACCATTGTTTGGGCTTATGGCAGAGCTCAGAAGGGAAGGAGCGCCGTTTGACTTTTTCAATACAGGATTGGCTGGAATTGAGATCGGACGCCATGTCACGTTTGGAGAGCTTCTGTTGTGTCTAAACAGTGGAAACTCCCACAAGTGACAGCATTTTGGCAACTAAGCCCATTCAGTAACTTATTTAGATGTGGTGAGCACTTTGAACCCCCAAGTGCTTCACAGGAGTTTATAACGCAGAGCCGTGAAAATAAAAAAATAATTTTTTTTTCCTCAAAAATGATTTTTTTAACCCGCAATTTTTTATTTTCACAAGGGTTATTAGGCTAGGTTCATATTGCGTTAATGTGACCGCGCTAATGGACAGCGTTGCACGGCGAAATTAACGCCGTGCAACACGTCCGTTAGCGCGCCCATTAACAGCAATGGGGACGCGCATCACTAGCGATGTGCCGGTGTTTTGTGGCACGCCGCGAGGTCCGTTCCCCGCTCTCGCAGATCTCCGATGTTTAACGCGACCCCATAAAACAACATTGCGTTAGCGCAATCCGCTAGCGCTAGGCGCTAAACGGATTGCTCTAACGCAATATGAACCTAGCCTAACAGGAGAAATTGGACCCCAACAGTTATTTTCCAGTTTGTCCTGAGTACGCTGGTGCCCCATATGTGGAGGGAAACCACTGTTTGGGCACATGTTGAAGCTCGGAAGGGAATTAGTGACATTTTAAAATGCAGACTTTGATGGAATGGTCTGTGGGCATCATGTTGCGCTTGCAGAGCCCCTGATGTACCTAAACAGTAGAAGCCCCCACAAGTGACCCCATTTTGGAAACTAGACCCCCCAAGGAGCTTATCTAGATGTTCGGTGAGCACTTTGAACGACCAAGTGCTTCACAGAAGTTTATAACATAGAGCCGTGAAAATAAAAAATCATATTTTTTCCACAAAAATGATATTTTTAACCTAAAAAATTTACTTTCACAAGGGTAACAGGAGAAATTGGAACACAAAAGTTGTTGTGCAATTTGTCCTGAGTACGATGGTACCCCATATGTGGGGCTCGGAAGGGAAGTAGTGACATTTTGGAATGCAGACTTTAATGGAATGGTCAATGGGTGTCATGTTGCATTTGCAGAGCCCTTGATGTGCCTAAACAGTAGAAACCCCAACAAGTGAACCCATTTTGGAAACTATACACCCCAAGGAGCTTGTCTATATGTGTAGTGAGCACTTTGAACGTCCAAGTACTTCACAAAAGTTTATAACGCAGTGCTGTGAAAAAAAAAATCTTTTTTTTTCCACAAAAATGATTTTTTTGGCCCCCAATTTTTTATTTTCCCAAGGGTAACAGGAGAAATTGGGCCTCAAACGTTGATGTCCAATAGGTTGAGTACGCTAATGCTCCATATGTGGGTGTAAACCACTGTTTGGACGCACGGCAGAGCTCAGAGGGGAGGGAGTACCATTTGACTTTTTGAACGCAAAATTGGCTGGAATTAATGGTGATGCTATGTCATGTTTGGAAACCCCCTGATGTACCTAAACAGTGGAAACCCCCCCCAATTCTAACTCCAACCACCTAACCCCAACACACCCCTATCCCTGATCCCAACCCTAACCCGAATCCCAACCCTAACCCTAATCCCAACCCTAATCCAAACCCTAACTCTAATCCCAACCCTAACCCTAACTTTAGCCCAACTGTAACCCTAATGGGAAAATGGAAATAAATATATTTTCTTTATTTTTATTATTTTTCCCAGACTAAGGGGGTGATAAAAGGGGGGTTCATTTACTATTTTTTGTATTTTGATCACTGTGATAGGGTCTATCACAGTGACCAAAATGAACCAACAGGAAAAAAATCTCCCTATTGTTGCTGGGTGGACGTGGGGGGACGCAGGAGGATGAAAGTGGGCCCATACATACCGGGGAACACCGGGAGGTATGAGGGGGACCCTATTTCTTAAATTAAATGGGAAATCGCACTTTTCTTTTTTTGTGGTCGCCGTTATGCAGTTAATAACAGCAATCGCAGTCCCGGGGTCGGTAAAAACCAACCTGAATCATGTTCTCTGGGGTCTCGGCATATCGGCGGTCGTTAAGGGGTTAAAAAGCCTTTGGCAATCATCAAAAATGCAGATGTTAGCCACAGCAAACCTGATTTCAGGGAGTCCCGGCCGGTGACTTGCCCGATATGGTATAAGCCACGTATGAGAGCAGTCGGCGTGTGAAGTCATTGTGTTGCTCGTGTACGGGATCCGGGAAGGGTTGTACTATCCCTTACGCTTTTCGGAGATGCGGCTATATCCTTCATCAGAGGGTGTTACGAGACTGTGGATGCATTCACACATCACTGCAGAGTTAGAAGGATATAAAACTCTTATCAGTCTAATCATTTTAAGATGTAAAACTGATATCAGCATTGTCCAAATTTGCATAATATCTAAATGTCATGCCTCATATATATTTTTACTAAGTATTTTATTCAGTACATTCTGGAAACAAATAGAAGTAGTGTAAAAGTAACTTATTAAAGATACTTATTAAATTTTAATGGGCTTGTACACTTTCAGAAAATCCCAGGCCCGGATGCTGATACTCTGGTGCTGCTCTCTATGTCAGTTATTGGCTGCAGTGCCAATGTCATGTTGACAACCCGTGGGTGAGCTCAGTGGCCCTGCCTGCGTAGACTGAGTGCCCTGCTCAGAGCTGCTGAGCTCTCTGATTGGCTGTCGATGTGACATCAGCGCTGCAGCCAATAACAGACATTAGAGCAGCACAGGTGAATCAGCGGTGGAGCCAGGGAGGGTGAGTAAAGCACTGTTTGTTTTTAAATATCAATCTGTGCCAGGATTTTTAATGAAATGGGACAACCTTTGAGAAAAACCATGAAAATATTTGAGTTCTATTGTTTTCACAGTAGCCATTCCTGGACCCCCAGGACCACCTGGTCAACCAGGAATTCCAGGATCCAGAAATTTGGTATGTTTGAATTAATGAAACCATACTCTACAAATATAAATAGAAAACGGTAAATAGATGTTTGACTAATTTACATAAAAATGCAAAGTTGCTTCTCTATGTTAACGTATGCATGGGACCATATTTAGCACAGTAATTACCGTAATCAAACTGACTATTTGCCATGCACAAGGACTCTGCCAAAAATGTATCACCTTTTATAAAATATAAAATCAGATAATTGCTTGTGCACAAAAATTCAAAGAAACAAATGATGAAAACAATTAAAGGGCCCTTCCCAACCTGGGTAGTTATGGAAGATCCCTTAAAGGGACACTGTCACCTGAATTTGGAGGGAACAATCTTCACTTTCTTTAGCCATGGAGGCGGGGTTTTCAGGTGTTTGATTCACCCTTTCCTTACCCGCCGGCTGCATGCTGGCTGCAATATTGGATTGAAGTTCATTCGCTGTCCTCCGTAGTACACGCCTGCACAAAGCAATCTTGCCTTGCGCAGGCGTGTACTATGGAGGACAGAGAATGAACTTCAATCCAATATTGCAGCCAGCATGCAGCCAGCGGGTAAGGAAAGGGTGAATCAAAAACCCCAAAACCCCGCCTCCATGGCTGAAGATTGTTCCCTCCAAATTCAGGTGACAGTGTCCCTTTAAGTGTGTCATAGATGGGAGTCCCATTACTTGAACCCAGACATGCGTGAAGAATGGGGGACACACTGTTATTACACATTTTTTGCATACACTATAGAGATGCCATAATTGTTCATGTGCGGAATACTCCTTAAGGACACATGACATTTGTTTTACATTTGATAGACAATACTTATTAATTATAACAGTAAAAAATGACAGATTCTTTTAATCAAATCCTAGATAACTATTTTAAGAGCTTTTGTACATTCAGTGCAGCCTTTATAGAAGCTGTCCACTACTGCATATCTTTGTCACAGCAAGTCATGATTTTTTGTGCTATGAATATCATAGATATCATAGATACAGTAGAAGCGCTGTGCAATATGTACAATAAGGTTACATGCATGAGATTTTACAAACCTTTAAACCTTTATTTTACATATACAGTATATATAGATATATGTATATATACAGGGGATGAAATATTTACTTAGAAAATTGATGAAGTGTTCAATACTTATACTTCTAAAGGTGCTATTGACATGAAATTCTCACCAGAGGTCGATAACAACTCATTCAATTCCCACAGGCAAATAAATCAAACCATAGATGTCCATACATTAAGTTATGTGTACTAATGAGAAATGGCCCAGGAAAAGGTATTGAACACAAGAAAGAGGTGCAAAAAGCCATAGAGAGTCATGACATCAGCTGAAATCTGTTATTAACTAGAAAGCAATCCTGTCACTTATAATTTTTCACTATCAGCTCGTTCAACTTATGGCCTATAAAAATGAACCTCATTACCAAGATGCCACACAAGAAACATCTAATGGTAAAATCAGTCAGCTGTCTCAAGCAGAGGCGTAGCTAGGCTTTTGATTCGGGAGGGGGGGACTTCTGAGTGGGCCCCTAACCAGGTAATCTTGATTACAACTGGGTGATGCACCCTAATAGTGGAGGAGAACCTCAGCTAATGACCGCGCTGTTGCTGAAAATAATCTCTATATAAAGACCAACATGGATATTACCGCCATATGATCAGTGGTAAATACCAGTCCTACAGAACATATAAGAGATCACGGCACAGTTAGATGGTGACTTACCGCTGACGTTCTTTCTGATGGAGTCATTCACTTTTCGCACCTTTTCCATCTAGCCCAGACCGACATGACAACTCCTCCAGCCAGGACTCGGCTACAGAGAATACAACAAAAACACATTTCACATCTAACATTTTCAGAGTGAGCAGGTACAAGGATGCAATAACGGTCGGAGGCAGAACAAGGGTTAACAAGGTAATTTATTGAAAACAGTGTTGCTCTACGCAGGGAGAGGGTAAATAAGTCGGATACGGATAATAAAACACTGGCTGGTGGATATAGGTATAGCAGGGGCAATGAAGGGTTGAGGAAAATACAAAGGTATCAATCTTGTCAGTCTGGCGGTGTTGAGGATCAGTCTCTGTGAAGATAGCGGTGGTGTTCCGGCCTGAACGCTTGATGAGTCCGGCGTCGTCCTGGTCTGAGATGAGTCCGGTGTCGTCGAGGGTCCTGGAATGTCCTTTCATGGGTCCTGGTTCCACGATGGGTCACGCTGGAGAGAGGACAGTCCTTTCTTTTTAAGCGTCGGCACAACGCTAATACAGGTGGGAGAGATGTCAGGTCTCCAACTGCGCCCCCTGTGGTCTGGTCATGGGGAGGGCTCACTCATGCTCAGTGATACTGCAGGAGTGGATTTCAGGGATATCAGGAGATGGCTCTTCCTACAGTCTCCGGTAAGTATCCTTAGGCCTCTCTGACTTGAGCCTTCTCTGTCTTCACTGTACAGGGTGGGAAGGCACTCACTCTGCCTCTGCACACTGCAGATTCCTGCCTACCAAGTCCCTGTTCCCAAGCACTGTCCCCCTCTTATACCCTTCACGTCCTCGGATCTTCAGTTCAAAGGTCTGTCTGGGGCACTAAAGTCTCCCCCCTGCAACTTGGGTGACAGCACCGATGGTTCCAGACTCGTCCCGGACAAGGCACGCCGAGGCTGGCTCTCCTCCTTTCATCAGCACTGTCCGAAATGGGACTATTCCCAACTGCACAAACTCCTCATCCTGCTGGTACCCCAATACTGAGCCGCTGTTGCTGCATTTGTCGCTATTACTGCACCTGCTGTGTGGTTTTGTGTGACCTCTAAATTCTGAAGCAACCCTCTAGAATATAGTAATGCTGAGGCAAGTGCCCTAGAAAACAGTGCCCATATTTTGCCCCCTAGAAAGTAATAATGCCCTGTGTGCCCCTTTGACAGTCACAGTAACCTGAGTTCCCCTATAACAATAAGTGCCCACTTTACATTTAATGTCCCGAGTCTCCTTCCTATGCACAGTATGATGCTCTCTTATACACAGTACTGTTGGCATATGCAACAGATTAGAACTTATTATAAGTGAAAGGAGGACTTTATACTAACCAGACAGCAGATGCCGATAGTGTGTAAAGTTATATACTTGCTGTAATGTGGGGAGGGAAGCTCTCAGTTGTTGGTTGTTTTCTTACTTCCTGTTTTGCTTTTCTTCATGAATGTGTTGTCTTCAGTGCACGGACTGTGTGACACTGAATTGTATCTCATGTTTATCCAGTATGAAGTAAATACTGTTTACTCAAGATATCTTGCTGATTGAAGCTCTCCTAAGTACAGCGGTGACTGCAAGAAGACGCACTCTGCAACAGGTTATGGGCCCAGGCACCCCAGACACTACAGGTCTGCACTACAAGCTCAGGCAGAAGGATCCTGGTTTATAGCCCAGATAACGGAGCACACAGATAAGCTCTGTAAACAGAAGGAACTAAATCCAGATACAGAGTGACAGAGGAATTCATGATCCCAGGAGCTGGATATAATTGCAGAGAATTCACAGGACATACAGGAGAATATCTTCAGTACAACTCTCTAAACAAGTAAGACTATATAAAGATGATGAGTAACACAGAACTGAAATTTACAGTAGCTAAACTGAATAGTGAAAATTATCAGTTATGGAAATTCAAAGTAGAGATGTTGTTATCTAAGGATGATCTATGGGAAGTAATTGTTACAGCAAGACCAGATCAAGATAATCAGACATGGGATAAGAAGAATATACAAGCGAGAGCCACCATTAGCTTATTAGTGGATGATGCTCAATTAATACATATAAGAAATGAAGAAACAGCTAAGGGAATGTGGGAAGCATTAAGAAAACTGTATGAAAGACCTAGCTTGAATCACAAGTTATTTTTATTAAGAAAGCTGTACAGTATGAGATTGAGTGCAAATGACGATATGCAGAAGCACATATTCTCAATGATGGAAGTGATATCACAGCTAAGATCTATTGGTGAAGATGTTAAAGAAAGTCATGTAGCAGCTATATTGTTGTGCAGTTTACCAGATTCGTATACAGCCTTGATAAATGCCCTTGAGACGAGACCAGAAACTGACATTACATTAGAATTTGTGAAAACAAGACTAATAGATGAATATCAGAGAAGAAAAGAACAAAGAAATGATTCTTCTAATGAAAAGGACAGTGAAAACGTTCTTAAAGCTACAGAATTCCAAAAACCCTATAATAAAGAGACAAGAGAATGCTTCAGATGTAAGAAAAAAGGTCATTTAAAGAAAGACTGTACTATATGGAAAGCAGAACAACAAAAATTACAACATAAAAAGCATACACAGAAAGTAAAAAACACAATTTCCGATTCATGTGAGAATAATTGGAATGGCACATTTAAAGTAACAGACAAGAAATCATCACTTGGTTGGTTTATTGATTCAGGAGCAACGAGTCATATGAGAAGTGACAAGAATTTCTTTACTGATCTTGATTTAGATAAGAAAGAAGCCATTTATCTCGCAGATGGAAGCAAAATAACCGCAGAAGGTATCGGACAAGGTATGCTAAATTGTTCAAACAAGTTCGGGCAAGATTCAAAGATACTTGTACAAGATGTGTTGTATGTTCCAAAATTGTAAGGCGGATTATTATCTGTGAAACGTTTAACAGCAAAAGGACTTACAGTGAAATTCAAAGACAATGAGTGTGCAATTATTGCAGGAAACAAGGTGATAACCAAAGTCAAGGCAGATGAACAATTATATCATTTTGACACACCAAAGGAACAGATGAAGGTATGTACACATGATCACAAAAACTGTATACACATGTGGCATAGACGTCTAGGACATAGACACCCTGACAGTATAAGGGAACTACAGAGAAAAGAATTGACAAAAGATTTAAAGATATCAGATTGCTCAATTACCATAAGATGTGATTGTTGTATAAAATCCAAAGCCACAAGGATATCTATTCCAAAAGAAAGTGAGATGAAAAGCGAAAGACCACTTGATTTGGTGCATACTGACGTATGTGGACCCATGAAAGTGACTACATCAGGAGGCAATAGATACATGTTGACTTTTATAGACGATTACTCAAGATACACAGTCACATACTTAATTAAAAACAAAAGTGAAGTTTTTGATAAACTTGTAGACTATGTAACAAGATCAAGTAACAAATTTCAAAGAAAGCCAATTGTCATCAGAAGTGATAATGGAGGTGAATTTACAGGTCACAGAAATGAAGATTACTTAAGACAAAATGGAATAGAACACCAGAAAACGGTTCCATACACACCTGAACAAAATGGAGTAGCAGAAAGAAAAAACAGAACTCTAACAGAGATGATAAGATGTACAGGTCCTTCTCAAAAAATTAGCATATAGTGTTAAATTTCATTATTTACCATAATGTAATGATTACAATTAAACTTTCATATATTATAGATTCATTATCCACCAACTGAAATTTGTCAGGTCTTTTATTGTTTTAATACTGATGATTTTGGCATACAACTCCTGATAACCCAAAAAACCTGTCTCAATAAATTAGCATATCAAGAAAAGGTTCTCTAAACGACCTATTACCCTAATCTTCTGAATCAACTAATTAACTCTAAACACATGCAAAAGATACCTGAGGCTTTTATAAACTCCCTGCCTGGTTCATTACTCAAAACCCCCATCATGGGTAAGACTAGCGACCTGACAGATGTCAAGAAGGCCATCATTGACACCGTCAAGCAAGAGGGTAAGACCCAGAAAGAAATTTCTCAACAAATAGGCTGTTCCCAGAGTGCTGTATCAAGGCACCTCAATGGTAAGTCTGTTGGAAGGAAACAATGTGGCAGAAAATGCTGTACAACGAGAAGAGGAGACCGGACCCTGAGGAAGATTGTGGAGAAGGACCGATTCCAGACCTTGGGGAACCTGAGGAAGCAGTGGACTGAGTCTGGTGTGGAAACATCCAGAGCCACCGTGCACAGGCGTGTGCAGGAAATGGGCTACAGGTGCCGCATTCCCCAGGTAAAGCCACTTTTGAACCATAAACAGCGGCAGAGGCGCCTGACCTGGGCTACAGAGAAGCAGCACTGGACTGTTGCTAAGTGGTCCCAAGTACTTTTTTCTGATGAAAGCAAATTTTGCATGTCATTCGGAAATCAAGGTGCCAGAGTCTGGAGGAAGACTGGGGAGAAGGAAATGCCAAAATGCCTGAAGTCCAGTGTCAAGTACCCACAGTCAGTGATGGTGTGGGGTGCCATGTCAGCTGCTGGTGTTGGTCCACTGTGTTTCATCAAGGGCAGGGTCAATGCAGCTAGCTATCAGGAGATTTTGGAGCACTTCATGCTTCCATCGGCTGAAATGCTTTATGGAGATGAAGATTTCATTTTTCAGCACGACCTGGCACCTGCTCACAGTGCCAAAACCACTGGTAAATGGTTTACTGATCATGGTATTACTGTGCTCAATTGGCCTGCCAACTCTCCTGACCTGAACCCCATAGAGAATCTGTGGGATATTGTGAAGAGAAAGTTGAGAGACGCAAGACCCAACACTCTGGATGAGCTTAAGGCCGCTATTGAAGCATCCTGGGCCTCCATAACATCTCAGCAGTGTCACAGGCTGATTGCCTCCATGCCACGCCGCATTGAAGCAGTCATTTCTGCCAAAGGATTCCCGACCAAGTATTGAGTGCATAACTGAACATTATTATTTGTTGTTTTTTTTTGTTTGTTATTAAAAAACACTTTTATTTGATTGGATGGGTGAAATATGCTAATTTATTGAGACAGGTTTTTTGGGTTATCAGGAGTTGTATGCCAAAATCATCAGTATTAAAACAATAAAAGACCTGACAAATTTCAGTTGGTGGATAATGAATCTATAATATATGAAAGTTTAATTGTAATCATTACATTATGGTAAATAATGAAATTTAACACTATATGCTAATTTTTTGAGAAGGACCTGTATGCTGACGGATTCCATACTACCAGAGAAATATTGGGGTGAGGCAGCAATGACAGCTACTTATCTACAGAACCGACTTTTTTGCAGAAAACTGACAAAAACTCCATATGAACTGTGGCAAGGTATGAAACCAAGTGTCAATCATTTAAAAGTTTTTGGATGTAAAGTTTTCATATTCATTCCAACAGAAAAACTTTCCAAACTTCAAAACAGATCCATGGAAGGAATATTATTTGGATATAGTGAAAATTGCAAAGGATACAGAATCCTAGATCCCAAAACAGACAGAGTTACGGTGAGTAACAGTGTGACATTCATTGAAGATTTGAATGAAGACATTATGATTTCAGTTGAAACAAAAAATGAGAAAACCAATAATGACACAACTGAAGAAATATCTGATGAGAAAGAAGCAGAAATTAATGAAGAACAAAATACTGAAAGTGAAGAATCACAACTACAAACAGACACAGAACCAAGACGTTCAATGAGAGAGAACAAAGGAAAACCACCAAAACGTCTCTCATACAAGACAATCACAAGAAAAATCTATGAGCCTACTTCTTGGGAAGAAATATCTAAACTTCCTGTAGAAGAAGCTAATAAATGGATAGAAGCAACAGAAACGGAAATTAAATCCATGCAAGATTCAAATACATGGACACTGACAGATTTACCAGAAGGAAGAAAAACCATAGGATGTAAATGGATTTTTAAAGTTAAATACCAAACAGATGGCACAGCTGAAAGATACTGAGCAAGACTCGTAGCTAAAGGGTATTCACAAAAATATGGAGAAGACTATGATGAGACATTTGCTCCAGTTGTCAAACACACTACAATAAGAACTTTACTTACAGTTGCAGCAATGAAACAGATGCAACTGAGACATCTGGATGTAAAGACAGCTTTTCTGAATGGAGATTTAACAGAAGACATTTATGTGGAACAACCTCCAGGATTCAAAGATGAAAGAAATCCAAACAAAGTTTGTAAACTACAGAAAAGCATATATGGTTTAAAGCAAGCAGCTAAAGCGTGGAATGACAAAATCACGGAAGTACTTACAAATGAAAAATTTCAAAGAAGCAAAGCTGATCCATGCTTATACACAAAAAGGCTGATTAATAGATGGATTTACATACTCATATATGTAGACAACATTTTGATTTGTTTTGAACAAGAAAGGGATAACGAAAACATTCTAAAAATCCTGAAGCGACATTTCGAAATCAAAGACTTGGGAAATGTAAAACAATATCTAGGAATACAAGTAGAAAGAGAAGAAGATGGAAGTTTCCTACTGAATCAAAATCACATGATTCAAGACATAACAGAAAAATTTGGATTAAAGGATGCAAAAACAGTAAAGTCTCCAATGGAAACTAATTATCTCAAAGAGATGAACAGTGAACAAAATATGCTACCAAATAATGAAGAATACAGAACAGCAATAGGAAAACTACTGTATCTAGCGACCGTTACAAGACCAGACATCGCAGCAGCAGTAGGAATCCTGAGTAGAAAGGTATCAAAACCAAATAAAGCTGATTGGAATGCCATGAAGAGAGTAATGCGTTATTTGAAAGGAACTAGCAATGTTAAGCTGAAATTACCCACAAGCGATGATTGCATTTTAACAGGATATGTTGATGCAGATTGGGCTGGAGATCCAACTGACAGAAGATCTACCAGTGGACATATTTTTTTCCTCTCAGGTGGACCAATAAGTTGGACAAGTAAGAAACAGTCAATTGTGACACTATCTTCAACAGAAGCAGAATATGTTGCCGCAGCACATGTGAGTCAAGAAGTACTGTGGTTAAGACAATTGTTGACAGAATTAGGACAACCACAGTTGGCACCAACAAAACTGAAAGAGGACAATCAAGGATGTCTTGTTCTTGCTCAGATGGAAAGAGTCAATCTAAGAACCAAGCATATTGATGTGAAATATCATTTCTTGAGAGATCATCAGGAACAAGGAGTCTTGAAGTTAGAGTACTGTCCTACTGAAGAAATGACAGCAGACATTTTCACGAAGGCCTTGAATGCTGATAAACATCAGAGACTAATAAAAAAGTTGGGTTTGATTAAGTCCTTACTGTTGAGAAAGGGTGTTGGCATATGCAACAGATTAGAACTTATTATAAGTGAAAGGAGGACTTTATACTAACCAGACAGCAGATGGCGATAGTGTGTAAAGTTATATACTTGCTGTAATGTGGGGAGGGAAGCTCTCAGTTGTTGGTTGTTTTCTTACCTTCTGTTTTGCTTTTCTTCATGAATGTGTTGTCTTCAGTGCACGGACTGTGTGACACTGAATTGTATCTCATGTTTATCCAGTATGAAGTAAATACTGTTTACTCAAGATATCTTGCTGATTGAAGCTCTCCTAAGTACAGCGGTGACTGCAAGAAGACACACTCTGCAACAAGTACAATGCCCCCTCACTGTATACATATTGACCACTTAATATCCCGAAACTGTTTAATGGGTCCAACACTGTACGATGGCCCCTTAACTGTAATCTCCACACTGCATGATGGCCCCCTAGAAATCTCCATATAGCATAATACACCAGATAGTCCTCAATATAGTATAATGCACTCCCCATAGGCTTCCATATAGTACAATGCACTCCCCATAGACAGACTCTATATTGCATAATGCATTCCCTATCGCCAGACTCTATATAAAGTATAATGCACTCGCCATAGGGCTCCATAAAGTATAATGCACTCCCCATAGGTCTCCATATAGTATAATGCACTCCCAATAGGCAGACTCTATAGTATAATGAACTCCCCATAGGCAGACTCTATAGCGTAATGCAGCCTCATAGGCAGACTCTATAGCATAATACACCCCAATAGGCAGTTTCTATATTGTAACGCACCCCCATAGGCAGCCTCTGTAGTACAATGCACCCCCATAGTCAGCCTCTGTAGTGTAATGCACCCCTATAGGCAGCCTCTATAGTGTAATGTGTGGCACCCCAGGAGTCCGGTTGCCACAATGGCATTGCCTCCCTCACAGGGGGTGATGTCATGCCCGGAAGCAAAGAGGGATTCCCTTTCCAGGTACATCAGCATGCAACACCTTTCCTACTCCACACCAGAAGGGGGAGCTCTAACACCTGATTTCAGGGGAGCTTCTCTATAAGTTCTGGCCTGGAGGTGGGGTTAGTTAGTCTAGTCAGAGTCTGAGACCGTGAAGGGGGAAAAGGCAAGTGAGGAAAACCTGGGGGATTGGAGCTGCGACTGAGCTCACCCCAGGACTGAGCGCCAAAGACCAGACACCGGAGTCTGTGGTTGTGTGGGAACTGCAGGCCCAGCAACTAAAATTGGAGGGCAGGAGATTGCAGGTCTCCTAGCCCCAGCTAACACCCTGAGGTGCAGCAGCACACAAGAGCCCAGAGTCACCACGAGGGAGTGACACCTGGAACAGGCTCAATCTGCCTGCCATGCAGGTAGTGTTCAATTTAATGGACAGACTGAGAAAAGGACTTGAGTAGAGCATAAAGCATCAAGAACCCAGAGAATAGCGAAGTAGAGAGGCCTCCAACCCCACCTGGCTAAGTGGATTCTGAATTGCTTCCAGGCTGCCCGGATCTCCATTACCACCTGTTACCTGTGCTCCAGACTGCACCTTCAACCAGGAATTAAAGGTAAAGAAAACTGCAGCCCTTGTGTCCTCTAGTCTTTCCTGCACCCTCAGTCCTGCACTCAAACATCCACGATCCCTGATACATTGTACTCGTAGCCCCGGGGCCTTGCTGTGGGGAACAGAACCATCTCAGCTGTGAGAACATCGGCCCCATCGGTCCCTTTAAACAGCATCGGCTACCCATTGCTGAACACCACAGGTGGTGTCACATGAAATCCCCTGCAAGCACTCCCTCATTACTTTTATTGCACACCCAGGGCCACTGACTGGGTCACCACTGCCCGACCACCCCTTTAAGAATTGTCTGACCCGGTTCTGGGTACCCCATGGCCCTAGCGGGTGTCGCAAATGCACCACCATAGTCAGCCTCTGTAATGTAATGCACCCCCATAGGCAGCCTCTATAGCAGTGTTCCCCAAGTTTGGTTCTCAAGAGCCACCAACTGGTCATGTTTTCAGGATTTCATTAGTATGGCTCAGGTGATGGAATTATTGCCTGTCTAGATGATAGAATAATTCCATCACCTGGACAATACAAAAGAAATCCTGAAAACATGACCCGTTGGTGGCTCTTGAGGACCGAACTTGGGGAACACTGCTCTATAGTGTAATACACCCCCATAGGCATCCTCTGTAGTGTAAATGCACCCCCATAGGCAGCCTCTATAATGTAATGCACCCCCATAGGTAGCCTCTGTAGTGTAATGCACCCCCATAGGCAACCTATGTAGTGTAATGCACTCCCATAGCCATCCTCTGCAGTATAATGCAGGCCTATAGCCACCCTCTATAGTGTAAATCAGCCCTATAGCCACCCTCTGTAGTATAATGCAGCCCTATAGCCACCCTCTGTACTATAATGCAGCCCTATAGCCACCCTCTATAGTGTAAATCAGCCCTATAGCCACCCTCTGTAGTATAATGCAGCCCTATAGCCACTCTCTATAGTGTAAAGCACCCCCATAGCGACACTCTATAGTGTAATGCAGCCCCATACAGTACTCACCTCTCTTCTTCCTGGTTCCTGTGCTGCTCTCTGCTCCTGCTTATCTCCGACTGCAGGTGCCGAGTACTGACGTCATCGTGCCCGCTGTCCGTGTCGGCATCAGTGATATCAGACACTGACAGAGGGTTGAAGGGAGAGGAAGCGTAACCCTCCTTCTCTCATCACTGTGGTCAGCTGTATTGGTGCCCCCTCGGCCGGCAGCAGAGCAGGGAGATCGATTCTCCCTACACTGCCGCAGAATGTAACTATATCATAGCTCCGGTGGGGCCCGGGCGACCACCCCCTCAGTCCCCCGGTAGCTACGCTACTGGTCTCACGACTTTACTGTTGCAAAACAAACTGGCATAGTTTACAGAAGAATTTCTAAGCCACTGAAAGTTCCAGTAAGCACTGTTGGGGCCATCATTTGGATGTGGAAATAATATAATTTCATCATAAACTGGCCATAACCAGGTGATTTCCGCACGATTTCCATACTACATGGATGGGAGTATCCACCTGGGTCCGAGAACATCGTCATCGTCTGCAGACAATACATCGCCTGGTGCAGACCAGGTTTTGGAAACTTGAGCATCCAGAGACAGCTCCTCTGCAAGGGACAGCTCTTCAAGCTGGGGACTGGGTGTTGGTTCAATATAAGCGTCCTAGAAATAAACTGGAGTACCTGTGGGGAAAAAAAAACATATCGGGTGAAGCGGAGAATCAGCTCAAAAAGGCCCGTCTATGAAATCCAACCTGAAGAGGAAGAAAATGCTCCCACTTGAGTAGTTCACCGGAATATGCTACGTTCCTGTTTGTCGAAAGTTCCTGACCAAGTTGAAGAGGGGAAAAGTGCTCCTGAAATGTTCCCTCCGGCCATTGCTGTTTGTGAAGAAGAGTTGCCTGATCTGTCACCTGTAAATCCAAGAGAGGGACAAGTTCCTGAAGTTGTTGCACAGCTGGAATACCCCACAACAGATACGATCAGGACCAATTTATTTGGCAACAAATTGTTCAAGGACTAGTAGAATGTCAACGTAAACTACAAGAACTCTCGCCTGTTGAATGGCGAGCAAAAGGAGAGAGGAGTGCAAGAAGAGGGACCGAAACGGGGGGTACCTTTCTTTCTCTGGGTCCGGAACTGTCAGGACTGTCACCTTTGCTGTCTGCTTAGAATCCCAGACCGACCTTTGCACTCGACAGCAGGGGGCATAGCTAGACTAAAAAGGGGAGAGCCAGTGAAAAGGCAGACAGACTTGGCGGGAGCAAGCAGCACGCATGGGAAGTTTGGGGCTCCATCCTCTGAGCACTGTGACAGCACAGGTCCACGCTATAGTATCCCTGCTGCCACTTACAGAGACTGTGACCGGAGAACTGTATTTTGCCTGTTGGCTCCCGCTACTCAAGGTACCCAATGCAATGGGTCAGTAAATACCGCGCGTGTGCCGCCTAAGAAACACCAGGTGACTCACTGAGAACTATTCCCTCTCTCACCCGCATACTTCTGCCGAGCTTCATCAAGCTCCAGCAGTGTTGGAGACTGCTCTTCACTCTGCAACCCGAATCCTGGACCCAGGAACCCACGCAAGATGTCGAGGACTTATAGTCACTGCAAGGAACCAGATCATCAACGCCTGCAGGACAACACCAGATTCATCACATGCTAATCGCATTGGCACCACCGTTTTGAACCTAGGACTCTGTAGTCAGAAAGCCATCAGACTGATAAGTTGACCCTTAATGAACATTTGTTATAATTATTGCCCTCGTTACCTCCGTCAGCACACCTATTGTGCTCATATCATCTGCCATACCCCTGCCTCTCCTTTCCCCTCCCTGCGTGGAGCATTCCCCAGTTCAAGTAAAAAATTAACGTTAACCCTTGCTCTGCCTCCTGTCCATTACTGCATCCTGCAACCTCCTCACACAAATACTTCTCTTGAGTGTTCCTCTCCAGACACTGTACAACTACTTTCACTAGAGGCCAGCTATTTAAGCAACAGACCACACCCTGGGGTAGAGATAAGGTGGACATCCTCCCACCTGCTTTATGGATGTACACATAAAACTCATTAGAGAAATTAGCTGTAACCACTCACCACACTTAGTGTGCTGGAGAAAAATATATGGATCTCATATCACTGACGCCATTAAGCACAGAGAAACATATCTCCCCTACAGTACTTTATCAGAACAGAGACTTTAACACTATATATATATATATATATATATATATATATATATATATATATATATATAGTGGGGCAAAAAAGTATTTAGTCAGTCAGCAATAGTGCAAGTTCCACCACTTAAAAAGATGAGAGGCGTCTGTAATTTACATCATAGGTAGACCTCAACTATGGGAGACAAACTGAGAAAAAAAAATCCAGAAAATCACATTGTCTGTTTTTTTATCATTTTTTTTGCATATTATGGTGGAAAATAAGTATTTGGTCAGAAACAAACAATCAAGATTTCTGGCTCTCACAGACCTGTAACTTCTTCTTTAAGAGTCTCCTCTTTCCTCCACTCATTACCTGTAGTAATGGCACCTGTTTAAACTTGTTATCAGTATAAAAAGACACCTGTGCACACCCTCAAACAGTCTGACTCCAAACTCCACTATGGTGAAGACCAAAGAGCTGTCAAAGGACACCAGAAACAAAATTGTAGCCCTGCACCAGGCTGGGAAGACTGAATCTGCAATAGCCAACCAGCTTGGAGTGAAGAAATCAACAGTGGGAGCAATAATTAGAAAATGGAAGACATACAAGACCACTGATAATCTCCCTCGATCTGGGGCTCCATGCAAAATCCCACCCCGTGGGGTCAGAATGATCACAAGAACGGTGAGCAAAAATCCCAGAACCACGCGGGGGGACCTAGTGAATGAACTGCAGAGAGCTGGGACCAATGTAACAAGGCCTACCATAAGTAACACACTACGCCACCATGGACTCAGATCCTGCAGTGCCAGACGTGTCCCACTGCTTAAGCCAGTACATGTCCGGGCCCGTCTGAAGTTTGCTAGAGAGCATTTGGATGATCCAGAAGAGTTTTGGGAGAATGTCCTATGGTCTGATGAAACCAAACTGGAACTGTTTGGTAGAAACACAACTTGTCGTGTTTGGAGGAAAAAGAATACTGAGTTGCATCCATCAAACACCATACCTACTGTAAAGCATGGTGGTGGAAACATCATGCTTTGGGGCTGTTTCTCTGCAAAGGGGCCAGGACGACTGATCTGGGTACATGAAAGAATGAATGGGGCCATGTATCGCGAGATTTTGAGTGCAAACCTCCTTCCATCAGCAAGGGCATTGCAGATGAAACGTGGCTGGGTCTTTCAACATGACAATGATCCAAAGCACACCGCCAGGGCAACGAAGGAGTGGCTTCGTAAGAAGCATTTCAAGGTCCTGGAGTGGCCTAGCCAGTCTCCAGATCTTAACCCTATAGAAAACCTTTGGAGGGAGTTGAAAGTCCGTGTTGCCAAGCGAAAAGCCAAAAACATCACTGCTCTAGAGGAGATCTGCATGGAGGAATGGGCCAACATACCAACAACAGTGTGTGGCAACCTTGTGAAGACTTACAGAAAACGTTTGACCTCTGTCATTGCCAACAAAGGATATATTACAAAGTATTGAGATTAAATTTTGTTTCTGACCAAATACTTATTTTCCACCATAATATGCAAATAAAATGTTAAAAAAACAGACAATGTGATTTTCTGGATTTTTTTTTCTCAGTTTGTCTCCTATAGTTGAGGTCTACCTATGATGTAAATTACAGATGCCTCTCATCTTTTTAAGTGGTGGAACTTGCACTATTGCTGACTGACTAAATACTTTTTTGCCCCACTGTATATACTCATACACAGTATATGTATATATATTAGAATTACTTACCTATTACCATATACTTATTATTGCATTTATATATTTTTCCCTAGGCAACTGCAACAAAGAACATTGATGAAATGCTACAAAGAACACATTTAGTATCAGAAGGCACCTTGATTTACCTGACAGAGACCAGTGAGGTGTATGTTCGTGTTCGAGCTGGATGGAGAAAAGTTCAGGTGAATACACATTTAATTTTTAATGTTCGGTTCAGTTAGCATCTGCGAACCTCATGATGTTCGCCAAACAGTTCACCGAACATATCCGAACCCCACTGAATTCACAGGAAAGCAAAGCTAAACACTTAAACAGTTTTAAGGGGGCCCAAAAGCTGCCAACACAGCTCTAATTAGATGCATATACCAGAAAAAAGTGACATCAATTGACCCAGAGTCCATAATTTTTGCCAGGGGTTGTATTTGTAATCACTGGCCTTGGAGGATGTTGATTTAGTTGTTTAATTTAGTAGAAAAAAAAGCAGATCACAGGCATGCCATTTGAAATGACTTTAGTTTTGTGCCAAATTTCTGGCTTTAAGAAACACTGAAAGAAATCAAGAACAAAAAATGTGGTAGTCAGTATTGGTTACTTTTTTTATCCAAGCATAGGGGAAAAATTACGGAATCACTCAATTCTGAAGAAAAAATTATAGACTCACCCTGTAAATTTTCATACCCAAAAATAACATCTGCATCAAATTAGATCTGCTTGTTGGTCTGCACCTAAAAAGGAGTGATCACACCTTGGAGAGCTGTTGCACCCAGGGCCGTATTTGCCACTAGGCACTCGAGGGCACGTGCCTAGGGCGGCGCCTATGCGGGGGGCGGCACCAGAGCAAAGGTTTTATTTTTGTTTTTTTTTAGGTCCGGCGGGGTCACCTGGTCCCTGTCCCTAATAATACCCCCCCCATGGTCGCCCGCCCTTGCCCAGACATCATACAGTGTCACTGGTGGTGAGTCATCAACATCATACTGTACATAGATACTCACCTAGCTAGCTCCAGCGATGCCTGGTCTGGTCTCCGCGTCGGCCGGCGGCAGCTCGTCCTGCGTGAGGTGCGGTCAGGTGGTACCGCTGCTCATTAAGTTCATGAATATGCGCATATTCATGAACTTAATGAGCGGTACCACCTGACCGCTCACGCAGGAGGACGAGGGTGCTGCGCCGCCGCCGCCAGGACAGAGGTGGATTCCGCGCGGTGTGGAAAGGAGTCGGACGGACCGATGGTGACTCGGTGAGTGTGAATGTCTGATGGGAGGGTGGGAGGACGGCGGGGGGACGACCGTTGATGGGGAGCGGAGCAGCGAGCCGAGCCATGATAGGATGCATGGGACTGGAGTGGAGTGCAGAGCGGCGGGGTCGGGGAGCCTCAGCCGATGAGCCGCCCAGGCAGCCCATGAATGATGGTGACGCTGATGCGGCACCCGGTGGGCCCATGCATGGAGGATGGAGCCTGGGGGCGGCTGGCCAGGGGGAGAGGAGGGCGGCGATGAGCCACACATACAGGAGGGAGGGGGGGATGGGAGATGAGCCAGAGCCACCCCTGCATACAGGGAGGCCTGGGAGGGGGACAAAACATGAGCCACGCATGGGGGGATGGGAGATGAGCGGCTCATCTCTCATCCCCCCCATGCGTGGCTCATGTTTTGTCCCCCTCCCAGGCCTTCCTGTATGCAGGGGTAGCTCTCTGGCTCATCTCCCATCCCCACCCATGCGTGGCTCATGTTTTGTCCCCCTCCCAGGCCTCATCATCAGCCAGAGCCACCCCTGCATACAGGAAGGCCTGGGAGGGGGACAAAACATGAGCCATGCATGGGGGGGATGGGAGATGAGCCAGAGCCACCCCTGCATACAGGGAGGGGGACAACATGAGCCACACATACAGGGTGGGGAGATGAGCCATGCATACAGGAGGGGGGGAGAGATGAGTCATGTATGATGGGAGCGGGAATCGGATGCCGATGAGCCATGCATGGGGGGGAGATGAGCCATGCATACAGGATGGGAGGGGGGTGGGCCATTAAACATTATGCGTGGAGCATCATATGTGGCCATTATACAGTATGGAGCATCATGTGTGGCTATTATACAGTATGGAGCATCATGTGACTATTATACAGTATTGAGCATCATATAATTTGACCATCCATAATTTGCATAGTTTTAGGCGCTCGCTCAAAACACATTTGTTCAGAGCGGCCTATCACGTTCACTAATCAAAGGTATGTTATGTTTGTGTGTGTGTGTAGCCCATTCACTATCCCCATCTATTCCCCAACCCCTGTAGATGGCTGGACCATGATTGTAAATACATCATTGTAAATACACACCTGTACTTTGCATCTCCACCTCCTCATTGTAGATTGTAAGCTCTCACGAGCAGGGTCGTCTTATTTTGCTTTAATTATCGTATTGTTAACGTTGTTACTTATGACTTTTGTGTTTGAAATTGTTAAACTGTAAAGCGCTGCGGAATATGTTGGCGCTATATAAATAAAGATTATTATTATTATTATTATTATTATTATTATGTGTGGCCATTATACAGTATGGAGCGTCATGTAGAGCCATTATACAGTATGGAGCATCATATGTGGCCATTATACAGTATGGAGCATAATATGTGGCCATTATACAGTATGGAGCATCATATGTGGCCATTACAGTATGGAGCATCATGTGTGGCCATTATACAGTATGGAGCATCATGTGTGGCCATTATACAGTATGGAGCATAATATGTGGCTATTATACAGTATGGAGCATCATGTGTGGCCATTATAAAGTATGGAGCATCGTGTGTGGCCATTATACAGTATTGAGCATCATGTGGGGTCATTATACAGTATTGAACATCATGTGTGGCCATTATACAGTATGGAGCATCATGTGTGGCCATTATACAGTATGGAGCATAATATGTGGCTATTATACAGTATGGAGCATCATGTGTGGTCATTATACAGTATGGAGCACTGTGTGGTCATTATACAGTATGGAGCACTGTGTGGTCATTATACAGTATGGAGCATCATGTGTGGACATTATAAAGAATGGAGCATCGTGTGTGGCCATTATACAGTATTCAGCATCATGTGGGGTCATTATACAGTATTGAGCATCATGTGTGGCCATTATAAAGTATGGAGCATCGTGTGTGGCCATTATACAGTATTGAGCATCATGTGGGGTCATTATACAGTATTGAACATCATGTGTGGCCATTATACAGTATGGAACATCATGTGTGGCCATTATACAGTATGGAGCATCATGTGTGGCCATTATACAGTATTGAGCATCATGTGTGGCCATTATAAAGTATGGAGCATCGTGTGGGGCCATTATACAGTATTGAGCATCGTGTGGGGTCATTATACAGTATTGAACATCATGTGTGGCCATTATACAGTATGGAGCATCATGTGTGGCCATTATACAGTATTGAGCATCATGTGTGGCAATTATACAGTATTGAGCATCATGTGGGGTCATTATACAGTATTGAACATCATGTGTGGCCATTATACAGTATGGAGCATCATGTGTGGCCATTATACAGTATTGAGCATCATGTGTGGCCATTATAAAGTATAGAGCATTGTGTGTGGCCATTATACAGTATTGAGCATCGTGTGGGGTCATTATACAGTATTGAACATCATGTGTGGCCATTATACAGTATAGAGCATCATGTGTGGCCATTATTATTATTATTATTATTATTACTTATTTATATAGCACCATTGATTCCATGGTGCTGTACATGAGAAGGGGTTACATACAAGTTACAAATATCACATACATATATTAAACAAACTAACAATGACAGACTGATACAGAGGGGCGAGGACCCTGCCCTTGCGGGCTTACATTCTACAGGATTATGGGGAAGGAGACAGTAGGTTGAGGGTTGCAGGAGCTCCGGTGTTGGTGAGGCGGTAGCTCCGGTGTTGGTGAGGCGGTAGCTCCGGTGTTGGTGAGGCGGTAGGCTTTCCTGAAGAGATGAGTTTTCAGGTTCCGTCTGAAGGATCCGACATTATACAGTATTGAGCATCATGTGTGGCAATTATACAGTATTGAGCATCATGTGGGGTCATTATACAGTATTGAACATCATGTGTGGCCATTATACAGTATTGAGCATCGTGTGGGGTCATTATACAGTATTGAACATCATGTGGGGTCATTATACAGTATGGAGCATCATGTGTGGCCTTTATACAGTATGAGCATTGTGTGTGGCCATTATACAGTATTGAGCATCGTGTGGGGTCATTATACAGTATTGAACATCATGTGGGGTCATTATACAGTATGGAGCATCATGTGTGGCCTTTATACAGTATGAGCATTGTGTGGCCATATTTTTTTTTGGTTATAATTATTGTACATGAAACAGTGTGATCAGCAGTGCTAAATGGGTGTGGTTGGGACTTGGATATGGGTGTGACTAGTTGTGAAATGGGTGTGGTCAGAGGCATGGCCTAAAATTTTCCGGGGCACACTTCGTGCGCCGCAACCTTTATACCTCTTTCCCTTCAAAAGTTGGGAGGTATGGTACCGCATTTGCCAGATCACAGCAAGTGCCGCAAATACCATAGGGAATGAATGAGGCCGAACGCAGTGTTGCCGTAAGTGATCCGTTACACGGCAGATGCGAAAAAACTGCCCGATCTGCTGCAAAAGGTGACTTTCACAACAGCGATTCTTGCCAAAGTCACTGCCGATAGTGTCATACTCACCAATGGGGGAGGCAGCACTAAAAGTGCCTAGGGCAGCAGAAACTCTAAATACGGCCTTGGTTGCACCAAATGGACTGACATGAATTATGGCTCCAACACGAGAGATGTCAATTGAAACAAAGGAGAGGATTATCAAACTCTTAAAAGAGGGTAAATCATCACTCAATGTTGCAAAAGTTCTTAGTTGTTCAGTCAGCTGTGTCTAAAATCTGGACCAAATACAAACATGGGAAGGTTGTTAAAGGCAAACATACTGGTAGACCAAGGAAGACATCAAAGCATCAAGACTGGAAACTTAAAGCAATATGTCTCCAAAACAGGAAATGGACAACAAAACAAATGAGGAACGAATGGGTGGAAACTGGAGTCAATGTCTGTGACCGAACTGTAAGAAACCGCCTAAAGGAAATGGGATTTACATACAGAAAAGCTAAACAAAAGCATCATTAACACCTAAACAGAAAAAAACAAGGTTACAATGAGCTAAGGAAAAGCAATCATGGACTGTGGATGACTGGATGAAAGTCATATTCAGTGATGAATCACAAATCTGAATTGGGCAAGGTGATGATGCTGGAACTTTTGTTTGGTGCCGTTCCAATGAGATTTATAAAGATGACTGCCTGAAGAGAACATGCAAATTTCCACAGTCAGTGATGATATGGGGCTGCATGTCAGGTAAAGGCACTGGGGAGATGGCTGTCATTTCATCTTCAATAAATGCACCAGTTTATGTTGATATTTTGTGCACTTTTCTTATCGCATCAATTGAAAGGATGTTTGGGGATGATGAAATCATTTTTCAAGATGATAATGCATCCTGCCATAGAGCGAAAACTGTGAAAACATTCCTTGAAAAAAGACACATAAGGTCAATGTCATGGCCTGCAAATAGTCCGGATCTCAATCCGATTGAATCTTTGGTGGAAGTTGAAGAAAATGGTCCATGACAAGGCAACAGCAATCAGAGAAAGTTGGAGCCAGATTGATGAAGAGTACTGTTGGACACACATTAACCCCTTTCTGACTTCGGACGGGATAGTACGTCCGAGATCAGAAGCCCCGCTTTGATGCGGGCTTCGGCGGTGAGCCCGCATCAAAGCCAGGACATGTCAGCTGTTTTGAATAGCTGACATGTGCCCGTAATAGGCACAGGCAGAATCGCAATCTGCCCACGCCTATTAACTAGTTAAATGCCGCTGTCAAACGCAGACAGCAGCATTTAACTACCGCATCCGGACAGAAATGACAGCATCGCCGACCCCCGTCACATGATCGGAGGTTGGTGATGCTTGTACATTGTAACCATAGAGGTCCTTGAGACCCCTATGGTTACTGATCGCCGGTAGCTGTGAGCGCCACCCTGTAGTCGGCGCTCACAGCACACCTGATTTTCTGCTACATAGCAGCGAACAGCAGATCGCTGCTATGTAGCAGAGCCGATCGTGCTGTGCCTGCCTCTAGCCTCCCATGGAGGCTATTGAAGCATGGCAAAAGTAAAAAAAAAAAAAAAGTAAAAAAAAATGTGAAAAAAATAAAAAAAATATAAACGTTTAAATCACCCCCCTTTCGCCCCAATCAAGATAAATCAATAAAAAAAAATCAAATCTACACATATTTGGTATCGCCGCGTTCAGAATCACCCGATCTATCAATTAAAAAAAAAGCATTAACCTGATCGCTAAACAGCGTAGCGAGAAAAAAATTCAAAATGCCAGAATTACGTTTTTTTGGTCACCGCAACATTGCATTAAAATGCAATAACGGGCGATCAAAAAAACTTATCTGCACCAAAATGCTATCATTAAAAACGTCATCTCAGCACGCAAAAAATAAGCCCTCAACCAACCCCAGATCACGGAAAATGGAGAAGCTACGGGTATCGGAAAATGACGCAATTTTTTTTTTTTTTTAGCAAAGTTTGGACATTTTTTTCACCACTTAGGGAAAAAATAGCCTAGTCATGTTAGGTGTCTATGAACTCGTATTGACCTGGAAAATCATAATGTCAGGTCAGTTTTAGCATTCAGTGAACCTAGCAAAAAGCCAAACAAAAAACAAGTGTGGGACTGCACTTCTTTTGCAATTTCACCACACTTGGAATTTTTTCCCGTTTTCTAGTACACGACATGCTAAAACCAATGATGCTGTTCAAAAGTACAACACGTCCCGCAAAAAATAAGCCCTCACATGGCCAAATTGACAGAAAAATAAAAAAGTTATGGCTCTGGGAAGGAGGGGAGTGAAAAATGAACACGGAAAAACGAAAAATCCCAAGGTCATGAAGGGGTTAAGTCCGTGACTCAGACTGCAGCTCTTTTAAAAGCCAGAGTTGATGTTTTTGAGTGTTTTTTTGTTTGTTTTTTGATTCCATAATTTTTTCCTCAGAATAGAGTGATTCCATAATTTTTCCCCTATGCTTGGTTAAAAAAAAGTACCCATTACTGAGTACCACATTTTTATTCTTGATTTTTTAGTGTTTCTTAAAGCCAGAAAGTTGCCATTTGAAATGACTTTAGTTTTATGCCATGTCTGTGATCTGCTTTTTTTCTACAAAATTAAACAACTGAATGAACATCCTCCAAGGCCATCATTTTTGCCAGGGGTTGTAGTATAATTGTGCAGCATGGATGCATGGGACAGGGCTCGGACCAGAATTTCTAGCTTAAAAATTGATCAGTAAACAGGTGGATGAGTGACAGGTGTATGCCTTGTGCTCTGAGAGCTCTGCCAAATTCAGGCAACACACAGACACCAGGAAAAGTGGCATTAATTAGCCCACAATAGAAATTTTATAATGATGTACCAGTCAGGCATGGGCCATGCAACAGACAGGGTCCAGACCAGCATTTACAGCTTTGAATTTTAATTAAAATTAAGCAGTGGGCAAGGGACAGGTGTAGGCCTGCTGTGCAGGGAGCACTGATACCTTATGCAACAGCTCAAACTGGTTTTTGCTCAGCCACACTCAGGTGGCACAAATATCAGCTTTGTAGACTACTGTTGTTAGAAACTTTTAAGGTTCGTAACACAGGTAGTTGATTGAAAGTGCAGGCCTGCCTGTCTGAGAGCCCTACTGCTACAGGCAACACAAATGAAAGAGAATTAACCTGGAGTCCAGACATTTCCAAAAAGTTAGGGTCAAACACCAGGAAAAGTGGCATCAATTGACCCACAGTAGAAATTTTATAATAGCGCAGCAGTCATGCATGGTGGGTTAGGGACCGATATAGGCCTGCTGTGCTGGGAGCACCTCATGCATCAAAATTTCTAGCTTACAAATTGATCACTTAGAGGTGGATAAGAGACAGGTGTAGGCCTGGTGCTCAGAGACCTTTTCCACTAGAGGCAACCTACCAGATATAGACCCAATTTGGAGTCTAAACATTTCAAAATATTATTGGCACACACCACTAAAGTGGCATCAATTTCCCCAGAGTGGAAATACTATAAAGGGGTGCCAACACCCATACCACTACAAGCAGCACACCAGATGGAAACCCACCTTGGAGTCTCCACTTTTCAAAAAAATTATTGCTACATACCACTAGAGAGCTCAAGATTAGAGATGAGCAAATCAGGGCTTTTTCGGCAAGTTGCAGTGCTTACCGAATAAGCTACAGAGGGAACCCGCCTTCCTGGATCACTCCGGCTGATCAGCTGCCCGGCGCCACAGCTGCATGTGTCTCGGTTGTGTGACAGTAATGACACATGCATGGAGAGCCTGTTTGTTGGGCTGTGTGTCAGACTTGTACTCTGTTCTGCTGATGCATGTTGTGGTCTAAAAAATAAAATGTGTGGAACAACTCACATAAATTTCTTCTGTCATTTATACTGCTGCTGCTGTTTTTTGCATTGATGACTCAACATTCCTGGGGTTTCAAGTCTGTAAGTGAGATGCACACTGTGCCTCACTACTGTCTTGGGGAAAACCACTCTTAAGATTGTCTACAAGCATGTTTCAATACTCCAGCATGTGCGCTTCCCTAGCCAGGGGGGGAAGCATCTGGCAAAATTTACTCTTGTTCCGTGGATCTAACAGATTGGCAACTCAGTAGTCCGCACTATTTCTAATTCTAACAATACATGCAGCATGTTGCAGCAAGAAGGCACTCATGTTTTGGTTGCTTCCATAAGATCCAAGTCCGTGGTGTGTTGGTGGCTGGGTAACACTCAAAAGCTTGCTTCCTTCGTCCCCTCCTGCCAACCACAGACATCAAATAGGGGATACTTATCCTCTTCATCTCTTGTCTGTTGCACACCCATCACCTCTTCCTACTCATCCTCTTCCATTTGTTCCTCGGCTCCTGCATCTTCACTAACGCTTTATCTGGTACCATGAGCCGCCGTTGATCGCTGTAATTCACCCTCCCTGTGTGATGACAGTCCGGAACTTAGAGATATTGTTATCCCTTCCGCACCCTCCTCTGATTCCTCCTCTTCCTCTAGGACCACTACCTCCTCCCTCAGACTATTCAAAGTGTGCTCCAGCATGGAGATGACCGGAATAGTGATTCTATTTATTTCATCATCAGCACTAACCATCATAGTAGCCATTTCAAAACTGTGCAGACATCTTACATCTGTGCCCACTCTGCAAGCGTGATTTGCTCCATGTCCATACTGCGATTGTGCAGGATATGCAAAATGACATATTGCACCAGGGTTTATTGCTTCTGCTAAAGTAGCTGTAACACGTGCAAAGTGAAATTCCACCGTGTCAGCACATCGCATATCAACTGGTTAACCGGTAGGCTGAAAGACCTCTGTAGCAATTCAAGTCGATGACCCAAACAGTGGAAGTGAGCAGACAGTGACTGTGCTTTCTGCAACAGTGCCCCGGCATATGGCCACCACCAAGTTTGCACCGTTATCGCACATGGGCTTCCCTGGCTCCAGGATTAGTGGAGACAACCATTGCTCAAACTCTACCTTGGTAGCTGTCCACAACTCTTGAGCTATGTGACAGCGATCTCCAAGGCATAGTCATTTAAACACTGGCTTATTGTGGTGAGCCCTTGCTGCACAGTATGGCAGTGGGAGGGATTCTCTCTGCACTGTTGTATAGCATTTCAGGGTGCAGGTGGAGGCCCTACAGGAGGCAAAAGCAATGGAGAAAGTGTTAGGTACAGAGGTTTGTCCCGCAAGACTTGGGGATTTCAAGACTTGTGGAGCAACCCTTTCCCTGCCTGTCCCTTCAGCCACCAGAGTCACCCAGTTCCCAGTCAATGAAATACAACGTACCTGGCCATTCTTGCTTGTCGAAGTGTCAATGGGGAAATGCACCCTGTCAGAAATGATTTTTACCTGGAATGGGTGATGTCTGTGACATGATGGTATAGCGCAGACACCGCTTTCTTAGAAAAGTAATGGCGACTGGGCAACTGCTACTGGGGGTTTCTAAAAACAGATAGTCATTGCAGTCCATCTGTATCCACCAGGTGGAAAGAAAATTGTGAAGTTCAAACTCTTAGCTTTGGCATGTGTGGGAGGAAAAAATCATTTATGTGACTGCAACTGGGGGACCAAGAGCTGGCTGCTGTGCTGAGAGAGGGTGGAGTAGGGTGTAAACAACAAACTGATGGACTGTCAGTGAGTTACAGGCAGAGATGTTATGGTGGATTGAGAAAGATATGGTGTGCTCCATGTCTCAGATTGGTTAAAAACAGTAGGCATGTCTACTTCTGTAACAGCTGACAGGCTCTCACTCACCCCGGCTATATCAGGTAAACAGGTGGAGGTTCTGTGGCCGGAGACCTGTGTGAGAACACTTGCCACGATGACTGGGGAAGAAGAAGCAGCAGATGCGGCTGACGGGGTGGCCGGTGGCTGGCAAGGCCCCCTAGGCCACATTTTAGCTCAGTGAGATTCCCAGACTAAAGCATGTTGATCGCGCATGTGCTGGTTCATGCATGTAGTAGTCAAATTATTGGAATTTTTGCCTCTAGTGAGTCATTTTTTTACAAAGTTGGCAGATAACGTGAGTTGAGTCATCCTTTGCAGTCTCAAAAAAAGGACCAGGCTAGACAACCCTTGCTGACTCTGCCAACTGCAGACCCGCAACCGCTGCTAGCCATAGCCGGAGTTGTGGCTGAGGATGCAGTGCTTCTCGTTGTTGCATTACTCCATGTCTGTGTGGGAAGTTGCAGCGTAGCCTCTTCATCTTCCTACTTCTCCACCTCCTCTGCTGACCTCCACTGTGTGCCTCTAAATTCACACTAAGGCTATGTGCACACGTCAGAATATTTTCCTGACATAATCCTGAGAATTCTGCCAGAAATCTGCGTGCTTTTTTCGCGTGGATTTCTCGCGGAATTTGCGCGTTTTTTGCACGTTTTTTGCACGGATTTTTTGCGGATTTTTTGCGATTTTTTATTTTTTTATTTTCCGGAATGTCCTTTTTGATAGGAAATCCGCAAAAAATCCGCAAAAAGATAGAGCATGTCCGGTTTTTTTGCGGTATGCGTTTTTTTTGCGGAAAAAAACGCTTACATCTGCACAAAAAATGCGGAATGCATTCTAAATGATAGGATGCATAATGTTAGCGTTTTTTTAGCGGATTTATAGCGTTTTTATGGCAAAATTCCGCAAAAAAAACGCTAAAAATCCTGACGTGTGCACATACCCTAAGTGTTATCTACAAAATCATCAATATCCTTTGTTCTCTCACTACTGCTACCCTTGTCAAAATAAAAAAAAAATTGGATCTGAAGCAAACTTTTTGTGACCAAAGTTAAAGTTTTTTTTCCACATTCTAAAAATTCCTGTGAAGCCGCTGAAAGGCTAATAAACTTCTTGAATGTGGTTTTGAGCCCCTTGAGGGGTGCAGTTTTTAGAATGGTGTCACTTTTGGGTATTTTCAGTCATATAGATGCCTCAAAGTGACTTCAAATGTGGTCCCTGAAAAAATGGTTTTGCTGGTCAACTTTTAACCCTTATAACTTCCTATCCAAAATAAAATTGGGTTCTAAAATTATGCTGATGTAAAGTAGACATGTGGGAAATGTTATTTATTAACTACTTTGTGTGACATATATCTGTGTGTGATCTGGGCATGAAAATTAAAAGTTTGAAATTTGCAAAATTTTCGCCAAATTTCCTTTTTTTTCACAAATAAACGCAAGTCATATTGAAGAAGTTTTACCACATCATGAAGCACAATATGTCACTAAAAACCGTCTCAGAATCATCGGGATCCATTGAAGCCTTTCAGAGTTATAACCAATTAAATGGCCAGTGGGCTAAATTGTAAAAAAAAAAAAAAAAAAAGGGATTTATTACAGCACCATACTGATGGGGCATTGAAGCCACAAGACATCCTGAAGGATCTTGCTCACACTCATCCTGAGGAACAATGGGCCATTAAAAACAGCCAAGTTCATGGACTGAAATGTTGGCATTACCACTTGTACAGAATTTTTGCTGCAACTTCTTATTCTGAATTGTCACCTGAAACAAGACATAGGCCCCAATTCATTTGTGTTTTTTAAGTCACTTTCCTTTTATGTCTTGTGATATTAGCTGCCATTTTTGCAACCATAATAATCAAAATGGCGCAAGGTATTCATTAATTTGGTGCAAAGTTAAAAATGTGCTTTCTTTCTATCTTGACCTGCTATTGCGACTCAAAAATATACCAGGTGGAAAATTGCATCAAGTTCTGAATCCGGCTAAAACATCTCAAATTACTAGACTCCCCCACAAAGCAGGAAAAAGCAGGTGTGCATATATAAAATAGACTTAAAAAAAAGGCACAAATAAAAAAATGAATTCGGTGAAAACAAACAAAAAGACACAACATACACAAAACTAGACAAAAACATACACAAAGGACCTGATTCTTTACGACCTTTATTTTGCGCATGTTGTAACTTTGTCTGTTATTTTTCAGCTTGGTGACTTGATTTCCCTTCCTGCTGATAGCCCACCACCACCCGCAATCTCTGGCCATGTAAGTGTTGAGTTTAACACAATGTTACTGAGAAACTTAGGGCTCATCTCACCTGCGAGAAGCTCGGATGAGTCTCGCACTTCAATACCTGGCTCTGCTGCCGGCACTCAGGAGCGGAGCATGCGGCTGTATGTATTCCTATGCGGCCGCACGCTCCGATCTGAGTGCCAGGTGCAGTGCCGGCTATTAACATGCGAGACTCATCCGAGTTTCTCACAGGTGAGTATGAGCCCTTAGACTTGTGTCACATGAGCATATAGAAAAAACATCTGTTTAATTTTCAGCCATAAATTGGGATGATTTTTTAATTTGTCATCTGTGTGCAGTGCGTATGCAATCAGTTTTTTTACTCAGCAGTTATTAATCGTTTACAGGAGCATTTTTACAGTTTCCTATGGTAAAGAATTGTAGTGTATCCATAAAAATCTGATGCTGTACTGTGGCTCCGTAAGGCATCAGATTTGTGGGGGGTTTTGCACCCATCTGATTTTGGAGTGAAAAATCAGCATGCTGAAATTTTTTTGCACAGATATATTCTGTCAGTGAAAAAAATCAGTAATGAGCACTGCCCCATTGAACAACATTGGTCCACGTGCTAGCCGATAAAAAATCGGATAGCACTTGTCCAAACTATATGGTGGTGTGAAGATGAATAAAACTTGGCACTCAATGTGAGAAGAAAAGCTTCTTAATTTATTGATGCATCCAGACAAACAAAACTGCTAAACGTTTTCGGTCCACACCGGACCTTCGTCAGAGCATTTCTTTGACATTGACTGGATGAGGAAGCTAAAAAGCATGGATGAGCATCAGCTAGAAATAGACATACATCAGCTGAAGTATGCTGGAGGATCAGAGCACAATAGAGTGTAGAGCACCACGGAAAGGCACAGAGCCTGAAGGGGATAACGGTGCTGGATCCTGGGCGAGCGGTGTGCCGAGCAGAGAGGAGCGACGCTCCTTTTCTTCTCACATTGAGTGCCAAGTTTTATTCATCTTTATTCTACGGTGTTGACACCCTACTTGAGCACCGCCAATCCCTACATCTATTGAGTGCCGTGTTCTCTAATCGTATATGGTGGTGTGAGCGAGCCTTTAGAACTTGGGCAAAGCCTCTTGGAATTTGTCTGATTTATATATAGGACTAGCTGAAGAGCCCGGCGTTGCCTGGGCATAGTAAATATCTGTGGTTAGTTATAGCACCTCACTTCTCTTATTTTCCCATCACGCCTCTCATTTTCCCCCTAACACTTGTCACTTCGACCTCACATCTGTTATTTTCCGATTACTCCACTATTTTCCCTCAATCCTCTCATTTTCACCTCACACCTCTCATTTTCCCCTCAGTATATAAATGTTTTCATCTCCCTTATATATAGTATACACCTGTATGTCATCTCCCCTGTATATAGTATATACCTGCTATATGTCATCTCCTTCTGTATATTGTATATACCTATGTGTCATCTCCTCCTGTATATAGTATATACCAGTATGTCATCTCTTCTGTATATAGCATATACCTGTACGTCATTTCCTCCTAAATATATAGTATACCTGTATGTCATCTCCCCTGTATATAGTATATACCTGCTGTATGTTATCTCCTCCTGTATATACCTATGTGTCATCTCCTCTTTTATATAGTATATTCCTGTATGTCATTTTGTCCTGTTTATAGTATATACCTGTGTGTCATCTCCTCCTGTATATAGTATATACCTGTAAGTCATCTCCTCCTGTATATAGTATATACCTGTAAGTCATCTCCTCCTATATATAGTATATACCTGTATGTCATCTCCTCCTGTATATAGCATATACCCATGTGTCATCTCCTCCTGTATATAGTATATACCTGTGTCATCTGCTCCTGAATATAGCATACACCCATAGTAACATAGTAACATAGTTAGTAAGGCCGTAAGACATTTGTCCATCCTCCTGAATATAGCATACACCCATAGTAACATAGTAACATAGTTAGTAAGGCCGTAAGACATTTGTCCATCCAGTTCAGCCTATATTCCATCATAATAAATCCCCAGATCTACGTCCTTCTACAGAACCTAATAATTGTTTGATACAATATTGTTCTGCTCCAGGAAGACATCCAGGCCTCTCTTGAACCCCTCGACTGAGTTCACCATCACCACCTCCTCAGGCAAGCAATTCCAGATTCTTACCGCCCTAACAGTAAAGAATCCTCTTCTATGTTGGTGGAAAAACCTTCTCTCCTCCAGACGCAAAGAATGCCCTCTTGTGCCCGTCACCTTCCTTGGTATAAACAGATCCTCAGCGAGATATTTGTATTGTCCCCTTATATACTTATACATGGTTATTAGATCGCCCCTCAGTCGTCTTTTTTCTAGACTAAATAATCCTAATTTTGCTAATCTATCTGGGTATTGTAGTTCTCCCATCCCCTTTATTAATTTTGTTGCCCTCCTTTGTACTCTCTCTAGTTCCATTATATCCTTCCTGAGCACCGGTGCCCAAAACTGGACACAGTACTCCATGTGTGGTCTAACTAGGGATTTGTACAGAGGCAGTATAATGCTCTCATCATGTGTATCCAGACCTCTCTTAATGTACCCCATTATCCTGTTTGCCTTGGCAGCTGCTGCCTGGCACTGGCTGCTCCAGGTAAGTTTATCATTAACTAGGATCCCCAAGTCCTTCTCCCTGTCAGATTTACCCAGTGGTTTCCCGTTCAGTGTGTAATGGTGATATTGATTCCTTCTTCCCATGTGTATAACCTTACATTTATCATTGTTAAACCTCATCTGCCACCTTTCAGCCCAAGTTTCCAACTTATCCAGATCCATCTGTAGCAGAATACTATCTTCTCTTGTGTTAACTGCTTTACATAGTTTTGTATCATCTGCAAATATCGATATTTTACTGTGTAAACCTTCTACCAGATCATTAATGAATATGTTGAAGAGAACAGGTCCCAATACCGACCCCTGCGGTACCCCACTGGTCACAGCGACCCAGTTAGAGACTATACCATTTATAACCACCCTCTGCTTTCTATCACTAAGCCAGTTACTAACCCATTTACACACATTTTCCCCCAGACCAAGCATTCTCATTTTGTGTACCAACCTCTTGTGCGGCACGGTATCAAACGCTTTGGAAAAATCGAGATATACCACGTCCAATGACTCACCGTGGTCCAGCCTATAGCTTACCTCTTCATAAAAACTGATTAGATTGGTTTGACAGGAGCGATTTCTCATAAACCCATGCTGATATGGAGTTAAACAGTTATTCTCATTGAGATAATCTAGAATAACATCCTTCAGAAACCCTTCAAATATTTTACCAACAATAGAGGTTAGACTTGCTGGCCTATAATTTCCAGGTTCACTTTTAGAGCCCTTTTTGAATATTGGCACCACATTTGCTATGCGCCAGTCCTGCGGAACAGACCCCGTCGCTATAGAGTCCCTAAAAATAAGAAATAATGGTTTATCTATTACATTACTTAGTTCTCTTAGTACTCGTGGGTGTATGCCATCCTCCTGGCATACTCCTCCTGTATATAGTATATACCTGTAAGTCATCTCCTCCTGTATAAAGTATATACCTGTAAGTCATCTCCTCCTGTATATAGCATATACCCATGAGTCATCTCCTCCTGTATATAGTATATACCTGTAAGTCATCTCTTCCTGTATATAGTATATACCTGTAAGTCATCTCCTCCTGTATATAGTATATACCTGTGTGTCATCTCTCCTGTATATAGTATATATCTGTGTCATCTCCCCTGTATATAGTATATATCTGTATGTCATCTCCTCCTGTATTAGACCGCGTTCACACGTTATTTGGTCAGTATTTTTACCTCAGTATTTGTAAGCTAAATTGGCAGCCTGATAAATCCCCAGCCAACAGGAAGCCCTCCCCCTAGCAGTATATATTAGCTCACACATACACATAATAGACAGGTCATGTGACTGACAGCTGCTGTATTTCCTATATGGTACATTTGTTGCTCTTGTAGTTTGTCTGCTTATTAATCAGATTTTTATTTTTGAAGGATAATACCAGACTTGTGTGTGTTTTAGGGTGAGTTTCATGTGTCAAGTTGTGTGTTGAGTTGCATGTGGCTACAAGCATGTAGCGACTTTTGTGAGATGAGTTTTGTGTGGCGACAAGCGTGTAGCAACTTTTTGTGTCGAGTTGCATGTGACAGGTTAGTGTAACAAGTTGAGTGCAGCAAGTTTTGCGCATGGCGAGTTTTGCGCGTGGCGAGTTTTATGTGTGGTGCGTTTTTAGTATGTGCAAGTTTTATGTGAGGCAACTTTTGCATGTGTTGCAACTTTTGTGCATGTGGCAATTTTTCCACGTGTGCAAGTTTTGCGTGTGGCGAGTTTTCCATGAGGTGAGTTTTGCACGTGTGGCGAGTTTTGCATGTGGCGAATTTTGCGCGTGGCGAGTTTTGAGCGCGACTTTTGTGTTTCGACTTTTATGTGGCGAGGTTGGTGTATGTGTGATGAAATGTGTGCTGAGTGTGGTATATGTGTTCAAGCACGTGGTAGTGTGTGGCGTATTTTGTGTGTGTGTTCATATCCCTGTATGTGGTGAGTATCCCATGTCGGGGCCCCACCTTAGCAACTGTGTGGTATATACTCTTTGGCGCTATCGGTCTCACTCTTTAAGTCCCGCTTGTTCACATCTGGCAGCTGTCAATTTGCCTCCAACACTTTTCCTTTCACTTTTTCCCCATTATGTAGATAGGGGCAAAATTGTTTGGTGAATTGGAACGCGCGGGGTTAAAATTTCGTTTCACAACATAGCCTATGACGCCCTCAGGGTCCAGACATGTGACTGTGCAAAATTTTGTGGCTGTCGCTGCGACGGTGCAGATGCCAATCCCGGACATACACACATACATACACAAACATTCAGCTTTATATATTAGACTAGCTGAAGAGCCCGGCGTTGCCTGGGCATAGTAAATAGCTGTGGTTAGTTATAGTGCCTCACTGCTCTTATTTTCCCATCACGCCTCTCATTTTCCCGATCACATCTTTCATTTTCCCCCTCACGTCTCTCATTTTCTCCCTCACACCTCTCATTTTCCCCCTCACACCTTATTTCCCCCCTCACTCCTCTCATTCCCCCTAACACTTGTCATTTCGACATCACATCTGTCATTTTCCGATCACTCTACTATTTTCCCTCACTCCTCTCATTTTGCACTCGCACACCTTTTCATTTTCACCTCACACCTCTCATTTTCACCTCAGTATATACATGTCTGTCATCTCCCTTATATATAGTATACACCTGTATGTCATCTCCTGTATATAGTATTTACCTGTATGTCATCTCCCCTGTATATAGTATATACCTGCTGTGTGTCATCTCCCCTGTATATAGTATAGACCTGTATGTCATCTCCTCCTATATATAGTATATACCTGTATGTCATCTCCTCCTGTATATACTATATACCTGTGTCATCTCCCCTGTATATAGTATATATCTGTGTGTCATCTCCTGTATATAGTATATACCTGTATGTCATTTCCTCCTATATATAGCATATACCTGTATGTCATCTCCTCCTGTATATAGTATATACCTGTAGGTCATCTCCTCCTGTATATAGTATATACCTGTGTGTCATCTCCTCCTGTATATAGTATATACCTGTGTGTCATCTCCTCCTGTATATAGTATATACCTGTATGTCATCTCCTCCTGTATATAGTATGTACCTGTATGTCATCTCCTCCTCTATATAGTATATATCTGTGTGTCATCTCTCCTGTATATAGTATATACCTGTGTGTCATCTCCCCTGTACATAGTATATATCTGTATGTCACCTCCTCCTGTATTAGACCTCGTTCACACGTAATTTGGTCAGTATTTTTACCTCAGTATTTGTAAGCTAAATTGGCAGCCTGATAAATCCCCAGCCAACAGGAAGCCTTCTCCCCTGGCAGTATATATTAGCTCACACATACACATAATAGACAGGTCATGTGACTGACAGCTGCCGGATTTCCTATATGGTACATTTGTTGCTCTTGTAGTTTGTCTCCCTATTAATCAGTTTTTTATTTTTGAAGGGTAATACCAGACTTGTGTGTGTTTTAGGGCGAGTTTCGTTTGTCAAGTTGTGTGTGTTGAGTTGCGTGTGGCGACATGCATGTAGCGACTTTTGTGAGATGAGTTTTGTGTGACGACATGCGTGTAGCAACTTTTTGTGTGTTGAGTTGCATGTGACAGGTTAGTGTAACAAGTTGAGTGCAGCAAGTTTTGCGCATGGCGAGTTTTGCGGATGGCGAGTTTTATGTGTGGTGCCTTTTGAGAATGTGCAAGTTTTGTGAGCCAACTTTTGCATGTGTTGCAATTTTTGTGCATGTAGCAATTTTTCCGCGTGTGCAAGTTTTGCGTGTGGCGAGTTTTCCATGAGGTGAGTTTTGCACGTCTGGCGAGCCTAGTTTTGCATGTGGCGAGTTTTGCGCGTGGCGAGTTTTGAGCGACGACTTTTGTGTTTCGACTTTCATGTGGCGAGGTTGGTGTATGTGTGGTGAAATGTGTGCTGAGGGTGGTATATGTGTTCAAGCACGTGGTAGTGTGTGGCGCATTTTGTGTGTGTGTTCATATCCCCGTATGTGGTGAGTATCCCATGTCGGGGCCCCACCTTAGGCCGGCATCACACTAGCGAGTTTTACGGACGTATGAGCGCATAAAATACGTCCGTAAAACACGCATTACACACGGCCCAATTATTCTCTATGCCCCTGCTTCTATCTGCCGTATGTTACTGATCCGTATTATACGGCTTTTTACGGCCGTAGAAAATCGCAGCATGCTGCGTTTGTCACCGTATTGCGCAAAAAAAAATCACCAATGAAAGTCTATGGAAGCCAGAAAAATACGGATTACACACGGACCAGCAGTGTGACTTGCGAGAAATACGCAGCGGTGTTAGAGAGAAAAGCCGGTAATTCAGTGCGGTGTACAGTAAAATCACACTGACAGCTTACACTAGAATAGGTAGAATAAATGTGTACACATAAAATAGGTATATATATATATATATATATATATATATATATATATATACGGTATATATATATATATATATGTCAGTGAGACACATATATGTATATATATTATTATTTCATACAGCGCGAGATAGCTTTAAAGCCGGTAATTCAATTGCCGGCTTTTGCTATCTCCTTCCTAAACCCGACATGATATGAGACATGGTTTACATACAGTAAACCATCTCATATCCCCATGTTTTTTGCATATTCCACACTACTAATGTTAGTAGTGTGTATATGCAAAATTTGGCCGTTCTAGCTATTAAATTAAAGGGTTAAACGGCAGAAAAAATTGGCGTGGGCTCCCGCACAATTTTCTCTGCCAGAGTAGTAAAGCCAGTGACTGAGGGCAGATATTAATAGCCTGGAGAGGGTCCATGGTTATTGGCCCCCTCTGGCTAAAAACATCTGCCCCCAGCCACCCCAGAAAAAGGCACATCTGGAAGATGCGCCTATTCTGGCACTTGGCCACTCTCTTCCCATTCCCATGTAGCGGTGGGATATGAGGTAATGAAGGGTTAATGCCACCTTGCTATTGTAAGGTGACATTAAGCCAAATTAATAATGGAGAGTTGTCAATTATGACACCTATCCATTATTAATCCAATAGTAGTAAAGGGTTAAAAAAAACACAAACACATTATTTAAAAGTATTTTAATGAAATAAAAACAAAGGTTGTTGTAATATTTTATTCTACGCTCAATCCATCTGAAGACCCTCGCTCTGTAACAAAGAAAAAATAATAAACCAACAATATACATACCTTCCTAAGATCTGTAACATCCCAAGATGTAAATCCATCTGAAGGGGTTAAAATATTTTACAGCCAGGAGCTCTGCTAATGCAGCGGTGCTCGTGGCTGCAAAACCCCGGGGAATGAAGGTAAAGTAGGTTCAGATGCCAATCAGCCGGCCGCGACCAATCAGCGATATTGGGGCGGGATTTAAACACCGCTTCACTTTTTACTCTTGATGCTGTCTATGCAGCATCTATAGTAAAAATATATAATGTTAAAAATAATTTAAAAAAAAAAAATCGTGCTATTCTCACTTTCCGGCATCCCGCGCAGCGTTCCTGATCCTCGCGATGCTCTCGGCAGCTCCGTTCCCAGTAATGCCTTGCAAAATGACCGCTGATGACGGTCGCGAGACCGCTACATCATCACAGGTTATTGCAGCAAAGCATCACTGGGAACGGACCTGGCGGGAGCATCGCTAAAGGCCTGGGCTGGATCCGGGGGCCACTGGAAGGTGAGTATATAACTATTTTTAATTTTAATTTTTTTTAACAGGGATATGGTGCCCACGCTGCTATATACTACGTGGCTGTGTTATATACTATGTGGCTGTGCTATATACTACGTGGGCTGTGCTATATATACTATGTGGGCTGTGTTATATACTGTGTGGGCTGTGTTATATACTATGTGGGCTGTGTTATATACTGTGTGGGCTGTGTTATATACTCTGTGGGCTGTTATATACTACATGGGCTGTGTTATATACTATGTGGGCTGTGCTATACACTACGTGGGCTGTGCTATATACTATGTGGCTGTGCTATATACTGTGTGGCTGTGCTATATACTGCGTGGGCTGTGTTATATACTACGTGGGCTGTGTTATATATTATGTGGGCTGTGTTATATACTATGTAGCTGTACTATATGCTATGTAGCTGTGCTATATACTACATGGCTGTGCTATATACTACGTGGGCTGTGCAATATACTACGTGGCTGTGCTATATGCTACGTGGGCAGTGTTATATACTACGTGGGCTGTATTATATGCTACGTGGCTGTGCTATATATTACGTGGCTGCGTTACATACTACGTGGCTGTGCTATATACTACGTGAGCTGTGTTATATGCTATGTGGGCTGTGCAATATACTACCTGGTTGTGTATATACTACGTGGCTGTGTTATATGCTACGTGGCTGTTATATGCTACGTGGGTTGTGTTATATGCTATTTGGGCTGTGCTATATGCTACGTGGGCTGTATTATATACTATTTGGGCTGTGTTATATGCTACATGGCTGTGCTATATTTCTCTGCTGTATCTGTGCATCATGAATCGTGGTATGTGTTAAAGGGGGGCCCACTGAGACTTTCGCCTGGGGCCCTCAAAAACCAGAAGCCGGCCCTGCCTTCACTGATTGGTCGCACCCGGCCGGCCGCGAATTGGCGCGGGATTTGAACCACGCTTCGCTGATTGGTTGCGGCTGGCCGGGCACAACCAATCAGCGATATTGGCGTGGCATTTAAACACCGCTTCACTGATTGGTCGTGCTCAGCCGGCCGTGACCAATCAGGGACAGGCGCAGTCCGGCCTCGAATTGGCGCGGGATTTGAACCATGTTTCGCTAATTGGTCGCGCCCGGCCGGCCGAATCCTGTGCATTCATCGCATTATTCTTAAATCTTCATAAATAAACTACATACATATTCTAGAATACCTGATGCGTTAGAATCGGGCCACCATCAACAGGGTTTCTCAACTCCAGTCCTCAAGACCCACCAACAGGTCATGTTTTCAGGATTTCCTTAGCATTGCATAAGTGATGGAATTAATGCTTGAGCAGGTGATGGTATTATCACCTCTGCAATACTAAGAATATGACAAAAACTTGACCTGTTGGTGGGTCTTGAGGACTGGAGTTGAGAAACACTGATCTAGTATATATATATAAATATATATCAATGACACACACATAAATATATATGTATTCATATTTCATAGACAGATAGATAGAAGAATAGCCGCTAACTCATTTGTCGACTTCTGTAAAATCAATGCAGGAGCCGATAGGATAAAAGACATGGATTACATACAGTAAATCCATGCAGAATAGTTTTGATATATAGATGTCAGTGACCAATATTATTAGTATAGTGTGTATGCAAATTACTGGACATGTGTGTCTTTAATAAAAGAATCTTTTAGTTGAAAAAAATGGCGTGGGCTCCCGCGCAATTTTCCAAGCCAGAGAGAGAAAGCCAGTGACTGGGGACAGATATTCATAGCCTTGGAAGGGACCATGGTTATTGGCCCCCCAAGCTACAAATATCTGCCCCCGGCTGCCCCAGAAATGGCGCATCTCTAAGATGCGCCAATTCCGGCACTTAGCCTCTCTCTTCCCACTGCCCTGGGGGTTGATGCCAACTGTGTATTATAAGGTGACATCAAGCCGATTTAGTAATGCAGATGTGTCAATAAGACACCTATCCATTACTAATCCTATAGTTTGCAAAGATTAAATAAACACACAGCCAGAATAAAGTCTTTTAATGAAATCAAACACAACACAGTTTCCCATCTTTAGGCTGCCGTCACACTAGCAGTATTTGGTCAGTATTTTACATCAGTATTTGTAAGCCAAAACCAGGAGTGGAACAATTAGAGGGAAAGTATAATAGAAACATATGCACCACTTCTGAATTTATCACCCACTCCTGGTTTTGGCTGAGGAATACTGATGTAAAATACAGACCAAATACTGATAGTGTGACGGCAGCCTTATTGTTCTGCTAGTCCATGCGACGCCCTCGATCTCCTGTAATAAATAAAAAATAACAAAGCAACAATATACCCATACCTGTCCAGTGTTCAGTCCCATGCCATAATCTATATCTGGGGAATAAACGGGGGAGAGGTGCTAATGCAAACGCCCTGGCAGTAAGCCACTGGGGAATGAATGATATGATGCCAGCGCTTGCTTCAGAGACAACGCTGATGACACTAGTCTACCCACCCTGCCAGCCTGATGTGAGGTTAACTCTGAAGCATGGGAAAATAGCAGTTCATTCTTTCTATCTATTCTATTCTAACCTATTCTATTCTATACTGTACATGCCAGATCATTAGATGGCTTTTAATCTATCTATCTGTTATATGTATATACATATATATATATATATATATATATATATATATATATATACACTGCTCAAAAGAATAAAGAGAACACTTAAACAGAATATAACTCCAAGTAAATCAAACATCTGTGAAATCAAACTGTCCACTTAGGAAGCAACACTGTTTGACAATCAATTTCACATACTGTTGTCCAAATGGAATAGGCAACAGATGGAAATTATTAGCAATTATCAAGACACACTCAGTAAGGCCTCTTTCACACGTCAGTGTCTCCGGTACGTGTACTGACAGTTTTCTCACGTACCTGAGACACTGACACACGTAGACCCATTCAAATGAGTGGGTCTATGCACATGTCTCCGTGTTTTCATGGACCATGTGTCCGTGTGCAAAACACGGAGACATGTCCGCTTTTCTCCGGCAGCACGTACCGCAATACGTCCCGCACACATGCACTCGGAGAACAGTGTGCACTCTCCTCCATGTGCACGTACCGCCCGCAGGAGAGACAGCGCTACAGTAAGCGCTGTCCCCCCTGCGTGTGGTGCTGAAGCCGGCATTCATTCCTTCTCTCCAGCAGCGTTCGCTGGAGAGAAGGAATGAAAAATCAAGGTTTTTTATTTTTGTGTTAAAAATAAAGTTTGTGGATCCCCTCCCGCCTCCCATCCCCTGTGCGTCTGCCCGCTTGCTGAGAAATACTCACCCAGCTCCTGCGATGTATGCTCTCAGCGCCGGCAGCAGGTCCTGTATGAGCAGTCACATGGTACCGCTCATTACCACATGACCGCTCACACAGGACCTGCTGCCGGCACTAAGAGCATACATCGCAGGAGCTGGGTGAGTATTTCTCGGCAAGCAGGCGGGTGCACAGGGGATGGGAGGCGGGAGGGGACCCAAAAACTTTATTTTTAACACAAAAATAAAAAACCTTGATTTTTCATTCCTTCTCTCCAGCGAACGCTGTTGGGGAGAAGGAATGAATGCCAGCTTCAGCACCAAAAGCAGGGGACAGCGCTTAACTGTAGCGCTGTCTCCTGCACGGTCCGTGTGGTCCTCAGTTGGCACATGGGCGGCACACGGCTGCTGCACGTGTGCCACACTGATGTGCCACGTGAGCACACGGACACACGGACATGGATAACTCCGGTACTGGTTTCTCCGGTACCGGAATTATCTGGACATGTGAAAGAGGCCTAAAGGAGTGGTTCTGCAGTTGGGGACCACAGACCACATCTCAGTACCAGTATGCTTTCTGGCTGATGTTTTGGTCACTTTTGAATCTTGGTTGTGCTTTCACACTCAAGGTAGCATGAGACGGACTCTACAACCCACACAAGTGGCTCAGGTTCTGCAGCTCATTAATGTGAGCTGTGGCAAGGTGGTTTGCTGAGTCTGTCAGCGTAGTGTCCAGAGGCTGGAGGTGCTACCAGGAGACAAGCCAGTACACCAGGAGACGTGGAGGGGCCGTAGGAGGGCAATAACCCAGCAGCAGGACCGCTACCTCAGACTTTGTGCAAGGAGGAACAGGAGGAGCACTTCCAGAGCCCTGCAAAATGACCTCCAGCAGGCCACAAATGTGCATGTGTCTGCACAAACGGTTAGAAACCGACTCCATGAAGATGATCTGAGTGCCTGACGTCCACAGATTGGGGTTGTGCTCACATCCCAACACCGTGCAGGATGCTTGGCATTTGCCACAGAACACCAGGATTGACAAATTCACCACTGGCGCCTTGTGCTCTTCACAGATGAAAGCAGGTTCACACTGAGCACATGTGACAGACGTGACAGAGTCTGGAGATGCTGTAGAGAGTGATCTGCTGCCTGCAACATCCTTTAGCATGACTTGTTTGGCAATGCGTCATTAATGGTGTGGAGTGGCATTTCTTTGGAGGGCCACACAGCCCTCCATGTGCTCGCCAGAGGTAGCCTGACTGCCATTAGGTACCGAGATGAGATCCTCAGACCCCTTGTGAGACCATATGCTGGTGCGGTTGGCCCTGGGTTCCTCCTAATGCAGGACAATGCCAGACCTCATGTGGCTGGAGTGTGTCAGCAGTTCCTGCAAGATGAAGGCATTAAAGCTATGGCCTGGCCCGCCGTTCCCCAGACCTGAATCTGATTCAACACATCTGTGACATCATGTCTCGCACCTTCCACCAACGTCACATTGCACCACAGACTGTCCAGGAGTTGGTGGATGCTTTAGTCCAGGTCTGGGAGGAGAGCTCTCAGGAGACCATCTGCCGCCTCATTAGGAGCATGCCCAGGCATTGTAGGAAGGTCATACAGGCACATGGAGGCCACACACACTACTGAACATCATTTCCTTGTCTTGAGCCATTTCCACTGAAGTTGGATCAGCCTGTAACTTCATTTTCCCCTTTGATTTTGAGCATCATTCCAACTCCAGACCTCCGTGGGATATTAGTTGTTATTTACGTTGATCGTTTTTAGGTTATATTGTTCTCAACACATTCCACTATGTAATGAATAAAGATTTACAACTGGAATATTTCATTCAGTGATATCAAGGATGTGGGATTTTAGTGTTTCCTTTAATTTTTTGAGCAGTGTATGTATGTGTATAGATATATATAGATAGCTAGATAGATATGTTGTGATGAAAATTTTGTTTTAAAATGATGTGTAAATGACTTAGAGAATTTTTCTATGTAAATGCTCTTGTTAAAATCGCATTGCAGTCTGATAGCAATCGCACTGCATTCAAATGTAAATCGGATGCTGGGTGTGAAAAATCGGATTGTACTCGCACAAAAAATGCATGACACTCACATGACAATTGCATTACACTTGTCCAACTCTCCTGCATCAAAATAGGACCGATTTTAAAATCGCTAGTGTGACTCCAGCCTTTGACACAAGCAGCAGCTAAAGAAACTTTTTCGATGTGGTGCACTAGTCAACAATTATAGTATGCAGTCATGTAGAAAATAGAAAGGCAACACTCACCGTTTCCTTTGAAGTTAAGAGTCCTTTATTTTAACCAGTATGGACATCCATATAGTCCTGCATTTCAAAGGCCAGGAATTTTGAAATGCTATCAATCAAAAACTGAGCAGGTCGGTGGGGGTTGCCTTCACTTTATCTCCAGTGTTTGGGAGATAGACAGCTGAATGCTTCCATGTGATGGTGTGGAGATGGTGGTGCTGTCACGTGTTCTCTTTGCGGTGAGCCAGGTGTCCCTGTGATTGTGAGTGGGAGGAAGAGGCCGAGACCATTGCAGAAGAGTGAGCAGGAGGAGCCTCAGCTCTTCCCTTATTTTTCAGGAGCATGCTCCACTGAAGCTTGTTCTTCGAATTCATATGCTTCATCATGCAGGTGTTCTTCAGGCGCAGAAGATGTTCCAGGCTCTGACAGCACAGCGTTCAAACCACCAGTCTCTTGATGTCAGCAAAGTGCATGAAGAAATGCCATGCCAGGGAGCTCCTTTGAGCTGGCTTTGGTGTGGTTAGTTCATCAATGCAGTCAAAATAAAACAGTACCCGCATGGCAGGCCGCTTAAGCATATTACAGGTGTCGCTCTTTCACGGTGGCTCCAGGCTCTGGTATGCTATTGTGCTGCTGGGTGATAGTTGGGCGAGGAGATCTGCAATCTCCGGCCCTCCAGATTCGGCTGCAGTGGCGTACAGTACCTGCACAGCCAAGGACACTGGTGTCCTGTTTCTGGCGCTCAGCTCTGGGGTGAGCTTTGTTACAGCTCCACTGCCCAGGTTCTCCTTGACTTCCCTCAGCTCCTCTCTCAGACTCAGGCTAACTAACTCTGCCTCCAGACCAGAACTTATAGGTAAGCTCCTCTGAACCTGGGTGTTAGAGCTCCCCCTTCTGGTCTGGAGTAAGGAAAAGTGTTGGATGCTTGTGTTACATGGTAAGAGGACCCCTCCTTGCTTCCAGGCATGACATCACCCCCTGTGAGGGAGGCAATGCCACTGTTGCATCCGGTCTCCTGGGGTGCCACACATGCTGCACCTGACTGTTACACCACGCTGCACCAGACTGTTAGAGTAAGCTGCAATGTACACCAATCTCCGAATAAAATGGAGATGCAACCAGTGATCCCTCATTTATACAGGCCGTGTCAATACCTGGCATGGCTGTTATGGCTCCAGAAGTGCTTACAGCCTAAAAGCTTGTTGATTGACTGTACTGCAGCCTTTCAAGAAAGTTTATTCGGTCGGCATAGAACTCGAACAGTAAGGCTGGGGTCACACTTGCAAGTTCAATGAAAGAAACTCACGCATCAAATCCCAGAACTGTCACCACCACTCAGGAACGGAGTGTTCAGCTGCATAGAAATACATGCAGCCGCACGCTCTTTACATTTTGGGTTTGCTCATCCCTAATAACTATATTTCTGCTGGTACACATTCAAATAATATCTTATTCTGGATGAGTTCCTCTCAGCTTAAATTACCCAATCCTTATTGTGCTTGCTGCTGGGATGACTTTGTCCAGCAAAATTCCTTTTCATTGAAAGACCAGGTGTTTCCATATAGCAATTGTAAAATCCTACAATTAAAATTAGAACAAAATTAAAGGAAACCGGTTAGCAAATTCATACTGCCCAAACCATCAAATAATTGCAGCCAGGTATGTTTTTCTCTGAAATATTGCAGCATTTCATATTACCTAGATGTATAAAAAACAAATCAATATACCGTATTAGATGAATCTTAGTTTGGGAAGACAAGAAAGTGGAAAGTTGTGTAGTGTACAGGTATTTGAAAGCATACATGTAAACTATAGCCTTTCTTCTTTACAGGGATATCAACCTTTTCCTGCCTTAACACCAGGTATAAACACAGACTATGAGGCGCCAAATGTGAGTATGGGAATTCTTTTGCTAGTGTAAAGATTCAACAAATGTGACGTCATTTGACAAATGTGTGCCTTAGAATACTTTCACACATCAGGTTTTTTGCATCAGGCACAATCCGGCAAATGTTGAAAAAACCAGATCTGGCGCAGATTGTGAAAAACTGATGCGATGGATCCGTTTTTTCACCGGATCCGGCTAGCATATCTAGATTATTGGAGAAAAAAAAATTTGGAGCATGCTCAGTTTAAAAAAATGGAATCCGGCGCCGGAATCCGTCATTTTCCAGATCCGGCACTTTCCAGCTCCCATAGGCTTCCATTCTAGCAAACAGCCGGAAGCGCCGGATCCGGCGCTTCCGGATTTTTCAGCAGAGATAAAAAAAAAATTGTTGCTATGGATGTTTTTTCCAGAAACTGGAAACAGCAGATTTTCCAGATCCGGCAAAAAATGGACGAAGCGCAATGTCATCCGGTGCAATCCGGCACTAATACAAGTCTATGGGGAAAAAAAACGGATCCCGCGGCAACATTCGCCAGATCCGTTTTTTTTTTATTTAGCCGGATTGAGCCGGACAGCGAAATGTGTGAATGTAGCCTTTCATGTGATAAATTTTATTGTCTATTCTTGAGGACAGAAGTATGCACGTATAGTATATGCTTATTAAATTTAATAACTGTCAGTGGTATTATTTTACGTGTTAAAGAGAATCTGTCACCATATTTTTACCATATCTAAGAGCAGTATAAAGTTGGGATTTACATCTTGATTCTAATTGTGGATTACTTATTACACTTCTTACAGTAGTTTTGATAAATTCTGTTATTGATGAACTTCTGATAACTAAGTAGTCCGCTGTATTCAGTGACACTAGCTCTACCAGCTGCACTATAGGTAGGAAGCTGTCAGTCAATCGTGGGAGTGTGTGTTTAAACTGAGTTCACCACTGAGAGCAGTGCTGCAACAGATAAAACAGTAATTTTATCATGACCAGTAGCATAGCTGCCGAAGGGGGGGTAGGAAAGGAATGCACTGCTACCGATCGCTGTGGGGCCCCTGAGCAGGAGGGGGGCCTGGTGGTAGCAATGGGCCTCCCCCCGCTCGTCATCGCAAGTTCAACTGTATCGGATGGAAGCAGCTGACTGCATTGATGAGAGTGGGAGTGTTGCTCTCCCATTATTCCCCCTCTCAGCGTCTGACGTCACTGACACAGACACTAATAGTGGATGCGGAGATGTGCGGGCGCTCAGAGCAGCGAGAGAATGAAGAGGAGAGGTAAGTTTTGCATTTTTTTTAAATGGGGTGCTTTATACCATATAGATTCTGCTTATGGGGGTGCGTTATACTATAGAGTCTGCCTATGGGGGTTCATTATACAATATAGAGTCTGCCTATGGGGGTGTATTATACAATATAGAGTTTGCCTATGGGGGTGCATTATACTATATAGTCTCCCTATGGGGGTGCATTATTCTATATAGGGTCTGCCTATGGGGGGTGAATTATACTGTAGATTCTGCCTATGGGGGTGCATTATACTAGAGTCTCCCTATGGGGGGTGCATTATACTATATAGAGTCTCCATATGGGGGTGCATAATACTATATACAGTCTGCCTATGGAAGGTGCATTATGCAATATAGTCTGCCTATGGGGGTGCATTATACTACATTGTTGGCCTATGGAGAAAGTGGGCACGTATTGTTATAGGGGAACCCAGGTTATTGTGACTGTCAAACGGGCATACAAGGCATCATTACTTTCTAGGGGCAAAATGTGGGCACTATTGTCTAGGGCATTACTACATTCTAGAGCTTTGTTTTACATCTAGAGGGCACACAGTACCACACTGTAGGTGCATTAATAGGGACACATATGGCAGCAGCGGCTCAGCAGCGAGCCGTTGCTGGTAGAAGTTGCCATGTTGGTCTAGGCCAAATGGAAAAAGGCGTGAACAGTGAATGATTCCATCAGAAAGAACGTCACCATCTATAACTGTGCTGTAATCTCTTATATGTTCTGTAGGACTGGTATCTACCAATGACCAAATGGCACTAATATCAATGTTGGTCTTTGTATAGAGATTATTTTCAACAACAGCACGGTCATCTGCTGAGGTTCTCCTACATCCACTATTGGGGTGCATCACCCAGTTGTAATCAAGGTTACATTGGTTATGGGCCCACTCAGAAGTTTCGCTCCCTCCTCTGAACCAAAACCCTAGCTACGCCTCTAATCATGACTTTTGGATATGAGATGGATGCCCACTCCATCTTAAAACAACCGTAAATACAGTAAACTTAGACACTGGAATAAATACACAAAACACATTATTTTGGTTGTCAGAATGGCCACAGCTTTGTTTAAATCACATGATTAAAACAATGCCAGTAGGAGACAGGTGAAGTGCTAGTACATTGGGATCCACAAGTACTGTGATACCCCCAGCAATCTGACACACAGCACCAAGACAGACAGCCATAAAGGGGCAGCACGCACTGGCTTGCCATTCAAGCAGCACCAGTAAACTTTCAGGGCACCAATGACCCAGGAAAAGTCAGAGAGGTGCAACGCCTGCGCACTGCAGTACTTTGCTCTGCCCTCAACAAGGCAGATAAGTATGCCTGCACAGGGGCGCAATGCCGGGGAGCCTGTGAAGCAAGCAGGAGGGCGGCATCGCAAGAACATGGGAGGCGCCGGACCCAGACCTGCGACACCCATCGGACTGGACGGCCCCGCAGGTGAGTATTATAAAACGTATTTTTCTTATCTTTTAGGTCGGATCAGGGGCTTATCCACAGCATTATAGAATGCTGTAGATAAACTCTGAAAGGCGGTGGCCATATCTTATATCGGCCAAACCTGGTGACAGGTTCACTGTAAGTCTGCCGGCTATAGTGGCCTGTTCAAAAGTTATCAAAATTTAGGTGGTAAAAATAAACTTTTTCATTCCTGTTATGCAATTTGCATTAATTCCTGAAAAGCGTCTGAAGGGTTAATGAACTACCCGAAAGCAATTTTGAATACGTTGAGGGATGTAGTTTTTATAACTTTTGGGGGTTTCCAATATATAGGACCCCCAAAGTCATTTCAAAAGAAATAGGTCCATAAAAATACATTTTGTAAAATTTCCTGAAAAATGAAAAACTACTGCTACATTTTTAAACCTCCTAAAATGCTAACAAAATAAAACATTTTACAAATGGGTCTGATGTAAAGTAGACATCATGGAAATCATAATCATTCGAAGTTTGAAAATTGCTAATTTTTTAAAATTTTTGTCAAATTGGTAAAGTGCTGAAGGAGAGATATATTTCATTGCACCTAATGGAGTCAGTGATATAAAACCCAGAATTTTTCCACCAGCACATTAAGTGTTGTGAGGGTTAAGCTAAGTTGCATAATGGACTGGCTTTTATGTGGACATTCATAGAGCGGGTGACTGACGCATGTTGGCCTCAGTGATGTGAAACCAGAGTATTTTACTCAAGCACACTCACATGCTGTGAGGGTTTAATTAAAGTTGCATACATGGGCTGGTTTTAGGTGGATATCTATAGAGTGGGAGGGAAGGTGTCCACCATATCTCCACTTGCATTGTTGGCACAGTCATGTGCTGAAAGTACCTGTGTGATGTCACAGTCATGTGATCAGTCACATAGGTGAGGAATCACATTGTCAGGGCTTTAGCTGGGCACCAGAAGCAGTCTGTGTGTTGAGTGTCTGGAGAGGAATGCTTCAGAGAAGTGGTTTGTGCTGTGAACCGCTGACCCCACAAGTTTCCACTAATACTTTTGTTAGTTCTTTGGCTAGGATAGTAGTGCTGTATGATGGGTGGAGGGATGTGTTTGATGAGGGGAGAGGGTAGTGAGCAGAGATGAGCGAGCCTTCCAAGTTTTGGTTTTGTTCACTGAATGTCCCGATGTTCGCTGAACATGATTGATGAACAGTTTCACAAACATACCCGAACCCCATTAAATTCAATAGGAGGCAAAACCAAACATATATACAATACCTAAAGGGGTGACAAAAGGCTTCCCAAACAGCGCAAATTAGGGGCCAACACTTTGAAAAGTGGCATCAATTGACTCACAGTAGAAATTTGCTATTGTCACAGCTGCAGTCAGCCATGGGCCATGTGTCAGGAATTACAGGGGGATGCATTTGTATATCCCACTGCTGCCATCAATCTGTCATGATGGTGTTTGGTTGGTCAGGTGTTTGGTTGCCCCCAGTTCTTCATCGGGGGATTTATTAATATCCCACTTCCCAGTTCTGGTTTGGAACTTGCAGCTCTCTGGTGCCCCCCTTACCCTCAGGTCATTCAGGGAACTGCATCTAGGATAATTAGTCGCCAGAAAGGTTGCCTTGCTATATTCTGGCTATTGGGTATGCTGCAGTGAGAGCAATATAACTACTCCCAATCAGGCGGGAAATTATACAATTATCAAACACCGTCCGTCACTGCCCGAGTTTCCCAAAAGCTCAGAACACTTTGCTGCCACCAGCTCCTATTACTATGATTAATAGTGGGTCAGGAGCCAACCCAATCAGTAGTGTAATTTACTTCAGAGGACGTTGGAGGTACATTTTAGAGCAAGGAAGCAAAACTAGTAAATATTATTACTTTTACTCCAAAAAGAAATAGGCAGTGTTAACAAAAGTCTAAAACGATATTACCAAAATGAGACAAATACAATATGTACACAGCGATTACAAATGAAAAGGAATAAAAGTGAAAAGCACAGTTCTCTCAGACAATGGCAAGCCATGTGGTGGGGGAAGGGCAACACATCCCAATGCATCCAAGAAGATTGCAGAGCTTCTTTTAGCTGACTTCCTGGGCAAAAGACCACTCCTAAAATGAGGTTGAACCTCTTATACCCTCTGCTTGTGACATCACTTAGGGGCTGGATACGTCCCTTGGAAAGTTATGGAAAACCTTCTATTAACTATAACTCAGGGTGGGAACCTCGTAGAGGGATGATGAAAGGATTAAGTGTCTGCTCATGAGATTAGCTTACATTTAAGTCTAGACATAGGGTAGTTGTAGGACCTGGTTAAGTAGAAATCCATTTCTCGGATTAGCGCTGGTTCTGGAACCTAAAAAAATCACTGTGTAGTGGCTCTACTGAGGCACATTCCAAAAATGAAAGCTTCACACTTCTATCAATAATCGGTGCATTATACTTAACTTTTCAAGAACAAAGAAGTCCCATGTTCATGGGACAAAGGCTGATTCCTGATCACCAACACAATCTTGAGGGAGGGGGGATTAGTGGCTTAAAGTACAGTCACACTAGACGATATCGCTAGCGATCCGTGACGTTGCAGCGTCCTCGCTAGCGATATCGTCCAGTGTGACAGGCAGCAGCGATCAGGCCCCTGCTGTGCTGTCGCTGGTCGGGGAAGAAAGTCCAGAACTTTATTTTGTCGCTGGACTCCCCACAGACATCGCTGAATCGGCGTCTGTGACACCGATTCAGCGATGTCTTCGCTGGTAACCAGGGTAAACATCGGGTAACTAAGCGCAGGGCCGCGCTTAGTAACCCGATGTTTACCCTGGTTACCATCCTAAAAGTAAAAAAACAAACGCTACATACTTACCTACCGCTGTCTGTCCCCGGCGCTCTGCTTCTCTGGTCTGGCTGTGAGCACAGCGGCCGGAAAGCAGAGCGGTGACGTCACCGCTCTGCTTTCTGGCTGCCCGGCGCTCACAGCCAGACCAGAGAAGCAGAGCGCCGAGGACAGACAGCAGTAGGTAAGTATGTAGCGTTTGTTTTTTTACTTTTAGGATGGTAACCAGGGTAAACATCGGGTTACTAAGCGCGGCCCTGCGCTTAGTAACCCGATGTTTACCCTGGTTACCGGGGACCTCGGGATCGTTGGTCGCTGGAGAGCTGTCTGTGTGACAGCTCTCCAGCGACCAAACAGCGACGCTGCAGCGATCCGGATCGTTGTCGGTATCGCTGCAGCGTCGCTTAGTGTGACGGTACCTTTAGAATTACACAGGGAGACGGAGGGGGCCATGCAGCTGTGTATCTGCTGAAGTGCTTTGTGTTCAGACCAGCAAACCTAATGGGGGGAGGAAAGTGTGTGTGCTGAACTGACATGTCATTTGCATACCCAAAAGATGTAGCAGAGCTCTGTATGAGTCAAGGCACAATGAGGATTATGTCATATTTCATGACACAATGCATGATGCATCAGGGTCTGGGCCAGCATTTAGAGCTTTGAATTGAAGTTTCAATTAAGAAATGGTGGTTAAGGGAGCACTGTAAGCCTTCTTTGCTAGGATCCCTGATAACTCATAGAACGACTCAATTTTTCCCAGCCACATTCAGGTGGCACAAACATCAGTTTCACAGAGTACTATTGGTAGAAAAATGTAAGGAAAGTAACACAGGCAGTTGACTGAACAACTGACCCACAGTAGAACATTTGCAGTTGTGCTCAAAAGCTTACATACCCAGGTAGAATTTTTGCTTTCTTGGCCTTTTTTCAGAGGATATGAATGATAACTAGTGTTGAGCGATACCTTCTGATATTTGAAAGTATCGGTATCGGATGGTATCGGCCGATATCCAAAAAATATCAGATATCGCTGATACCGATAACCGATACCAATGCAAGTCAATGGAACACAAATATCGGAAGGTATCCTGGATGGTTCCCAGGGTCTGGAGGAGAGGAAAGTCTCCTTCAGGCCCTAGGATTCATATTAATGTAAAAAATAAAGAATAAAAATAAAAAATATGGATATACTCACCCCTCCGATGAACCCTGGCTGTCACCGCTGCATGCGTCCAACTCCGTTCCTGAGAATGCAGTGAGTGAAGGACCTTCACTGACCGGTCACCTGACCGCGACGTCATTGAAGGTCCTTCACTCTCTGCATTCTCAGGAACGAAGGCGGACGCTTGCAGCGGTGACAGTCAGGGTTTATCGGAGGGGTGAGTATATCCATATTCTTTATTCTTATTCTTTATTTTTTACATTAATATGGATCCCAGGGCCTGAAGGAGAGTTTCCTCTCCTCCAGACCCTGGGAACCTTATGCACTGCACACGCCGATTCCGATTTCCGATATCACAAAAATATCAGAACTCAGTATCGGAATGCTCAACACTAATGATAACACCAAAACTTTTTCTCCACTCATGGTTAGTCGTTGGGTGAAGCCATTTATTGTCAAACTACTGTGCTTCCTCTATTTAAATCATAATGACAACCAAAACATCCAAATAACCCTGATCAAAAGTTCACATACCTCATTTCTTAATACCGTGCATTGCCTCCTCTAACATCAATGACAACTTGATGTCTTTTGTGGTAGATGTGCATGAGGTTCTTTATTTTCTCAGATAGTAAAGCTGCCCACTCTTCTTGGCAAAAAGCCTCCAGGAAGCGTGAACTGCATGCTTGAGATCTCCCCAGAGTGGCTCACTGAAATTGAGGTCAGGAGACTGAGATGGCCACTCCCGAACCTTCACTTTGTTCTGCTGTAGCCAATGACTGGTTCGACTTGGCCTTGTGTTTTGGATGGTTATCATGTTGAAACATCCAAGTACGTTCCATGCGCATCTTACGGGTTGATGAGTGCAAATTTGCCTCCAGTATTTGCTGATAACTAGCTGCATTTATAATTCCTTCAACTTTGACCAAGTTTCCTCTTCCTTTGTAGCTCACACATCCCCAAAATATCAGTGATCCACCTCCATGTTTTACAATAGGAACGGTGTTCCTTTCATCATATGCCTTGTTGACCTCTCTCTAAATGTAATGTTTATGGTTGTGGCCAAAAAGTTCAATTTCTGTCTCATTACTCCAAATTACCTTGTTCCAGAAGTTTTGAGGCTTGTCTCTGTACTGTTTTGTGTATTGTAGGTGAGATACTTTGTGGCATTTGCGCAGTAATGGCTTTCTTCTGGTGACTAGACCATGCAGCCCATTTTTCTTCAAGTACCTCCTTATTGTGCATCTTGAAACAGCCACACCGCTAGTTTTCAGAGAGTCCAGTATTTCAGCTGATGTTATTTGTGGGTTTTTCTTTGCATCTCAAAAATTTTTCCTGGCAGTTGTGAACATCCTTTTTGTTGGTCTACCTGTCTGTTTTTTTTTTTTTACAGAGCCCCTGATTTTCTATTTGTTAATCACAATTTGAATGCTGCTGACTGGCATTATGAATTCCTTGGATATCTTTTTGCATCCCTTTCCTGTTTTATACAGTTCAACTACCTCTTCCCGTAGATCCGTTGACAATTCTTTTGCTTTTCCCATGACTCACAATCCAGAAATGTCAGTGTCTGGATGAAAGATGCAAGAGTCTGTCTGGATCGCAGAAACGCTCTCAGATTTTATGCACACATTCTCATTACATGCAAACAGGTCACACGTGAGGATGTTACCTTTAGTAGCCATTCAAACCCATTTGTGTCAACTTCTGTGTATGTTATCAGGCTAAAATCATCAGGGTATGTAAACTTTTGATCAGGGTCATTTGGATGTTTTTAGGTTGTCATTATGATTTGAAAAGAGTAAACACAGTAGTTTGACAACAAATGCCTTCATCCAACTTCTAACCATGAGTGGAGAAAAAGTTTTGGTGTTATCATTCATATTCTCTGAAAAACAAGCCAAGAAAGCAAAAATTCTGCTGGGGTATGTAAACTTTTGAGCACAACTGTAATAATGGCACAGAAGAAGTCAGCCATGGACCATACATAAGGTATCAGGGTTTGTGCCAGCATTTCGAGCTTTGAATTGAAGTTTCAATTAGGACCTGGTGGTTAAGTGAGCAGTGTAAGCCTTCTTTGCTGGGAGCCCTGATACTTCATGCAACAGCTCAATTTTTTTCTCAGCCACTCAAGTGGCACAAACATCAGTTTCAGAGTATTACTGGTAGAAAAATGTAAAGTTAGTTGAGTGAAAGTGAGTGCTGGCTAGTCGTTCTGGGAGCTCTACTGCTACAGGCAACACACATGAAGGAGGCCAAACTTGGATTCTCCACATTTCAAAAAATTATTGTCACACACCAGTAAAGTGTCGTCAATTTCCACAGAGTGGAAACAGTATAATAGGCCTCTGACATACCTTCCACTACAGACAACCCACCAGATGGAGACCCAACTAAGAGTTTCCCCATTTCTAGAAACTGTTTGTAACATCAAAAGCAGTAGGAACAACAGGCACAGAAGCCATGACAAAGGTGTCACAGACTGCAATAATGCAAGATCAATGAATGACAATAAAAAGGACAACATCGCCTAGTCTGCCCAGTCTGCGAATGGGGTGCAAAAGTCATTGGAGATCCATGACCTGTTTATTTTTATGAAAGTTAGGAGGTCAACACTTTCAGAGGACAGCCGGATGCGCTTATCCATCAGGACAACACCAGTAGTGCTGAATACATTGTCTGAGTGAATTCTGGCTGCCGGGCATGACAAAACATCCAAGACATGACAGGCGAGCTCAGGCCACTCTTCCATTTTTTAAAACCAAAATGCAAATGGGTTCAAGTTCCCCCTAATGGCATTCATATTGTGCTCGAGATACTCCTGCACCATACTCTCCAGTCCTTCACAACAAGTCTGACTTGTACTGTGTTCTGCTAGTGCACGAGCTGGTCTAAAAAAGGGTGAAATGACTCACATAAATTGCTTATGCCACTTACACTGCTGCTGCTAACGCTTTGGCGGTGACCTCTTGACATTTCCGGGGTTGGAGGTCTAGAACTGCGATGCACACTGTGTGCCTCATTATTGTCTTGGGGAAAAACACTCATAAGATTGTCTACAAGTGTGTTTCGATACTCCAGCATGTGTGCATCCTTTTCCAGAGGGAGAAGCATCTGGCAATATTTATTCTTGTACTGTGGATCTAACAGAGTGGTAACCCAGTACTTAGCATTATTTCTAACCTTAAGAATAGGGGCATGATGTTGAAGATAGTGCAGCAAGAAGGCTCTCATGTGTCAGGTGCTTCAATGAGGTCCAAGTAAGTGGTGTGTTGGTGGTGGCTTAAAATCAAAGTTGCTTCCTTCTTCCCTTCCCACCAACCATGGATAATAGAGAGGGGATCATTTTCCTCTTCATCTCCTGACTGTTGTGCATCCATCACCTTTTCCTCCTCGTCCTCCTCAATTTGATACTTGGCTCCTGAACTTTCACTAACAGTTTGTCTGGTACCATGAGCCCCCCTCGATCGCTGTAATCCACGCTCCCATAGGACCGGCGTGTGCGACGACAGCCCGGAACTTAGAGATATTGTTATCCCTTCCACATCCCCTTCTGCTTCCATCTCTTCCTATGGTACTACCACCTCCTCACGCAAATTATTCAAAGTGTGCTCCAGCAGATAGATAACTGGAATTAGTGATGCTGATGAAGGCATCGTCAGCTCTAGCAATCTTAGAAGCCATTTCGAAATTGTGCAGAAGGGTGCAGAGGTCCTTCATCTGTGCCCGCTCCGTAAGTGTGATTTGCACCACATCTGTACTGCGTTGGCCCAGGCTGTACAAAATGACAAACTGCCCCAGTGCTCATCGCTGCTGCCACAGTCTCTGCAATATGTGCAGAGTGGAATTCTACCATGTTGGCTCATCGCATATCAACAGGTTAACCGGTATGACGAAAGACCTCTGTAGTGATGCAAGTCAATGACCTGCAGGGTGCGATCATCAAAAGTGAGTACACAGCGACCATACATTCTGCAGCAGTGCATCCAGCCCTTGATAGTGGTGGAGAAATAGCTGTATCACCAGGTTGAGGATGTGAGCCATGTAAGGCATGTATGTGAGGTTGCCCCAGTGTATTGCTGCCACCAGGTTCGCACCATTATCACACACCGCCCTACCTGGCTCCAGATTCAGTGAAGACAGCCATTGCCCCATCTCGACCTGGATATCTGTCCAAAACTCAAGCTGCATGACTGCGATATCTAAGGCATATTAATTTTAACAATGCCTGACTGTGGTGAGCCCTGGTGGTGATTATCTCTGCACTGTTGGAATGTGTTTCTCATTAAAGGATAGGTTGAGGGCATAGGTGGAGGCCCTAGAGGAGACGAAGGAGCCAGAAGCAGTGGAGGAAGTGTTAGATAAAAAGGTTTGTCCCACAAGCCTTAGGGATTCCAAGTCCTGTGGATCAGCCCCTTGACCGCCTGCCCCCACAGCCACCAGAGTTACACAGTGCCAAGTCAATGAGATGTAACACCCTTGCCCATGTTTGCATGTCCAGGTGTCAGTGGTGAAATGCATCCTGGCAGACATAGATTTTTTCAGGGAATGAGTGATTTGTCTGTCACATGCTGGCGTAGTGCTGGTACAGCTTTCTTAGAGAAATAATGGTGACTGGGTAACTGGTACTGAGGGACTGCAACGGTCATCAACTTTTGGAAACTATCTGCATCCAGAAAGGCAGCATTTCCATGGCCAACAGATTGGAGATCGTAGCGTTCAAGCTCTTAGCTTTGGCATGTGTAGGACAAAACATTCTTTTATGTGACCACAATTGTGGGAACGAGGACTGGGTGCTGTGCTGAGGGAGGGTGGAGTAGAGTTAACAGGACAAACTGTTTGACTGTGAGTGAGGTGCAGATGGAGATGTTATGGTAGATTGAGAAAGATGTTTTGTGCTTGATGAAACAAAAACAGCAGGCATCTCTACTTCCGTAACAGCTGACAGGCTCTTACTTCTCACTGACTGTAGGGGGTAAAGAAGTGAAGTTTCTACGGCTGGAGACCTGTGTTAGAACACTAGCCATGGTGACGGAGGAGGAAGAAGCATCAGGTGTGGTTGATGGGAGGGCTGGTGATTGTTAAGGCCTTCTAGTCTGCATAGGCTCCTCTGGAAGAAGCCAGCAGCAAAACGCCCGTAGGGATGGGGAGATGCCATTGCTATCTTTGAGGTAAATACTCTGGCTTCTTTGTGTTTGCTACGTGATATTTGGTGTGTAATCTCTCCTCACAGTTGGGTAATAGCCTATGTCCAATTGAGTTACATAGATATGTGTGCATTTACTCTCTACTTTGTGGCAGGGGTATTTTGAACTACTATTACTGTATCTGTTAGCTATTGTTCTATCACGAATGGAGGTATTCTAATACCGAACTACCTCATTACATATTAATATTTAGGAGTTTCCTTATTTTTTATATATATTACCAGGAATTTATGGCATCCTCCTTATGAGGCTCTTAGCTTTTTTACCATCTTGTTGTTACATTTATGGTTTTAAATGAAATTAATGAAAATATGTATTTTATCATAATGGATTTCTTCTTGTTTCTGGAATAATTATACACCAGATAGTTTTGAATTAATTCTGAAAGATTTAGCAGACTCCGGAGTTGTGGTACATTGTTCTACTGTTCAGAGACACCTGCGCAAATATGGCCTTCATGGAAGAGTCATCGGAAGAAAACTTCCCCTGCTTCCTCACCATAAAATTCAGTGTCAGAACTATGCAAAAAAAATCTGATGCATTTTGGAAACAAATCCTGTGGACTAATGAGGTTAAAATAGAACTCTTTGGTCATCAACGGTATGTGTGGAGAAGAAACAGCACAGAATTACAGGTAAAGAACATTTCGCCAACCATTAAGCATGAGGGTGGATCAATCATGCTTTGTGTTGCAGCCAATGGCACGGGGAACATTTCATGGATTCAATAAAATTTGCACAAATTTGATGCAAACAAAACACCATCCTTAAAAAAGCTGATGTTGAAAAGAGGATGGCTTCTACAAATGGATAATGATCCTAAACACACGTCAAAATCCACAATAAACTAGGAATCTCACTGAACTGGATGAATTTCTCAAGGAAGAATGAAGGAAGGAAGAATGGATCAATACCCCTCAAACAAGTACTGAAAGACTCCTGTCTGGCTACAAAAGTGTTTACAAACTGTGATACTTGCAAAAGGGGGTACTGACCATGCAGCGTGCTGAACCTTTTGCATCAGCCCATTTTCATTTTTTGCAATTTTTAAAATGTAAAAGATTATATATATATATACTAGCTTTTTCCAGCCAGCTAACACTCGGCACGCTCATTGCTATCTAATTAACGCTGCTGGTGATTAAAATAAAGTAAATAATGACAACATTCAATAGCGCTTACGCAGGTAGTAAATAAACTTAAAATGAAGTTAATAACAGTGTGGGCACGGAGCCTCGTGTGGTAATGTGTGTGGACGCAGCCTCATGTGGTAGTGTGGGGATGGAGCCTCGTGTGGTAATGTGGGGGAATGGAGCCTCGTGTGGTAATGTGTGGGGACGGAGCCTCGTGTGGTAATGTGTGTGGACGGAGCCTCGTGTGGTAATGTGTGTGGACAGAGCCTCGTGTGGTAATGTGTGTGGACGGAGCCTCATGTGGTAATGTGTGTGGACGGAGCCTCGTGTGGTAATGTGTGTGGATGGAGCCTTTTGTGGTAATGTGTGAGGGCGGAGCCTTGTGAGGTAATGTGTGGGGACAAAGCCTCGTGTGGTAATGTGTGGGGATGGAGCCTTGTGTGTGTGGTAATGTGTGGGGTGGGATTAAGTGTGGTAATGTGGTGTGGGCAGGATTATGTTATTATGTGTGGTGATGTGGTGGGGGGCAGGATTATGTGTGGTGATGTGGTGAGGGGAGGGATTGTGTGGTAATGGGGTGGGGGGCAGGATTATGTGTGGTAATCCTGCCCCCCCACCCCATTACCACACATAATCCTGCCCCCCCACCACATTACCACACACAATCCGCACCGCATCACCACACACGATCCCGCCCCCACCACATCACCACACATAATACCGCCCACCCACCACATCACCACACATAATCCCGCCCCCCCACATCACCACACATAATCCCACCCCCACAGCACCACACATAATCCTGCCCCCATTACCACACATAATCCCGCCCCCCACATTACCACACATAATCCCGCCCCCACCACATCACCACACATAATCCCTCCTCCCATCACACCCACATTACCACACATAATCTCGCCCCCACGCCACATCACCACACATAATCTGGCCCCCCCACCACATCACCACACATAATCCAGCCCCCACCACACCCACATTACCACACATAATCCCGCCCCCCAACACATCACCACACATAATCCCGGCCCCCCACCCCATTACCACACATAATCTTGGCCCCCCACCCCATTATGTGTGGTGATGTGTTGGAGGGCAGGATTATATGTGGTGATGTGGTGGGGGGCGGGATTATGTGTGGTAATGGGGTGGGGGGGCAGGATTATGTGTGGTAATGGGGTGGGGGGGCAGGATTATGTGTGGTAATGGGGTGGGGGGGCGGTATTATGTGTGGTAATGGGGTGGGGGGCCGGGATTATGTGTGGTAATGTGTTGGGGGGCGGGATTATGTGTGATAATGTGGGTGTGGTGGGGGCTGGATTATGTGTGGTGATGTGGTGGGGGGCCAGATTATGTGTGGTGATGTGGCATGGGGGCGAGATTATGTGTGGTAATGTGGGTGTGGTGGGAGGAGGGATTATGTGTGGTGATGTGGTGGGACGGGATTATGTGTGGTAATGTGGGGGCGGGATTATGTGTGGTAATGGGGACGGGATTAAGTGTGGTGCTGTGGGGGTGGGATTATGTGTGGTAATGTGGGGGGGCAGGATTATGTGTGGTGATGTGGTGGGTGGGCGGTATTATGTGTGGTGATCTGGTGGGGGCGGGATCGTGTGTGGTGATGCGGTGCGGATTGTGTGTGGTAATGTGGTGGGGGGGCGGGATTGTGTGTGGTAATGTGGTGGGGGCAGAACTGTGTGTGGTATTGTGGTGGGGGGTGGTATTGTGTGTGGTAATGTGGTGGGGGGCGGAATTGTGTGTGGTAATGTGGTGGGGGCAGTATTGTGTGTGGTATTGGGGTGGGGGGCGGGAGTATGTGTGGTAATGTGGTGGGGGCAGAGCTACTGTGCAGGGGGCGGGATTAGCGAGTAATCACGATGCTCTATATATTTTTGCCAGAGCTGTATATATATATACTAGCTATTGAACCCGTTCTACGCCCGGGTGGCGAGCATTTATATTGGTATATGGTCTCCATCCTTGTATGTGCTGCTCCATCCTGCATCCCCATCCTGTCATGTGCTGCACCCATCCTCCGTCCCCATCCTGCGTCCCCATCCTGTCATGTGCTGCACCCATCCTGCGTCCCCATCCTGGTATGTGCTGCACCCATCCTGTCATGTGCTGCATCCATCCTGGTATGTGCTGCACCCATCCTGCGTACCCATCCTGTCATGTGCTGCACCCATCCTGCGTCCCCATCCTGTCATGTGCTGCTCCCATCCTGCGCCCCCGTTCTGTCATGTGCTGCTCCATCCTGCGCCCCCATTCTGTCCTGTGCTGCACCCATCCTGCGTCCCCATCCTGCGTCCCCATCCTGTCATGTGCTTCACCCATCCTGCGTCCCCATCCTGGTATGTGCTGCACCCATCCTGCGTCCCCATCCTGCGTCTCCATCCTGTCATGTGCTGCACCCATCCTGCGTCCCCATCCTGTCATGTGCTGCACCCATCCTGCGTCCCCATCCTGTCATGTGCTGCACCCATCCTGCGACCCCATCCTGTCATGTGCTGCACCCATCCTGCGTCCCCATCCTGTCATGTGCTGCTCCCATCCTGCGCCCCCGTTCTGTCATGTGCTGCTCCATCCTGCGCCCCCATTCTGTCATGTGCTGCACCCATCCTGCATCTCCATCCTGCGTCCCCATCCTGTCATGTGCTTCACCCATCCTGCGTCCCCATCCTGGTATGTGCTGCACCCATCCTGCGTCCCCATCCTGCGTCCCCATCCTGTCATGTGCTTCACCCATCCTGCGTCCCCATCCTGGTATGTGCTGCACCCATCCTGCTGAAATAATGTCGGTGGTGGGCGGTGCGTGGCGGAGACTGCGTGTCTGTGTGGGCCTCTCCGGGGTCTGTGTGGGCCTCTCGGGGGTCTGTGCGACCATGCCCGGAGGTCTGTGCGGGCTTGCCGGGGGTCTGTACGGGCCTCTCGGGGGTCTGTGCGGGCCTGCCGGGGGTCTTTGTGTCTGTGTGCAGGCATCGTCCGATGGGACTACAAGTCACATCGGGCTATGCCTGCTACAATGACAGTGATTGACACATTAGCCAATGATGGGACAGTAGTAGTCCCATCATCCGGCCAATGTGTTGAATGTAAAAAAAACAAACATACATACTACATACATACTACATACATACTATATACATACAACATACTATATAGTACATACATACTACAAACTACATGCATACATACATACAACATATATACAACGTACTACATACAGTACATACTACACACATACAACATACATACAACATACTACATACATACAACAAACATACAACATATCACATACATACAACATGCTACATACATACAACATACATACTACATACAACATACTACATACATACATACAACATACTATATACTACATACATACTATATACATACATACTACATTGTTGTGAATTCTGTGGCTGAATTCACTCCTGTGGTCACAAGTGGTACTGCAGCTTCTGGGCTTCCTCCCTCAGGTGTTCTGGTGAGCTCGTTGGCTGCTTTGTTATTTAACTCCACCTGATTCTGTCTTCCTTGCTCCTTGTCAATGTTCCAGTGTTGGACCTGAGCTTCTGGATCTTTCCTGTGGCCTGCTGCTCTGCTTAGATAAGTGCTTCTTGCTTTTGTTGCTGCTTTTTCTGTCCAGCTTGTTTATTCGTTTTTGCTGGAAGCTCTGAGACGCAAAGGGTGCACCGCCATGCCGTTAGTTCGGCACGGTGGGTCTTTTTGCCCCCTTTGCGTGGTTTTTTGCTTTAGGGTTTTTTGTAGACTGCAAAGTTCTCTTTGCTATCCTCGCTCTATCTAGAATATCGGGCCTCACTTTGCTGAATCTATTTCATCCCTACGTTTGTCTTTTCATCTTGCTAACAGTCATTATATGTGGGGGGCTGCCTTTTCCTTTGGGGTATTTCTCTGAGGCAAGTCAGGCTTGTTTTTCTATCTTCAGGCTAGTCAGCTCCTCAGGCTGTGCCGAGTTGCATAGGTAGTTACAGGCGCAATCCACAGCTGCCTTTAGTTGTGTTTAGGATAGGTTCAGGTATTGCGGTCTACAGAGATTCCACGTCTCAGAGCTCGTTCTATTGTTTTTGGGTTATTGTCAGATCACTGTATGTGCTCTGATTGCTGGCACACTGTGTCACTGGATTGCCTACATAACAGTACAAGGAGCCAAGCTAATGAGTCTCAATAGAGGGAAAAAAGAAGTTCTGACATCATTTTTTTTTCTCAGCTCTGTGTTCAGTCTTTTTTTTCCCCTAGACATTTGGGTGTTTCAGGACACAGGTGTGGACATGGATATTCAGGGTCTGTGCTCTTCAATGGATAATCTCGTTACAAATGTACAAAGGATTCAAGATACTATTGATCAGAAATCTATGTTAGAACCAAGAATTCCTATTCCTGATTTGTTTTTTGGTGATAGAACTAAGTTTCTTAATTTCAAAAATAATTGTAAGCTATTTCTGGCCTTGAAACCTCATTCTTCTGGTAATCCTATTCAACAGGTTTTGATTATTATTTCTTTTTTGCGCGGCGACCCTCAGGACTGGGCATTTTCTCTTGCGCCAGGAGACCCTGCATTGAGTAATGTCAATGCGTTTTTCCTGGCGCTCGGATTGCTTTACGATGAGCCTAATTCAGTGGATCAGGCTGAGAAAAATTTGCTGGCTTTGTGCCAGGGTCAGGATGATATAGAAGTGTATTGTCAGAAATTTAGGAAGTGGTCAGTACTCACTCTGTGGAATGAATCTGCGCTGGCAGCTTTGTTCAGAAAGGGTCTCTCTGAGGCTCTAAAGGATGTCATGGTGGGTTTTCCTATGCCTGCTGGTTTGAATGAGTCTATGTCTTTGGCCATTCAGATCGGTCGACGCTTGCGCGAGCGTAAATCTGTGCACCATTTGGCGGTATTGTCTAAGATTAAACCTGAGCCTATGCAGTGCGATAGGACTATGACCAGAGTTGAACGGCAAGAACACAGACGTCTGAATGGTCTGTGTTTCTACTGTGGTGATTCCACTCATGCTATTTCTGATTGTCCTAAGCGCACTAAGCGGTTCGATAGGTCTGCCGTCATTGGTACTGTACAATCCAAATTCCTTCTGTCCATTACCTTGATATGCTCTTTGTCATCGTATTCTGTCATGGCGTTTCTGGATTCAGGCGCTGCCCTGAATCTGATGGATTTGGATTATGCTAAACGTTGTGGGTTTTTCTTGGAGCCTTTGCGGTGTCCTATTCCGTTGAGAGGAATTGATGCTACACCTTTGGCCAAGAATAAACCTCAGTACTGGACCCAGCTGACCATGTGCATGGCTCCTGCACATCAGGAAGTTATTCGCTTTCTGGTGCTACATAATCTGCATGATGTGGTCATGTTGGGGTTGCCATGGCTGCAAACCCATAATCCAGTATTGGATTGGAACTCTATGTCGGTGTCCAGCTGGGGTTGTCAGGGGGTACATGGTGATGTTCCATTTTTGTCTATTTCGTCATCCACTCCTTCTGAGGTCCCAGAGTTCTTGTCTGATTATCAGGATGTATTTGAAGAGCCCAAGTCCGATGCCCTACCTCCGCATAGGGATTGTGATTGTGCTATCAATTTGATTCCTGGTAGTAAATTCCCTAAAGGTCGATTATTTAATTTATCCGTGCCTGAACACGCCGCTATGCGCAGTTATGTGAAGGAATCCCTGGAGAAGGGACATATTCGCCCATCGTCATCACCACTGGGAGCAGGGTTCTTTTTTGTAGCCAAGAAGGATGGTTCGCTGAGACCATGTATTGATTACCGCCTTCTTAATAAGATCACTGTTAAATTTCAGTATCCCTTGCCATTGTTATATGACTTGTTTGCTCGGATTAAGGGGGCTAGTTGGTTCACTAAGATAGATCTTCGTGGTGCGTATAATCTGGTGAGAATCAGGCAAGGAGATAAATGGAAAACTGCATTTAATACGCCCGAGGGTCATTTTGAGTATCTAGTGATGCCGTTCGGACTTGCCAATGCTCCATCTGTGTTTCAGTCTTTTATGCATGACATCTTCCGTGAGTATCTGTATAAATTCCTGATTGTTTACTTGGATGATATTTTGATCTTCTCAGATGATTGGGACTCTCTTGTGAAGCAGGTCAGAATGGTTTTCCAGGTCCCGCGTGCTAATTCTTTGTTTGTGAAGGGATCAAAGTGTCTCTTCGGTGTGCAGAAAGTTTCATTTTTGGGGTTCATCTTTTCCCCTTCTACTATCGAGATGGATCCGGTTAAGGTCCAAGCCATCCAGGATTGGACTCAGCCGACATCTCTGAAAAGTCTGCAAAAATTCCTGGGCTTTGCTAATTTTTATCGTCGCTTCATCTGTAATTTTTCTAGCATTGCCAAACCATTGACCGATTTGACCAAGAAGGGTGCTGATTTGGTTAATTGGTCTTCTGCTGCTGTGGAAGCTTTTCAGGAGTTGAAGCATCGTTTTTGTTCTGCCCCTGTGTTGTGTCAACCAGATGTTTCTCTTCCGTTCCAGGTCGAGGTTGATGCTTCTGAGATTGGACCAGGGGCGGTTTTGTCACAGAGAGGTTCTGGTTGCTCAGTGTTGAAACCATGTGCTTTCTTTTCCAGGAAGTTTTCGGCTGCTGAGCGTAATTATGATGTGGGCAACCGAGAGTTGCTGGCCATGAAGTGGGCATTCGAGGAATGGCGTCATTGGCTTGAAGAAGCTAAGCATCGCGTGGTGGTATTGACTGATCATAAGAACCTTACTTATCTCGAGTCTGCCAAGCGCTTGAATCCTAGACAGGCCCGTTGGTCGTTATTTTTTGCCCGCTTCGATTTTGTGATTTCGTACCTTCCGGGCTCTAAAAATGTGAAGGCGGATGCTCTGTCTAGGAGTTTTGTGCCCGACTCTCCGGGTTCATCTGAGCCGGCGAGTATCCTCAAGGAAGGAGTCATTGTGTCTGCCATCTCCCCTGATTTGCGGCGAGTGTTGCAAAAATTTCAGGCGAATAAACCTGATCGTTGTCCGGCGGAGAAACTGTTCGTCCCTGATAGGTGGACTACTAAAGTTATCTCTGAACTTCATTGTTCGGTGTTGGCTGGTCATCCTGGAATATTTGATACCAGAGAGTTAGTGGCTAGATCCTTCTGGTGGCCATCTCTGTCACGGGATGTACATACTTTTGTGCAGTCCTGTGGGATTTGTGCTAGGGCTAAGCCCTGCTGTTCACGTGCCAGTGGGTTGCTTTTGCCCTTGCCGGTCCCAAAGAGGCCTTGGACACATATTTCGATGGATTTCATTTCTGACCTTCCCGTTTCTCAGAGGATGTCGGTCATTTGGGTGGTCTGTGATCGCTTTTCTAAAATGGTCCATCTGGTGCCCTTGGTTAAATTGCCTTCCTCCTCTGATTTGGTGCCTTTGTTCTTCCAGCATGTGGTTCGTTTGCATGGCATTCCTGAGAATATTGTTTCTGACAGAGGTTCCCAGTTTGTTTCGAGGTTTTGGCGAGCCTTTTGTGGTAGGATGGGTATTGACCTGTCTTTTTCCTTGGCTTTCCATCCTCAGACTAATGGCCAGACCGAACGAACCAATCAGACATTGGAGACATATCTGAGATGTTTTGTTTCTGCAGACCAGGATGATTGGGTGTCCTTTTTGCCGTTGGCTGAGTTCGCCCTTAATAATCGGGCCAGCTCGGCTACCTTGGTCTCTCCATTTTTCTGCAATTCTGGGTTCCATCCTCGTTTCTCTTCAGGACAGGTTGAGTCTTCGGACTGTCCTGGTGTGGATTCTGTGGTGGACAGGTTGCAGCAGATCTGGACTCAGGTAGTGGACAATTTGACCTTGTCCCAGGAGAAGGCTCAACTTTTCGCTAATCGCAGACGCCGTGTGGGTCCCCGACTTCGTGTTGGGGATCTGGTTTGGTTATCTTCTCGTCATATTCCTATGAAGGTTTCCTCTCCTAAATTTAAACCTCGTTTTATTGGTCCGTATAGGATTTCTGAGATTCTCAATCCAGTGTCTTTTCGTCTGACCCTCCCAGACTCCTTTTCCATACATAATGTATTCCATAGGTCGTTGTTGCGGAGATACGTGGCACCTATGGTTCCATCTGTTGAGCCTCCTGCCCCGGTTTTGGTGGAGGAGGAATTGGAGTATATTGTGGAGAAAATTTTGGATTCTCGTGTTTCTAGACGGAAACTCCAGTATCTGGTTAAATGGAAGGGTTATGCTCAGGAAGATAATTCCTGGGTTTTTGCCTCTGATGTCCATGCTCCAGATCTTGTTCGTGCCTTTCATGTGGCTCATCCTGGTCGGCCTGGGGGCTCTGGTGAGGGTTCGGTGACCCCTCCTCAAGGGGGGGGTACTGTTGTGAATTCTGTGGCTGAATTCACTCCTGTGGTCACAAGTGGTACTGCAGCTTCTGGGCTTCCTCCCTCAGGTGTTCTGGTGAGCTCGTTGGCTGCTTTGTTATTTAACTCCACCTGATTCTGTCTTCCTTGCTCCTTGTCAATGTTCCAGTGTTGGACCTGAGCTTCTGGATCTTTCCTGTGGCCTGCTGCTCTGCTTAGATAAGTGCTTCTTGCTTTTGTTGCTACTTTTTCTGTCCAGCTTGTTTATTCGTTTTTGCTGGAAGCTCTGAGACGCAAAGGGTGCACCGCCGTGCCGTTAGTTCGGCACGGTGGGTCTTTTTGCCCCCTTTGCGTGGTTTTTTGCTTTAGGGTTTTTTGTAGACTGCAAAGTTCTCTTTGCTATCCTCGCTCTATCTAGAATATCGGGCCTCACTTTGCTGAATCTATTTCATCCCTACGTTTGTCTTTTCATCTTGCTAACAGTCATTATATGTGGGGGGCTGCCTTTTCCTTTGGGGTATTTCTCTGAGGCAAGTCAGGCTTGTTTTTCTATCTTCAGGCTAGTCAGCTCCTCAGGCTGTGCCGAGTTGCATAGGTAGTTACAGGCGCAATCCACAGCTGCCTTTAGTTGTGTTTAGGATAGGTTCAGGTATTGCGATCTACAGAGATTCCACGTCTCAGAGCTCGTTCTATTGTTTTTGGGTTATTGTCAGATCACTGTATGTGCTCTGATTGCTGGCACACTGTGTCACTGGATTGCCTACATAACACTACATACTACATACATACTACATACATACATACATACTACATACATATAACATACATACAAATATACAACATACCACATAACCACTGTGAGGCAGTGACCGGTGTCATATGCGAGGGTCGCTATGTATCCCCCAGGATGTGCTTAGAGGCATATTAGATCCGCTGGAGTGCCCTGTGCTCACAGCAGGTTGCCTGTGTGACACAGGGAAGAATAAAAGTGAGTGTGAACTGGGTCAAGTTATTTGTCCCAGAAATTATTCAGGAAAACCCGGTATGGGCTTTTATTTTTGAAACGGACTGCAGGAAGGTAGTGGGGCCGGTCCGTTTCCTCCAGCCCAGATCTTATAGTGGCCCATGGCCATAGAATCTGGAGGAAACAAAAAAAAACCCTGCAAGAGAGTTTGGGTGTGTCAGTGTTGGTCTGGGAATCAGACCTAGCAGGAGGCTTATGTGGAGCTCCTTCCATGTGGAGCAACATGGGCCAGGCAGAGCCTAAAAAGTCTGACACCCTAGCGTACACAGTGGTGTAATACGTTCATGGCAACGGATTGTGGACTGTCTTTGTTTTTCCCGGCTGCATACCAAAGGACTTGTTTGCTTATGTTTTCGGTTTGTGAGTATGCTATAAAATAAACAAGACTTTATTTTGAACTTCATATGGGTCACTGCCTTCTCACTGCACAGCAAGGACATCGCTGCATCACATATGGTGGAGAATGCGGGCAGTATGAATTAAGGCATACCCCAACACCATTTGCATGTCTGTTATTAAGCCTGCTACATTACAATTCAGGCCTACAGACAAAATGGAGGAGATCCTGAGGCAGCTGGTCCTCACACAGCAACAACAGCACAAACTAATAACCTGTTGCTGCAGCAAATTACAGCCCTGCGTGAGGCACCTCCAGCACCGACCCCGGAACGTCGCGATGCCCGAGACATGGTCCGCTCCGCTTTGAGGAAAATGAGTCCGGAAGATGACGGTGAAGCTTTCCTCACCGTCTATGAGCGCACGGCAGAGCGGGAGAATCTGCCAGCAGCACAGTGGGCTGAAGTTGTGGCTCCGTTCCTGAGGGGTGATGCGCTAAAGGCCTACTTTGACCTCAGTCGGGAGGATGCCCAGGACTATTCCAAGCTAAAAGGTGAGATCTTTGCCCGACTGGGGGTTAATACTTATGTGAGAGCCCAACGGGTGTTTTCTTGGACTTTTGTGGAAGCCCAGCCTGCCCGGTCTCAGGTTTTTGACTTGCTGCAGCTTGTGAAATGGTGGCTGCAACCTGAGACTTTAACCACAAGTCAGATAGTGGAGAGGGTGGTGGTCGACCGACTGGTGAGGGCTCTGCCAGCAGCCATGCAGCGTTGGGTGGGTCAAGGGAACCCGGGTACCCTAGACCAGGTTGTAGGTCTTATAGAGCGATATAAGGCCACCCAGGACTTTATACGGGACACTGCTCCGCTTCGGCTGTCACGTAAGGCTCCGCCAGCTCAGGAGTCTGAGAAAAGTCCACGACCCTCCACTGGGACAAAACCCGACCGAGCACGTGCTGTGGGGATGCCTCGGAAAGTGAGTGACCACAGACGAGTGTCCCCTAAACTGGCCCCAAGGTTACCTCGTGCCACAGTCATTACGTGTTGGCGATGCCAAGAACCTGGACATGTGGTTGCTAATTGCCCCCTAACAACAGAACCCATGGACTGCGGGTATACCCACCGGGTGTCTATGTATGCACAGCCAGTCTGCCTTGCCACTACAGACCCTGCCAGTACCGAACCTCAGCTGTGCAGAGTACTCGTTATCGGGTACCAGACGGATGCTCTCTTGGACTCAGGGAGCTTGGTGACCCTGGTACACGGGTCCCTCGTTGCTGGGGACAGTCATAATGGATGGAAGGTGGGGGTAGTGTGCATACATGGGGACCTCCAAGAATACCCAACTGCGGAGGTCACGTTCTCCACCCCATGTGGAGAGATAAAACATGTGGTGGGAGTGGTAAAGACTCTTCCATATGGGACTGAGTTGGGTAGAGACTTGCCCCTGTTCTGGTCCCTCTGGGAGACCAGAGTTAACCCTCTCAGGGTAAAAAGCATTCCGGGTGCAGAACCCAAAGATCCCGAATCAGGGATAACTGCCGTAGGGGTCGCCACCATAGGGACAGTGTGTAATCCCGATAGGTTACCCTAGAGGTATTGGCAGGAGAAGTAGAGGAAAATCCACCAATTCTTGAGCTGGAGGTGTCACCTGGTAAGTTTGGGACTGCCCAGCTCCAGGATCCCACTCTGACCGGGCAAGGGAAAGATAAATCGAGGTGAAATGGATGGCACAACAACCTGGTGCAGAAAAGGAGTTTCCCCGGATGATGATCAACCAGGAGTTACTGTAGAGGGTTGATAAAATCCGGGATGAGGTGGTGGAACAACTGGTGGTGCCCCAACCCTATCGTCGGGCAGTGCTCGACATGGCTCACACTCACATGTTGGGAGGGCACTTGGGGGCCAAAAAGACGCTAGAGCGCATATTACAGAGGTTTTTTTGGCCTGGTGTCTACGCTGAGGTAAAAAAGTTCTGTGACACATGTCCTGAGTGTCAACTAACCTCACCCACCACGAACTACCGGAGTCCATTAGTGCCTCTGCCCGTCATAGAAGTGCCTTTTGAGCGGATAGCGATGGATCTGGTAGGACCAATAGTAAAATCCGCCCGGGGCCACCAGCACATATTAGTAGTCTTAGACTACGCCACCCGGTACCCAGAAGCGATACCGCTCCGGCACACTTCGGCTAAACTAATAGCCCGTGAACTGTTTGCCATGTTTTGTCGCCTTGGGCTACCCAAGGAGATTCTTACGGATCAGGGAACTCCTTTTATGTCTAAAGTGACTAAGGAGCTATGTAAATTGCTCCAAATTAAACAATTACGTATGTCAGTGTACCATCCACAAACCGATGGGTTGGTTGAGAGGTTTAATAAAACCCTCAAGGCCATGCTCAAAATGGTGGTCGCCAAGGATGGGAGGGATTGGGATATGTTATTGCCATATTTAATGTTCGCCATACGCGAGGTACCGCAGGCGTCCATGGGATTCTCCCCATTTGAGCTATTGTATGGCAGGCACCCGAGGGGACTGCTGGATGTAGCCAAAGAGACGTGGGAACAGGAGCCCACTCCACATAAGAGTGTTATCGAGTATGTGGCAAGTATGCAGGATCGGATTGCTGTCATGCAACCCATAGTAAAAGAGCATCTGTTGGATGCCCAGGCCGCTCAGAGCCGTACCTATAATAAAAGGGCCACAGTCAGGTCCTTTAAAGAAGGAGGCCGGGTGTTGGTACTAGTACCCACCCCAGAGAGTAAACTCATGGCCAAGTGGCAAGGGCCTTATGAGGTATGGGGGAAGTGAATTACAAAGTGTACCAACCCAGGAAAAGAAAACCTGAGCAGTTGTACCATGTCAACTTGCTAAAGGCCTGGAAGGACCGAGAATGTTTGGTCACAGAAGAAACTACGGTCATACAATCGGAGGTTCCTCTGGCACTGGCCAAGGACACAGCCGGCTGTGAGGTAAAAGTCAATGATGCCCTCACAAAACAGCAGCGGCGGGAGGCTCGAGCTTTGGTACAGCAGAATATGGATGTGTTCTCAGAGCTGCCGGGGCGAACCTCGGTGATTCAGCATGATATTGTCACTGAGCTCCAGGTAAAGGTGCGGATGAAATCGTACCGAGTGCCAGAGGCCCGAAGGCAAGCCATCGCAGCCGAGGTAAAGCAAATGCTTCAGTTGGGAGTCATTGAGGAGTCCCGAAGTGAGTGGGCTAGCCCCATTGTTCTAATACCAAAACCAGATGGGTCATTATGCTTCTGTAATGACTTTAGGAAGTTAAATGAAGTGTCAAAGTTTGACCTCTATCCCATGCCACGGGTGGACGAGCTAATTGAGAGACTGGGGAAGGCCCAGTACTTCACCACGCTGGATCTCACAAAAGGTTACTGGCAGGTTCCCTTAACAGAGTCAGCGAAGAAAAAGACTGCTTTTATAACCCCAGAGGGTCTCTTTCAATACGTTGTCTTACCTTTTGGGTTACATGGAGCTCCGGCCACATTCCAGAGGCTGATGGACATTGTGTTAGCGCCACATAGAGACTATGCGTTAGCCTATTTGGATGACATAGTCATCTTTCGTACCGACTGGGATACCCATCTGTCCCAGGTACAAGCAGTGCTGGAGTCTCTTAGAGTTGCAGGGTTAACAGCAAACCCAAAGAAATGCGCAATAGGTCTCACGGAAGCCCGGTACTTAGGATATGTGATCGGCCGGGGGGTTATCAAACCTCAAGTGAACAAAATTGAGGCCATTCAAAACTGGCTCAAGCCCTTAAATACCAAACAAGTGAGGGCATTCCTTGGCATAATTGGGTATTACCGTCGATTTATACCCAATTTTGCTGGTAAATCAGCTTCCCTAACAGACCTGTTAAAAGGGAAGAAAACGGTGATGGTCAAGTGGAATCCTCAAGCAGAGAAAGCGTTCCAGTCTCTGAAGTCGGCATTGTGTGGACAGCCGGTCCTCATCAGCCCCGACTTCAAGAAAACCTTTATTTTGCAAACCGATGCCTCAGAGGTAGGCTTAGGAACGGTGTTGTTGCAAAGGGTGAACGGGGATGAGCATCCAGTCACCTATTTAAGCAGGAAACTAACCCCGGCAGAGAAAAATTATAGCGTAGTGGAGAAGGAGTGCTTGGCGATTAAATGGGTGACATTAAGCCGGGTTAATAATGGAGAGGCGTCAATAAGATGCCTATCCATTATTAATCCCAGTGTAGTGAAAGAGTTAAAAAAAAATAGAGACACAGCCAGAAAAAAAGTATTTTAATATTCTTCATTTAACCATATTTACCATACTTCAGCGCCTGCAAAAAACGTAAAATAATAAACCGTATACTACCTGTCCTCCGTAGTCCAATTAATAACTAGTGTCCCACAATGATCTCCACTATAGAACAGTGACATCGAGTGATGTCACTGCTCTATAGGACCTTCAGTGACACACTGACAGGAGACAATGGCTCCTGCAATGCATCATTGAGAGGTTACCTTAGTTCAGAGTCTCACTTTATGGCAATTGCTGCGTGGGAAATTTATCACACAGTAATGCCAAAAGTGAGACTAGGGACTATATTTTTACAGCAGGGGAGGAATCCAGTGCGGAAGGATACCTTCCTCCCGTCAATGTATTCCTGGAGCCCCTAGAGAGCGGTCGCATCAGCTGATGTTGCTGTTCTCCACGGGAGATCGTTGTGGACACTCGTGGATTTCTGCAGATCAGGGAGTATATTGGTTGTTTGTTATTTTAATATTTTTTACAGATGACACTGGCTTCGGGGCACAAAGTGCCAAGTGATGGTGAGTATGTAATCTATGTTATATGTACTGTATGTCTATATGTATGTATTTTATGAATGTATTGTATGTAGTATGTATGTATAGAGTATGTATGTAGTATGTATGTAGTACACATGTAGTATGTTGTATGTATGTATGTAGTATGTATGTTGTATGTATTTTTTATGCATGTAGTATGTATGCATGTAGTATGTTGTATGTAGTATGTATGTTGTATGTATGTAGTATGCACGTAGTATGATGTATGTATGTAGTATGTAGTATGTATGTATGTACTATGTTGCATGTAGTATGTATGTAGTATATAGTATGTTGTATGCACGTATGTATGTAGTATATAGTATGTTGTATGCACGTATGTATGTAGTATGTATGTGGTATGTTGTATGTAGTATGTATACATGTGTTTCTTTTACATTCAACACATTAGCTGGATGATGGGACTACTACTGTCCCATCATTAGCTAATGTGTCAAACACTGTCATTGTAGCAGGCATAGCCTGATGGGACTTGTAGTCCCATCAGACGATGCCTGCACAGATACAAAGACCCCCGAGAGGCCCGCACAGACCCCTAAGAGGCCCGTACAGACCCCCAGCAGGCCCGCACAGACCCCCAAGAGGCCTGTACAGGCCCGTACAGACCCCCGAGAGGCCCATACAGACCCCCGGCAGGCCCTTACAGGCCCCGGCAGGCCCGCACACACATCGCCCGCGCACACACACACGCACAGTCTCAGCCCTCGCACCGCCCACACTCTTCCCCCCTCCCGAACAGGATGTGCAAGGAAAGAAAGGGTTTATTTTAATTCCGATAATTGTGTCCCATTGACTTGCATTGGTTTCCGGTATCGGAATCGGCGATACCCAATATTTTTGGGGTATCGGTCCGATCCATTCCGATCCGATTTTTCCCGATATCGGAAGGTATCGCTTAACACTAGCCACTACATATGTTAACTAAATCTGCTTTGTTTTGATACTTCCTGCTATATTGCCTTTGACAAAACTTTATTGACATACTTAGGTGCGGATTACATCACAGTGGAAATGCCTTTAACACGAACCTGTTGACAAGTTCACTTTAAAATGCATGTGCATTTTTTATGACAGAATTGGTGGAATTTCCACACCTACTGCAGGTCTGTGCAGAAAACTCAGTGTGCCCACGAGAGAAACTGACATGCAGTGGGTTTGAAACACGCACCACAGGTGTGACGGGTGTGTCAGAGGCTGCAGACAGTCACATTGATCTTGCTGCAGAAGATCTCTGCCCTTGGCAAAGCAGAAGGTCTCTGCCCTTGCAGACACCTTCTTAACCCTTCTGATTCTTTGAGCCAGTGGCAACCTTTCTCCGACACACCTGGACCTCGATGTTTATAGAATCCCAGCCTGCTGCTGGGAGTTGCCGGTGATATTTCCATTTCTTCCTGTTGGGGCTTGGAGCTATAGTAGTCGGCTATCTTCTTATTTGGTGTTTCCAGAGGACATCTGTGTTACATCTCTGAGCCTACTCAAGATACATGTTTCCATTGTTTGTCTATCCCAGCTGTCTTTAGTGGTAGTGGGGATCGACTAGTGTATACCCTGTCATTCTCTAAGTAGGGCTTGTCGCCAGAGTGAGGCAGGGATTAGGTTCCTGCAGAACCTATATAGGGACATTCAGAGCAGACAGGGTGACTTTAGATCTGCCTAAGGGTCTCCACACCTCCATTTCCTAGTTTTGGGATCCCTTTCCCTCATCCGTTTGTGTTGCATTTAGTCTTTCCTACATTGTGCATGACTGCAGGTTAGTTTATGCAGAGATAAAAAGCAGAGTGGGCATGCGATCTCTATAAATCCAATTCACTTTGTTGGAACAGTAAGGCTGGAGTCACACTCAGCGTAAGACAATACGGTCCGTATATTACGGCCGTAATATGCTGAAAAGTCCCCAAAATAGTGGTCCGTAGCTCCTCCCTAGGCAGGGTGTATCAGCGTATTTTGCGCATGGCATCCTCCGTATGTAATCCGTATGGCATCCGTACTGCGTGTTTTTCTCGCAGGGTTGCAAAAGCGACATACGGCTATACAAGGGATCCATGTGTTAAAAAAAAATATATATATATACTGTCTATATATATATATATATGTGTGTCATTAGACACATATATGTATATATATTATTACTTCATACAGCGCTAGATAGCTTTAAAGCCGGTAATTCAATTACCGACTTTTGCTATCTCCTTCCTAAACCCGACATGATTTGTGACATGGTTTACATACAGTAAACCATGTCATATCATCTTTTTTTTTGCATATTCCACACTACTGTTAGTAGTGTGTATATGCAAAATTTGGCCGTTCTATCTACTAAATTAAAGGGTTAAATGGCGGAAAAAATTGGCGTGGGCACCCGCGCAATTTTCTCCACCAGAGTAGTAAAGCCAGTGACTGAGGGCAGAAATTAATAGCCTGGAGAGGGTCCACGGTTATTGCCCCCCCCCCCCCCCGGCTAAAAACACCTGCCCCCAGCCACCCCAGAAAAGGCACATCTGGAAGATGCGCCTATTCTGGCACTTGGCCACTCTCTTCCCATTCCCGTGTAGCGGTGGGATATGGGGCTAATGAAGGGTTAATGCCACCTTGCCTATTGTAAGGTGACATTAAGCCAAATTAATAATGGAGAGACTTCAATTATGACACCTATCCATTATTAATCCAATAGTAGTAAAGGGTTAAAAAATACACAAACACATTATTAAAAAGCATTTTAATGAAATAAACACAAAGGTTGTTGTAATATTTTATTCAACGCCCAATCCAGTCACTGAAGACCCTCGTTCTGTAACAAAAAAATAAAAATAAACCAACAATATCCTTACCTTCCGAAGATCTGTAATGTCCAACAATGTGAATCCATCTGAAGGGGTTAAAATATTTTGCAGCCACGAGCTTTGCTAATGCAACGTTGTTCGTTGCTGCAAAACCCCGGGGAATGAAGGTAAAGTAGGTCAATGACCTATATTTACCTTCATTTGCGGTGAGGCGCCCTCTGCTGGTTGTCCCTAGATCGTGGGAACTTTCCTAGAAAGCTCCAAGGCTCGAGTTCATAAGAGGCGCCCTCTGCTGGTTGTCCTCATATGAACTCGAGCCTGGGAGCTTTCTAGGAAAGTTCCCACGCTCCAGGAACAGCCAGCAGAGGGCGCCTTTCATTGGTGTATTTTTTGCGCAGGGAAGATATGAATGGGGATTCAGCACCAGATGCAGGGGACAGCGCTAAACTTTAGCGCTGTCTCCTACACGGTGTGTGTGGTACCCAGTGGGCACACGGGCGGCACACGTGTGCCACACTGATGTGCCACAGAAACGCACGGGCACACGGACACGGATAATTCCGGTACCAATTTTTCCCTTACCGGAATTATCTGGAAGTGTGGGACTGCCCTAAGAGAGACTTCCGGCTCACACATAGAGCAAGCCAGCTAGTCTGAATGACGATGACGTCACTGAGAAGAGGAGAAAGGCATCATATCCCAGAGAAGGCAGCAGTAGTTTAGTATATTAACACAGACACACTAAATTACTTACATACAGTCATGGCTGAGAGTGTTGGCACCCTTAAATTGTTGCAGTTACACATGTTTTGTTATATGCATGTTTATTATCTTTGTGTTTATTGGAACAACACAAAAGAACACAGAAAAAAAAGTCAAATTGGACATAATTTCATACAAAACCCCCAAAATGGTCCAGACAAAATTGTTGGCATCCTCAACTTAATATTTGGTTTCACACCCTTTGGAATAAAAAACTGAAATCAGTTGTTTCCTATAACCATCAACACGCTTCTTACATCTCTCAACTGGATTTGTAGTCCACTCTTCTTTTGCAAAATGCTCCAGGTCTCTCATATTTGAGGGTGCCTTTTCACCAACAATAAATGTAATGACTGTAGGTACTGTGTTCTTTTTTTTGGAGGCCTCATTCCATTTTGGTAAACAGTAGAATGATGTGCTTTACTAAAAGCCTCTATCTCGGTCTCATCTGTTCATAAGATGCTTTCCCATAAGTATTTTGGATTACTCACGTACATTTTTGCAAACTACAGTCTATCTTTTTTTATTCACATAAAGTAAAAAGAAAGCCAACTCATCTTCTACTTGAAGTACAGTTTGCACGCAACCAGGTGGATCCACACCACATAATGTGCTCAAAGAAAAAAAAGGGTTGTTATTCCAACATCTGGTAAAATTAGTTCTTTATTTTAAATCCATTAAAACTTACAATGGTTGCATAGACAAGGCGGGGGAGCAAGACACGTTTCCAACTCTCACTTGCGTTCATTATCACAGCTTAGCTACAAAGAATTTACTAAAATACTATAAATGTGCCAATGAAAACAGTTGGAACAAGTCACATGACATAATTATATCAATGAATACATTCATTAACCCCTTCACCCCGAAGCCTGTTTTCAACTTCCTGACCAGGTCATTTTTTTCAATTCTGACCAGTGTCAATTTATGAGGTCATAACTCTGAAACCCTTCAACGGATCTTGGTGATTCTGAGACTGTTTTCTCATGACATGCTGTAATTTATGACAGTGGTAAAATTTCTTTGATATGACTTGCGTTTATTTGTGAAAAAAATGGAAATTTGGCGAAAATTTTGAAAATATTGCAATTTTTAAACTTTAAGTTTTTATGCCCTTAGAGAGTCATATCATACAAAATAGTTAATAAATAACATTACCCACATGTCTGCTTTACATTAGCACAATAATTTTTTTTGTTAGGAAGTTATAAGGGTTAAAAGTTGACCAGCAATTTCTCATTTTTACAACAAAATTTGCAAAACCATTTTTTTAGGGACCACCTCATAAGTGACATTGAGGGGCCTATATGACAGAAAATGCCCAAAAGTGACACCATTCTAAAAACTGCACCCCTCAAGGTACTCAAAACCACATTCAAGAAGTTTATTAACCCTTCAGGTGCTTCACAGGAATTTTTGGAATGTTTAAAAAAAATTGAACAAATTTTTACTTCAGATCCAATTTGTCTTATTTTACCAAGGGTAACAGGAGAAATTGGACCACAAAAGTTGTTTTACAATTTGTCCTGAGTACTCTGATACTCCGTATATGGAGGTAAACCACTTTTTGGGCGCATGGCAGAGCTCAGAAGGGAAGGAGCGCCGTTTGACTTTTCAATGCAAAATTGGCTGGAATTGAGATCGGACACAATGTCGCATTTGGAGAGCCCCTGATGTGTCTAACAGTGAAAACCCTCCACAAGAGACACCATTTGGAAAGTAGACCCCCTAAGGAACTAATCTAGATGTGTGGTGAGCACTTTGAACCCCCAAGTGCTGCACAGAAGTTTATAATGTAGAGCCATTAAAAAAAATCATATTTTTTTCACAAAAATGATCTTTTTGCCCCAAATTTTTTATTTTCCCAAGGGTAACAGGAGAAATTGGACCCCAAAAGTTGTTGTGCAATTTGTCCTGAGTACGCTGATACCCTGTATGTGGGGGTAAACCACTGTTTGGGCGCATGGCAGAGCTTGGAATGGAAGGAGCGCCATTTGACTTTTCAATGCAAAATTGGCTGGAATTGAGATCGGACGCCATGTTGCATTTGGAGAGCCCCTGATGTGCCTAAACAGTGGAAACCCTCCACAAGTGACCCCATTTTGGAAAGCAGACCCCCTAAGGAACTTATCTAGATGTGTGGTGAGCACTTTTAACCCCCAATTGTTTCACTAAAGTTTAGAATGTAGAGCCATGGAAATTAAAAAATCATTTTTTTTCCAACAAAATAATCTTTTAGCCCGCAATTTTTTATTTTCACAAGGGTAACAGGAGAAATTGGACCACGAATGTTGTTGTCCAATTTGTCCTGAGTACGAGGATACTCCATATATAGTGGGGAACCACAGTTGGTGCTCATGGCAGAGCTCGGAAGGGAAGGAGCGCTGTTTTGGAATGCAGACTTGGATGGAATGGTCTGCGGGCGTCATGCTGCGTTTGCAGAGCCCCTGATGTACCTAAACAGTAGAAACCCCCACAAATCACCCCATATTGGAAACTAGACCCCCCAAGGAACTTATCTAGATGTGTTGTGAGAACTTTGAACCCCCAAGTGTTTCGTTAAAGTTTATAACACAGAGCCGTGAAAATAAAAAATATATATTTTTCCACGAAAATGATATTTTAGCCCCCAAATTTTTATTTTCACAAGGGTAACAGGAGAAGTTGGACTGCAAAAGTTGTTGTCCAGTTTGTCCTGAGTACGCTGATACCCCATATGTGCGGGGAACCACTGTTTGGACGCACGGCAGAGCTCGGAAGGGAAGGAGCGCCATTTTACTTTTTCAATGCAGAATTGGCTGGAATTGATATCGGACGCCATGTTGCGTTTGGAGAGCCCCTGATGTGCCTAAACAGTGGAAACCCTTCCAATTCTAACTCTAAACCTAACCCCAATTTACCCTTAAGCCTAATACCAACCATAACCCTAACCACACCCCTAACCCGAACACACTTTTTTATTTTTCTGCTGATGACGCTGTATTGCGGCTTTTTTTTGCGGAACAAGATGATGTTTTCAGCGGTACCATGTTTATTTATATCCGTCTTTTTTATCACATTTTATTGCACTTTTTGTTCGGCAGTATGATGATAAAGCATTGTTTTTTGCCTCGTTTTTTATTTTTATTTTTTGCGGTGTTCACTGAAAGGGTTAACTAGTGGGATAGTTTTATAGAGCGGGAAGTTACGGAAGTGGTGATACCAAATATGTGTACTTTTATTGTTTTTTTTTTATTTACATAAATAAATGGATTTATTGGAAAATATTTATTTATTTATTTTTTCTTTATTTGGAGACTTTTTTTTTTATAGATTCTTTTTTTATCACTTTATAACATTGTCCCAGGGTGGGACATCACTATATTACATCAGATTGCTGATCTGACACTTTGCATAGCACTGTGTCAGATCAGCGATCTGACAGGCAGTGCAGGAGGCTTTCCGGTGCCTGTTCTCAGCAGGCGCCGGGAAGCCACCTCACTTCAGGTCCCGGAAGGAGCCCCGTGGCCATTTTGGATCCGGGGACTCCTTGGAGAACACTGGAACAACGCGATCGCATCACGTTGTTCCGGTGGGAGAGCGTAGGGATCCCCTGTCCCTGCGCGATGCCCCTCTATGTCGCTGTCACTACTGACAGTGGCATCAGAGGGGTTAAAGGCCCACGATCGGCACTAGCGCCAATCGTGGGCATTGCTGCGGGGTGTCAGCTGTCACATACAGCGGACACCCGCACGCGATCGCAGCGGTGATCACCGTGAGACCGTACGATTGTGCCGCCGTACTAGTACTACGGTTTGCAGGAACTCAGTTCCCGCAGAGCAGTACTAGTACGGTGCATGTCGGGAAGGGGTTAAGCAACAGGTGTATGAAAACAGTCAATAGTGATACATGGTTTCTCTTTTTAGATTAAAACCTTTAGGGCTTCTTGAATCCAGATTAAAAATCCAATACGCTTAGTATCTCAACCTCTTGCATGTGGAAATAGTTTTTCAATACCTAAAACTTGCAAAGAAGACATGTCACGGTTGTGTTCAATAATAAAATGCTTTGCAACAGCAGAGACTTTTCTGCTAATGTGATTTGCATTAAGTAAATCATTGTAATGTTCAATGAACCTGGTTTTTAATTTACGTGTAGTACAACCTATATAAAATGTATCACATATGGTGCAATTTATTTTATATACCACGTTCTCTGAGTCACAATTAATATGCTGCTTAATTTTATACTCATTTGAATGATCAGAATTATAGAAAACAACTGCATAATGTGAATGAGCACATGCAATATCTCTGAACTACAATTAAAGTGTCCATTTCTCTGCAACCAATTGCTTTTTTTTTTATTCGTGGGTCAGTAAAAAGTTGGAGAAAGTGAATTACATATTGAAGGTGCCTTTTTTGCTGCAACATTGAAGACTTTATTCAAAAAGCGTGCTAATGTCTCATCCTCAAAGTATTGGTAGGTGTTTATTAAATATTTTTTTTATTTCTGGAAATTGTGCACTATATTGCAGCGAAATGACAGGTTTATTTTTCAAATAATCATTTTTTACTTTAGTTTTGGGACTAGATCAGTTCGTTTTTTGTCAGAAGTTTTTTTCTTAGCCCTATCTAATACCCATTGAGGATAAGCCCGTTGTTTTAATAGGTTGATATTATTTCTTTTTCAACCACTGCGGAATCTGAACAATTTCTACTGGTATAGCTTTAGCCACATGCTGCGATTGACTGCTGGAAAAATGCATAATGGAGTTACCTGCAGACGATTTACGATGAATAGCAGTGGATACAATTTCCCTTGGAAAAAGGTATTTACGGTAAATAAAGACATGATACCAAGAGGTCTGAGACTTAAGAAGATACCAACTAAAGTCTATACTGTAGATTTCATGAATGATTTGAACAACATTTTGAGCAATTGCTCATTAAACCTCGTGAAACTAATTATAAAGTTTGAGAACATATAACTCCAGGTCATCCAGAAGGACATTGAAACTAAAAAATCTGATTTTAATTGAGAATGGATATCAGAAGAAACTAGAAGAGTCCCTTGCTAAAATTCAGAAATCTGTTACCAAACTTGAAGATAACATCATGCAAATATAAAAACGTAAATTTCTGAGAGACAGACTGGATTACTCTCTGAATCATGTGTATGACTGGAGTCGCAACACAGGTGGTGATCGCACTCCTAAATCCATTCTCAAAAAGAAGAAGAAAAATCAAACAAATTAAGAAGAGTTAGATATGTCTAAAATCAGACCATCATCTGTCAATGTTTCAGGATCCAACATTTCAACTTATTCTGAAACTGACAACACTGATAATGCTACTCCCATAGCAAAGGTTGGAAAAAAACATAAAAGATGGGGTGGGAGGAAACACAGGCAGAACGCACAGCATGACCACAAGAAACAAGAAATAATTGATGCAACATCAAGTGTATTGAATCTGTCTTCCCGTGTTTTTTTCAAAGGAACCGCTTATTTTGCTGTCAAGAGGCCTTAATTTTATACCTAAAAAATGTTGTGACCTGTCATGGACATTAACCGCTTTATAAGAAATCTTACAGTTAAAAAAACATTTTGCAGATGAAGATGAGGTTTCTGAACAGGAAAAAAATGTTTGTGAAAACATCTATCGAGGATTTGATTTATCAGAACAGATTTCTTTACTGAATTTGGAAGAATTAAAAGGTAAGCCATCTGAAGATGCAGTTTCAAAGATGGACAATATCAAGATGAAAAATCCTTTTTTCTATCCAGTCAACTCAAGGGTTGATTGTATGGAGCCGGTTCAGGAGGTTTTGGAGAGAGAATTACGTAGTTTGCGTTTAAAAATTAATAAAAACACCTCACCTAACAACCTGAGTCCAAATTTACTTAAAGGGACACTGTCACCTGAATTTGGAGGGAACAATCTTCAGCCATGGAGGCGGGGTTTTTGGGTGTTTGATTCACCCTTTCCTTACCCGCTGGCTGCATGCTGGCTGCAATATTGGATTGAAGTTCATTCTCTGTCCTCCGTAGTACATGCCTGCACCAGGCAACTGCTATTCATCGCAAACTATCTGCAGGTAACTCCACTATGCAATTTTCCAGCAGTCAATCGCAGCATGTGACTAAATGATTTTTTGAAAAATAAACCTGTCATTTCGCTGCAACATAGTGCACAATTTCCATAAATAAAAAAAATTGTTTAACCCCTTTACCCCCAAGGGTGGTTTGCACGTTAATGACCAGGCCAATTTTTATAATTCTAACCACTGTCCCTTTATGAGGTTATAACTCTGGAACGCTTCAACGGATCCCAGTGATTCTGACATTGCTTTCTCATGACATATTGTACTTTATGATGGTGTTAAAATTTCTTTGATATTACCTGCGTTTATTTGTGAAAAAAACGGAAATTTTGCAAAAATGTTGAAAATTTTGCAAAAATGTTGAAAATTTTGCAATTTTCCCAACTTTTAATTTTTATGCAATTAAATCACAGAGATATGTCACACAAAATACTTAATGAGTAACATTTCCCACATGTCTACTTTACATCAGCAGAATTTTGGAACCAAAATTTTTTTTGTTAGGGAGTTATAATGGTTAAAAGTTGACCAGCAATTTCTCATTTTTACAACACCATTTCTTTTTAGGGACCACATCTCATTTGAAGTCATTGTGAGGGGTCTATATGATAGAAAATACCCAAGTGTGACACCATTCTAAAAACTGCACCCCTCAAGGTGCTAAAAACCACATTCAAGAAGTTTATTAACCTTCAGGTGTTTCACAGGAATTTTTGGAATGTTTAAATAAAAATGAACATGTAACTTTTTTAACAAAAAATTTATTTTAGCTCCAATTTGTTTTATTTTACCAAGGGTAACAGGACAAAATGGACCCCAAAAGTTGTTGTACAATTTGTCCTGAGTACGCCGATGCCCCATATGTGGGGTAAACCACTGTTTGGGCGCATGACAGAGCTCGGAAGCGAAGAAGCACCTTTTGACTTTTCAATGCAAAATTGACTGGAATTGAGATGGGACGCCATGTTGCGTTTGGAGAGCCACTGATGTGCCTAAACATTGAAACCCCCCAAAAGTGACACCATTTTGGAAAGTAGACCCCCCAAGGAACTTATCTAGATGTGTAGTGAGCACTTTGACCCACCAAGTGCTTCACAGAAGTTTATAATGCAGAACTCTAAAAATAAAAAAATCATATTTTTTCACAAAAATTATCTTTTCGCCCCCAATTTTTTTTCCCAAGGGTAAGAGAAGAAATTGGACCCTAAAAGTTGTTGTACAATTTGTCCTAACTACGCCGATACCCCATATGTGGGGGTAAACCACTGTTTGGGCGCATGGGAGGGCTCGGAAGGGAAGGAGCGCCATTTGGAATGCAGACTTAGATGGAATGGTCTGCAGGCGTCACATTGCGTTTGCAGAGCCCCTAATGTACCTAAACAGTAGAAACCCCCTACAAGTGACACTATTTTGGAAACTAGACCCCCCAAGGAACTTATCTAGATGTGTTGTGAGAATTTTGAACCCCCAAGTGTTTCACTACAGTTTATAACGCAGAGCCGTGCAAATAAGAAATATTTTTTTTCCACAAAAATTATATTTTTGCCCCCAGTTTTGTATTGTTCCAAGGGTAACAGGGGAAATTGGACCCTAAATGTTGTTGTCCAATTTGTCATGAGTACGCTGATACCCCATATGTGGGGGGGAACCACCGTTTGAGCACATGGCAGAGCTCGGAAGGGAAGGAGCATCATTTGGAATGCAGATTAGATACCTAAACAGTAGAAACCCCCCACAAGTGACCCCATATTGGAAACTAGACCCCCTAAGGAACTTATCTAGATGTGTTGTGAGAACTTTGAACCCCCAAGTGTTTCACTACAGTTTATAACACAGAGCCATGAAAATAAATTAAAAAAAATTTTCCCCCCAAAATTATTTTTTAGCTCTCAGTTTTGTATGTTCCCAAGGGTAATAGGAGAAATTGGACACCAAAAGTTGTTGTCCAATTTGTCCTGAGTACGCTGATACCCCATATGTGGGGAGGAACCACCGTTTGGGCACATGGGAGGGCTCGGAAGAGAAGGAGCGCCATTTGGAATGCAGACTTAGATGGAATGGTCTGCAGGCATCACATTGTGTTTCCAGAGCCTCTAATGTACCTAAACAGTAGAAACCTCCCACAAGTGACCCCATATTTGAAACTAGACCCCCCAAGGAACTTATCTAGATGTGTTGTGAGAACTTTGAACCCCCAAGTGTTTCACTACAGTTTATAATGCAGAGTCGTGAAAATAAAATATCTTTTTTTTCTCACAAAAATTATTTTTTAGCCCCCAGTTTTGTATTTTCCCAAGGGTAACAGGAGAAATTGGACCCCAAAAGTTGTTGTCCAATTTGTCCTGAGTACGCTGATACTCCATATGTTGGGGTAAAGCCTTGTTTGGGCACACGGGAGAGCTCGGAAGGGAAGGAGCACTGTTTTACTTTTTCAACACAGAATTGGCTGGAATTGAGATCGGACGCCATGTCGCATTTGGAGAGCCCCTGATGTGCCTAAACAGTGGAAACCCCCCAATTATAACTGAAACCCTAATCCAAACACACCCCTAACCCTAATCTCAACCATAACCCTAACCACACCCCTAACCCTAATCCCGACCGTAAATGTAATCCATACCCTAACCCTAACTGTAGCCTTAACCCTAACCCTAGCCCTAACCCTAACCCTAGCCCTAACCCTAATGGGAAAATGGAAATAAATACATTTTTTTAATTTTGTAATTTTTCCCTAACTAAGGGGGTGATGAAGGGGGTTTGATTTACTTTTATAGCGGGTTATTTAGCGGATTTTTATGGTTGGCAGCCGTCACACACTGAAAGACGCTTTTTATTGCAAAAAATATTTTTTGCGTTACCACATTTTAAGAGCTATAATTTTTCCATATTTGAGTCCACAGAGTCATGTGAGGTCTTGTTTTTTGCGGGACGAGTTGACGTTTTTATTGGTAACATTTTCGGGCACGTGACATTTTTTGATCACTTTATTATTTTTATTTTATTTTTGTGAGGCAGAATGACCAAAAACCAGCTATTGATGAATTTCTTTTGGGGGAGGCGTTTATACCATTCCGCGTTTGGTAAAATTGATAAAGCAGTTTTATTCTTCGGGTCAGTACGATTACAGCGATACCTCATTTATATCATTTTTTTATGTTTTGGCGCTTTTATACGATAAAAACTATTTTATAGAAAACAATAATTATTTTTGCATCGCTTTATTCTGAGGACTATAACTTTTTATTTTTTGCTGATGATGCTGTATGGCAGCTCGTTTTTTGCAGGACAAGATGATGTTTTCAGCGGTACCATGGTTATTTATAACCGTCTTTTTGATCACGTGTTATTCCACTTTTTGTTTGGCGGTATGACAATAAAGCATTGTTTTTTGCCTCTTTTTTTTTTTTTACGGTGTTCACTGAGGGGGTTAACTAGTGATATAGTTTTATAGGTGAGATCGTTACGGATGCGGCGATACTAAATATGTGTACTTTTATTGTTTTTTTATTTAGATAAAGAAATGTATTTATAGGAACAATATATTTTTTTGGGGGGGGGATTTTTTGGGAATTTTTTTTTACACATTAGAATATTTTTTTTTTTACACTATAACATTGCTCCGGGGGGGCATCATGTTATAGTGTAAGATCGCTGATCTGACACTTTGCTGTGCACTGTGTCAGATCAGCGATCTGACGTGCATTTTTCCTATGCTTCCCGGCGCCTGCTCTGAGCAGGCGCAGTGAAGCCACCTCCCTGCAGGACCCGGATGCCGTGGCCATCTTGGATCCGGGTCTGTAAGGAGGAGTAGGAGGTAAGAGACCCTCGCAGCAACGCGATCACATCACGTTGCTGCGGGGGTCTCAGGGAAGCCCACAGGGCGCCCCCTCCCTGTGCGATGCTTCCCTATACCGCCGACACACCGTGATCATGTTTGATTGTGGTGTGCCAGGGGTTAATGTGCCGGGGGCGGTCCGTGACCGCTCATGGCACATAGTGCCGGATGTCAGCTGCGATAGACAGCTGACACCCAGCCGCGATCGGCTGCGCTCCCCCGTGAGCGCAGCCGATCGCTATGACGTACTATCCCGTCGAGGGTCAGATAGGCCCAGGTCAGCTCGACGGGATAGTACGTCTAAGGTCAGAAAGGGGTTAATAAACATCTACCAATACTTTTGAGAATGAGACATTAGCACGCTTTTTGAATAAACGCTGCAATGTTGTAGCAAAAAAGGCACCTTCAATAGGTAATTCTCTTTCTCCAACTTATTTTACTGACCCATGAATTTAAAAAAAGCACTTGGCTGCAGCAAAATGGATACTTTAAATGTGGCTCACAGAGATGTCGCATGTGCTCATTTACATTATGCAGTTCTGTTTTCTATGATTCTGATCATTCAAATGAGTAAAATTAAGCAGTATATTAATTGTGACTCAGAGAAAGTGGTATTAAAAATAAATTGCACCATATGTGATAAATTTTAGGCCGGCGTCACACTAGCGAGTTTTACGGACGTATGAGCTCATAAAATACGTCCGTAAAACACGCATTACACACGGCCCAATGATTCTCTATGCCCCAGCTTCTATCAGCCGTATTTTACTGATCCGTATTATACGGCTTTCTACGGCCGTAGAAAATCGCAGCATGCTGAGTTTGTCACCGTATTGCGCAAAAAATACGCCAATGAAAGTCTATGGGGGCGAGAAAAATACGGATTACACATGGACCAGCAGTGTGACTTGCGAGAAATACGCAGCGTTGTTAGAGAGAAAAGCCGGCAATTCAGTGCGGTGTACAGTAAAATCACGCTGACAGCTTACAGTAGAATAGGTAGAATAAATGTGTACACATAGAATAGGTATATACTGTATATATATATATATATATATATATATATATATATATATATATATATGTCATTGAGACACATATATGTACTTATATGTATATATAATAATATTTCATACAGCGCTAGATAGCTTTAAAGCCGATAATTCAATTGCCGGTTTTCCTATCTCCTTCTCAAACCCGACATGATATGAGACATGGTTTACATACAGTAAACCTTCTCATATCCCCATTTTTTTGCATATTCCACACTACCAATGTTAGTAGTGTGTATGGGCAAAATATGGGCGCTCTAGCTATTAAATTAAAGGGTTAAATGGTGGAAAAAATTGGCGTGGGCTCCCGCGCAATTTTCTCTGCCAGAGTAGTAAAGCCAGTGACTGAGGGCAGATATTAATAGCCTGGAGAGGGTCCATGGATATTAACTTCCTCCCCCCCCCCGGCTAAAAACATCTGCCCCCAGCCACCCCAGAAAAGGCACATCCGGAAGATGCGCCTATTCTGGCACTTGGCCACTCTCTTCCCATTCCCGTGTAGCAGTGGGATATGGGGTAATGAAGGGTTAATGTCACCTTGCTATTGTAAGGTGACATTAAGCCAGATTAATAATGGAGAGGCGTCAATTATGACACCTATCCATTATTAATCCAATTGTATGAAATGGTTCAAAAACACACACACCACACACATTATTACAAAGTCTTTTAATGAAATAAAGACACAGGTTGTTGTAATATTTTATTAGACTCTTAATCCACCTGAAGACCCTCGCTCTGTAACAAAGGAAAAATAAAAAAACAACAATATCTCATACCTTCCGATGATCTGTCACGTCGCACGATGTAAATCCATCTGAAGGGGTTAAATTATTTTACAGGCAGAAGCTCTGCTATAATGCAGCTGTGCTCCTGCCTGTAAAACCCCAGCAAATGAATGGAAAGTAGGTCAATGACCTGTAGTTACCTTCATTTGCGGTGATGCGCCCTCTGCTGGTTGTCCTCATATGACCTCGAGCCTGGGAAAATATTCTGAAAAGTTCCCACGCTCACTATTGACTGTTTTCATACACCTGCTGCTTAATGAATGTATTTATTGATATCATTATGTCATGTGACTTGTTCCAACTGTTTTCATTGGTACGTCTATAGTATTTTAGTAAAATTCTTTTGATTATGTACCTAATCTGCAAAGGCGTAGCTAGGGTTTTGGTTCAGGGGGGCGAAGCTTCTGAGTGGGCCCCTAACCAGGTAACCTTGATTATAGCTGGGTGATTCGCCCTAATAGCGCGGTCATCTGCTGAGGTTCTCCTCCACTATTACTGAAGATAATCTCTATACAAAGACCAACATGGATATTACCTCCATATGGTCAGTGGTAGATACCAGCCCTACAGAACATATAAGAGATCACAGCACAGTTACAGATAATGTCTTACCGCTGACGTTCTTTATGATGGAATCGTTCACTTTTCCCATCTGGCCCAGACCGACATGACAGCTTCTCCAGCCTGGACTCATCCTACTGATACCCCAATACTGAGCCCCTGCTGCCGTATGTGTCCCTATTACTACACCTGATACCCCAATACTGAGCCGCTGCAGCTGTATGTGTCCCTATTACTGCACCTGACACCCCAATACTGAGCCGCTGCTGCCGTATGTGTCCCTATTACGGCACCTGATACCCCAATACTGAGCCGCTGCTGCCGTATGTGTCCCTATTACTGCACCTGATACCCCAATACTGAGCCGTTGCTGCCATATGTGTAGCTATTACTGCCCCTGATACCCCAAAACTGAGCCACTGCTGCCGTATGTGTCCCTATTACTGCACCTGATACCCCAATACTGAGCCGCTGCTGCTGTATGTGTAGCTATTACTGCCCCTAATACCCCAATACTGAGCCGCTGCTGCTGTATGCTGCTGTATGTGTCCCTATTACTACCCCTGATACCCCAATACTGAGCCGCTGCTGCCGTATGTGTCCCTATTACTGCACTTGATACCCCAATACTGAGCCGCTGCTGCCGTATGTGTCCCTATTACTGCCCCTGATACCCCAATACTGAGCCACTGCTGCCGTATGTGTAGCTATTACTGCCCTTGATACCCCAATACTGAGCCGTTGCTGCTGTATGTGTCCCTATTACTGCACCTGATACCCCAATACTGAGCCGTTGATGCCGTATGTGTCCCTATTACTGCCCCTGATACCCCAATACTGAGCCACTGCTGCCGTATGTGTAGCTATTACTGCCCCTGATACCCCAATACTGAGCCGCTGCTGTATGTGTCACTATTACTGCACCTGCTGTGTGGTTCTGTGTACCCTCTAAATTCTAAAGCACCCCTCTATATTGTAGTAATGCTGGGCACAAGTGCCCTAGACTACAGTGCCCATATTTTGTCCCCTAGAGCAGGGGTCCCCAACTCCAGTCCTCAAGGCCCACCAACAGGTCATGTTTTCAGGATTTCCTTAGTATTGCCCAGGTGATAATTGCACTACCTGTGCAAAACAAAGGAAAACCTGAAAACATGATCTGTTGGTGGGCCTTGAGGACTGGAGTTGGGGATCACTGCCCTAGAGAGTAATATTGCCATGTGTGCTCCTTTGACAGTCACAATAACCTGAGTTCCCCTATAACAATAAGTGCCCACTTTACATTTAATAATGTCCCAAGTCTCCCCCCTGTACAGCTCCCCTATACACAGTATGATGGCCTCTTATACACAGTATAATGCCCCCTCACTGTATAGTACCACCCACACAGTATACTAACCCCTTAGTAGCCTCCAAACATGGCTCCAACACTGTAATCCCCACGCTATATGCCCCTCTAGATAGCCTCTTTATAGTATAACTAGATTGTGGCCCGATTCTAACGCATCGGGTATTCTAGAATATGCATGTCCCCGTAGTATATGGACAATGATGATTCCAGAATTTGTGGCAGATTGTGCCCGTCGCTGATTGGTCGAGGCAACCTATATGACATCATCGTCGCCATGGCAACCATTATGACATCTACGTCGATACTGTGCCCGTCGCTGAATCAGAAACGTGGGATTTCTACGTCCTTTATGACATCATCGTCACTGTGCCCATCGCTGATTGGTCGAGGCCTGGCGGCCTCGACCAATCAGAGACGCGGGATGTCTACGTCCTTTATGACATCATCGTCACTGTGCCCATCGCTGATTGGTCGAGGCCTGGCGGCCTCGACCAATCAGAGACGCGGGATGTCTACGTCCTTTATGACATCATCGTCGCTGTGCCCGTCGCTGATTGATCACCACAATCAGAAACGCGGGACAATCTATATATATAATTGTCTAAGGGTTTTTCCGTCTGTCTGTCCTGGAAATCCCGCGTCTCAGCGACGGGCACAGCATGGCGATGATGATGTCATAAAGGTTGCCTCGACCAATCAGCGACAGGCACAGTCTGCCGCGAATTCGCCTCGACCAATCAGCGACGGGCACAGTATCGACGTAGATGTCATAATGGTTGCCATGGCGACGATGATGTCATAAAGGTTGCCTCGACCAATCAGCGACGGGCACAGTCTGCTGCGAATTCTGGAATCATCATTGTCCATATACTACGGGGACATGCATATTCTAGAATACCCGATGCGTTAGAATCGGGCCACAATCTAGTCTATATATATAATTGTCTAAGGGTTTTTCTGTCTGTCTGTCCAGGAAATCCCGCGTCCCCGATTGGTCGAGGCTGCCAGGCCTCGACCAATCAGAGACGGGCACAGCGATGATGATGTCATAATGGTTGCCATGGCGACAATGATGTCATAAAGGTTGCCTCGACCAATCAGCGATGGGCACAGCGACGATGATGTCATAATGGTTGCCATGGCGACGATGATGTCATAAAGGTTGCCTCGACCAATCAGCAACGGGCACAGCGACGATGATGTCATAATGGTTGCCATGGCGACGATGATGTCATAAAGGTTGCCTCGACCAATCAGCGACGGGCACAGTCTGCCGTGAATTCTGGAATCATCATTGGCCATATACTACGGGGACATTCATATTCTAGAATACCCGATGCGTTAGAATCGGGCAACAATTGGGCCACCAGGCCTCGACCAATCAGCGACGGGCACAGCATCGACGTAGAAATCCCGCACCTCTGATTGGTCGAGGCCGCCAGGCCTCGACCAATCAGCGATGGGCACAGCGACGATGATGTCATAATGGTTGCCATGGCGACGATGATGTCATAAAGGTTGCCTCGACCAATCAGCGAAGGGCACAGTCTGCCGCGAATTCTGGAATCATCATTGTCCATATACTACGGGGACATGCATAATCTAGAATACCCGATGCGTTAGAATCGGGCCACAATCTAGTATATATATAATTGTCTAAGGGTTTTTCTGTCTGTCTGTACTGGAAATCCCGCGTCTCTGATTGGTCGAGGCTGCCAGGCCTCGACCAATCAGCAAAGGGCACAGTGACGATGATGTCATAAAGGACGTAGACATCCCGCGTCTCTGATTTGTCGAGGCTGCCAGGCCTCGACCAATCAGCAACGGGCACAGCGACGATGATGTCATAAAGGATGTAGAAATCCCACATTTCTGATTCAGCGACGGGCACAGTAACGACGTAGATGTCATAATGGTTGCCATGGCGACGATGATGTCATAAAGGTTGCCTCGACCAATCAGCGACGGGCACAGTCTGCCGCAAATTCTGGAATCATCATTGTCCATATACTACGGGGACATGCATATTCTAGAATACCCGATGCGTTAGAATCGGGCCACAGTCTAGTCTATAGATATAATTGTCTAAGGGTTTTTCTGTCTGTCTGTCTGTCTGTCCTGGAAATCCCGCGTCTCTGATTGGTTGAGGCCACCAGGCCTCGACCAATCAGCGACGGGCACAGTATCGACGTAGAAATCCCACGTCTCTGATTGGTCGAGGCCTCGACCAATCAGCAACGGGCACAGCGACGATGATGTCATAATGGTTGCCATGGCGACGATGTCATAAAGGTTGCCTCGACCAATCAGCAACGGGCACAGCGACGATGATGTCATAAAGGACGTAGAAATCCCGCGTTTCTGATTCAGCGACGGGCACAGTATCGACATAGATGTCATAATGGTTGCCATGGCGACGATGATGTCATACAGGTTGCCTCGACCAATCAGCGACGGGCACAGTATGCCGCGAATTCTGGAATCATCATTGTCCATATACTACGGGGACATGCATATTCTAAAATACCCGATGCGTTAGAATCGGGCCACAATCTAGTTATATATATAGATGTACCAGATAGTCCTCAATATAGTATAATGTCCCAGATAGTCCTCAATATAGTATAATGTACCAGATAGTCCTCAATATAGTATAATGCACTCCCCATAGGCCTACTGTATATTGTATAATGCACTCCCCATAGGCAGACACTGTAATTTAAGGCAGCACCCCATAGGCAGACCCTTAAGTATAAGGTAGCACCCCGCAGGCAGACCCTGTAGTATAAAGCAGCACCCCTATAGGCAGACCCTGTAGTATAAGGTAGCACCCCTATAGGCAGACCCTGTACTATAAGGCAGCACCCCCATAGGCAGACCCTGTACTATAAGGCAGCACCCCCATAGGCAGACCCTGTACTATAAGGCAGCACCCCCATAGGCAGACCCTGTACTATAAGGCAGCACCCCCATAGGCAGACCTGGTACTATAAGGCAGCATCCCCATATGCAGACCCTGTACTATAAGGCAGCACCCCCATAGGCCGACCCTGTAGAATAAGACAGCACCCCCCATAGGCAGACCCTGTAGTATAAGTCAGACCCCCCATAGGCAGACCCTGTAGTATTAGGCAGACCCTGTAGCATTAGGCAGACCCCCCATACGCAGACCCTGTAGTATATGGCAGACCCCCCCACAGGCAGACCCTGTAGTATTAGGCAGACCCCCATAGGCAGACTCCGCCATAGGCAGATCCTGCATTAAAAGGCAGCACCCCTTAAAAAAAAATACTCACCTCTCTTTTTCCTGGTTCTTGCGCTGCCCTGAGCTCCAGCTTGTCTCCTGACAGCGCTCACCGGGCAGTGACGTCATCGCGCCCTCTGTCAGCGTTATTGATGTCAGACGCTGACAGGGGGATGATAGGGGAAAGAGCACAGTGCTCCTTCCCTCGTCATTGCGGTCAGCTGTATCGGCTAAATGCCGATACAGCTGACCCTGCGATGACAGGTGGGGGGCCTACTGCTGGCACTGGGGCATAAGCCCGATATAAGCAGAGATTTTCAACCCATTTTTGGGGGCTGAAAGTCCCCCTCTCGGCTTATGCTCGAGTCATACCCGGGGGTCGGCAGGGGAGGGGGGCGGTGGCTGTCTAGTTATACTTACCTGCTCCTGGTGCGGTCCCTGCACGTCCCTGCTTCTTCCAGCGCTGCAGATTCTTCCTGTACTGAGCGGTCACATGGCACTGCTAATTACAGTAATGAATATGTGGCTCCACCTCCCATAGAGGTGGAGTCGCATATTCATTACTGTAATGATCGGTAACTGTGACCGCTGTGAGGCAGTGACCGGTGTCATATGCGAGGGTCGCTATGTGTCCCCCAGGATGTGCTTGGAAGCATATTAGATCCGCTGGAGTGCCCTGTGCTCACAGCAGGTTGCCTGTGAGACACAGGGAAGAATAAAAGTAAGTGTGAACTGGGTCAAGTTATTTGTCCCAGAATTTATTCAGGAAAACCTGGTATGGGCTTTTATTTTTGAAACGGACTGCAGGATGGTAGTGGGGCCGGTCCGTTTCCTCCAGCCCAGATCTTATAGTGGCCCATGGCCATAGAATCTGGAGGATAGAAAAAAAACCCCAGCAAGAGAATTTGGGTGTGTCAGTCTGGTCTGGGAGTCAGACCTAGGAGGAGGCTTGTGCAGAGCTCCTTCCGTGTGGAGAAACACGGGCCAGGCAGAGCCTGAAAAGCCAGACACCCCAGCGTACATGGGGGTGTAATACGCTCACGGCAGCGGACTGTGGACTGTTGTTATTTTTTCCCGGCTGCATACCGAAGGACTTATTTGCTTTATGTCCCTGTTTGTGAGTATGCTATGAAATAAACAAGACTTTGTTTGAACTTTAAATGGGTCACTGCCTATTCACTGCACAGCCAGGACATCGCTACATCACACCGCTCAATACAGGAAGAAGATGCAGCGGTGGAAGAAGCAGGGACGTGCAGGGACCGCGCCAGGAGCAGGTAAGTATACGGGGAGGGAAGCGCTGCGCGATATTTACCTGCTCCTCGTTCCGGTGCGGCTCCGTCTCCAGCGTCCTCTGGCAGTGATGCTCAGGTCAGAGGGCGCAGTGACTTAGTCAGTGCGCGCTCTCTTCTGAGCATCAGTGCTGGAGACGGAGCCGCACAAGGAGCAGGCAAATATTTAAAGCGCCGGCGTCCTGAGTGAAGAAAGGTGAGTATGTGATTTTTTTATTTTTTTTTTTTATTGCAGCAGCAGCATTATATATGGCACAGCTTTATATGGAACATCTATGGGGCCATAATGAACAATGCAGAGCAATATATATGGGGCACTGCTTTATATGGAGCATTTATGGGGCCATAATGAACGGTGCAGAGCATTATATATGGTGCACAGCTTTATATGGAGCATCTATGGCGCCATAATGAACGGTGCAGAGCATTATATATGGGGTACAGCTTTATATGGAGTATCTATGGGGCCATAATGAATGGTGCAGAGCATTATATGTGGCACAGCTTTATATGGGGCCATAATGAACGGTGCAGAGCATTATATGTGGCACAGCTTTATATGGGGGCATAATGAACGGTGCAGAGCATTATATGTGGCACAGCTTTATATGGGGCCATAATGAACGGTGCAGAGCATTATATGTGGCGCAGCTTTATATGGGGCCATAATGAACGGTGCAGAGCATTATATGTGGCACAGCTTTATATGGGGGCATAATGAACGGTGCAGAGCATTATATGTGGGGCACAGCTTTATATGGAGCATCTATGGGGCAATAATGAACGGTATGGAGCATCTATTTTTATTTTTGAAACTCACCGGTAGCTGCTGCATTTCCTACCCTAGGCTTATACTCGAGTCAATAAGTTTTCCCAGTTGTTTGTGGCAAAATTAGGGGGTCGGCTTATACTCGGGTCAGCTTATACTCGAGTATATACAGTACTTAATTTTCTGGAACAATTTCAAGGGTGTCTACACTTTTGGCTATGACTGTATATACTCAGATATATTTAAAAATAATCTCTATGAGAATGCTTCTTTAAAGCGAACCTGTCAGCAGAATTTTGCTAAGTAATCTACACCAAGTTCCATATTATTATGCAACTTATATTTTTCTCAGATTTTCCTAAATGGTCGGTGCAAATGACAGTCAGTCTAAGGGCTTCTTCTCACTTGCGAGAAATACGTCAGAGTCTCGCAGGTTAAAACCCTTCTCTGGTGCCGGGACTCCAGAGCGAAGCGTGCAGCCGCATAGCACTACATGGAGCTGCACGCTCCGCTCTGGAGTGCCGGCGCCAGAGAAGGGTTTTAACCTGCGAGACTCGGACGTATTTCTCGCAAGTGAGAAGGAGCCCTAATAAAAGTCATCACCCGTTAGAGTATACATCGAATTTTATTGAAGAAACCTCCCAATGATACCAGTATAATCTCCAAACTGAATAAAACCTCACAATGCACTGTTCCAAATTATTAGGCACAGTAGAATTTCTAAACATTTGATATGTTTTAAAGAACTGAAAATGCTCATTTGTGGAATTCGCAGCATTAGGAGGTCACATTCACTGAACAAAAAAGCTATTTAACTCCAAAACATCCTAACAGGCCAAGTTACATGTTAACATAGGAACCCTTCTTTGACATCATCTTCACAATTCTTGCATCCATTGAACTTCTGAGTTTTTGTAGAGTTTCTGCTTGTATTTCTTCGCATGAAGTCAGAATAGCCTCCCAGAGCTGCTGTTTTGATGTGAACTGCCTCCCACCCTCATAGATCTTTTGCTTGATGATACTTCAAAGGTTCTCTATAGGGTTGAGGTCAGGGGAAGTTGGAGGCCACACCATGAGTTTATCTCCTTTTATGCCCATAGCAGCTAATAATTCAGAGGTATTCTTTGCAGTATGACATGGTGCATTGTCATGCATGAAGATGATTTTGCTCCTGAAGGAACATTTCTGCTTTTTTATACCATGGAAGAAAGTTGTCAGTCCGAAACTCTATATACTTTGCAGAGGTAATTTTCTCACCTTCAGGAACCTTAAAGGGTCATACCAGCTGTTTCCCCATGATTCCGGCCCAAAACATGACTCCTCCACCTCCTTGCTGATGTCGCAGCCTTGTTGGGACATGGTGGCCATCCATCAACCATCCACTACTCCATTCATCTGGACCATGAAGGGTTGCTCGACACTCATCAATAAACAAGACTGTTTGAAAATTAGTCTTCATGTATGTCTGGGCCCACTGCAACCATTTCTGCTTGTGAACACTGTTTAGGGGTCACTGAATAGTAGGTTTATGCACCACAGCAAGCCTTTGAAGGATCCTGTATCTTGAGGGAGTCCAGAGGCACCAGCAGCTTCAAATAACTCTTTGCTGCTTTGTAATGGTATTTTGGCAGGTGCTCTCTTAATCCAATGAATTTGTCTGGAAGAAACCTTCCTCATTATGCCTTTATCTGCATGAACTCTGTCTGTGCTCTGTTTCAGTCATAAATCTATTCACAGTATGATGATCACTCTTAAGTTTTCATGAAATATCTAATGTTTTCATACCTTATCCAAGGCATTGCACTATTTAATGCTTTTCAGCAGCGGAAAGATCCTTTTTATTTCCCATATTGCTTGAAACCTGCGGCCTGCTTAATAATGTGGAACATCATTTTTAAGAAAGTATTCATTTAATTAGAATCACCTGGGAAAACTAATTATCACATGTTTAAGATTGATTTCAGTGATCCATTGAGCCCTGAGACACAATTCCATCCACGAGTTTATTTGAAAAACAAAACAATTAAATCTTTGACACTTAAATCCAATTTGCATAATAATTTCAAACACAGTGTACAGGCATTGTCAGGTTGCCACTTTTGTACTGATTACAATGATAAGCGGGCGGCCTGTGGGCAGGTCTCTCCTTGGTTTCTCTCACCTAGAGCAGGAAGATAAGACTCTATTTACAGTCCCGCTCTGGAGCACAAGCATCTCATTAATGGAAAACTTCTAACACTGATTACACAAGAACCACAAGATGGATTTCTTCACCCCAAGTATCATTTTAATCAGTATAACAGCAGCAACATGACAGTATCTGTAGTTTACTTAGCAAAATTCTGCTGACCAGTGCACTTTAAGTTAAAAAAAAGAATGTTAAAAACCTGTATGTTAATGAATCATTAATAGAGGGAAAAAAATACAAATACAAAAATCACATTTACATATGTGAAACTACATATTATGTTCAAAGTTTATACATTTGCAGTAAAAAAATTATGCTTGTTTATTTAATTTAGATGTTATCATTTTTTGCACACATTTCAGTATCGAAAATGTTTTGTTTTCTTTTAGCTGCACCTTGTAGCGTTGAACTCTCCTTTTGCTGGTGACGCTCGGGCCGATTTACAATGCTTTCAGCAAGCTCGTGCAGTTGGCCTAACATCTACCTTCCGTGCTTTTCTCTCATCACATCTGCAAGATCTTCACAGTATAGTGAGAAGAACAGATAGGTTTAACCTACCTATTGTCAATCTGAAGGTAAGACTGTAAGGGGGGAATCTGTCGGACAACTAGTTCCATGCCTCTAAACATCTTACATAAGGGTCCCTGGTAGTGTGCATGCGGTTGCAGTTTTGTTACGGACACCTTCAGGATACATTTTTGTGCAATTTGTGTGGTGCTGGACCCCTTTTAACTTCATGATGAAGAAAACAGATGGCTTTGCAAAAATAAAGTCTTGTTTACTGAGGTTTAAAACATATATACAAAGGTTAACCGGAACAATGCTTGACTTTCTCTTCTGCACAATACAGAGGCACATTTGTAGTGGTTATGGAAAACGGCACAATACTTGTGAAGAATGTTACATATACACAACGGGGTATGCTGGCGGCCTCTATCTTCACAGTACAGGGCCACATGAGTCAATGTGTTATTGCTCCCTAACTGCACTCTGTGAATGGTGTAAGGGATCTCTCACTGGCTACTACCTTACAGTCATACCCTAGCCTGGCTGCTCCCATAATTCTTTCACTAAGACCTCCAAGTCTGGCTATAACTAAGACTTGCTATAAATCTTCTTGCATAGGTGCCCCAACTTGCCTGCTATGAGCAAAACTGCCACCACTGTGCATTGCTCCCTTGAAGGTCTGCTTCTTCACACACATCCAATTATGACAGAACTCTGAGGGTGTCCTCTCTTTCTCTCCAACTCTCTCCACTAAGTTTAAAAAGCAATAAGTAACCAATAGCGCCCACCTACTCCTCCCCAACTATTAGCTGCCTCACCCCTGACTAACAGGATACTGTAGCCAACTTAAGAGTAAAGCACACAATAAAATACAATTCACACACAATATAACAACAGAGGTCTTCAGAAGAGGTGTTAGTCATCTTCTCCACTTTTACAAGAAGAATGTCTTTATGTCTTCACTGTTATACTAAATGCATATAATGATGTAACAAGGGCGACCAGGGTGGTAGTCCTGGCTGGGTTCACGCACAAAACACCGTCCACAGACACCCCAGCCCCTTGTACATGCAATACAGGGCTGTCACAGCCTTTTCCCCAGGAGTTACCTTCTCTTCTTTTGTCATCGTAGTCCAGGCAAATAAGGGTCTGGAAGGCAGCTGCACTCCAACAGGGAAAATAACTTTTATTGAACATGAATGAAAGGTGGACAAAAAGACAACTTTAACACTGGCTTCCTGCTCTCTCCCTGACTCTGGCAGCGGCCGTACCCACAACAACTGCAGCAGCTGAAGTTTGCAGTAGTCCACTCGCTGGAATCTGGGCACCGGAGAACCCTTCAGTGAAGGCCCTGTCCCAAGTCCTGGGAGCCTGTGTTGTAATCCTTCAGTCCATATGAATCTTTGATCCGGGGCAATAGATCTCTCCCATCCTTGAGTCTGGCAGTGCCCTTTCAGTAGCACACGTCTGCCCTGGCCAACGTATCCGGGCTCACTGACTAGGGACAGCAGCTTTCTCCTCTCTAGAAGCCGCTGACCCAGCCCACAAAATTAACTAGCTCCTTTCCCTAAGCTAACATACATTTAGCAAACATGGTGAAACATTATCAGACATTACAAACACAGCACATACATTCCACAGTACGGAAACAACAAGACATTAATAAACAGGCCCATAATATATGTACACAAGAGTGCACGGGGGGTCACACAGAATGAGGAGAGGGCGCAACACAGGGAACCTGCCAACCCCTTACAATGACATCAAGGGTTTATTCATAAAGCTGTCGAAACTACATTTCCCACAATTCACTGTAGCCAATCTAATTATCAGTGTAGTAACTCCATAGTAGACAGTGTGCTGTTGGGTGCTGTTCATGTCAGGGCTGTGCTCCCTATCACACCTCAAGCACAGCCTGAATGGTTCAACTACCCAATGTATGTGATATCAATAGTGATAAGATATACATGGGCAATAGTGATGAGGGAGAATGCTCAAGTGCTAATAGAGCATCCTCAGCATGCTATAATACTATGTTCTAGTCGTAATCACTGCATATCTGACAGCTGTTTGATAATCGCAACACATTCAAGGATTGCCTAACAAACAGGCAATCCCAGCATGTGTTGCGGCTGTCGAACAAACATGAGACATGCAGCCACAGTTACTGAAACATAGTATTAGAGCAGGCCGAAGATGCTCTATTGGCACTTGAACATGCTCGGATAACATGTCCTCTCTTCTCTCTAACTGCACCTTACCATCTAAGATGAAAGTCATGAAATAATGGACTTTTCATTCAAGCTGCCATGGTGAGTGACGCATTCTTTTTTCTGAATTATTTATATCTATATGTTGATATATGCTGAGCACCTCCAAATTGGACATATATGCTGATAAGGGCTCTATAATCTGGCTCAACGCAACTAAATATATACAGTACAGACCAAAGGTTTGGACACACCTTCTCATTTAAAGATTTTTTTGTATTTTCATGACTATGAAAATTGTAAATTCACACTGAAGGCATCAAAACTATGAATTAACACATGTGGAATTATATACTTAACAAAGTACTTAAATGTGGAATTATATACTTAAAAAGTGTGAAACAGCTGAAAATATGTCTTATATTCTAGGTTCTTTAAAGTAGCCACCTTTTGCTTTGATGACTGCTTTGCACACTCTTGGCATTCTCTTGATGAGCTTCAAGAGGTAGTCACCGGAAATGGTTTTCACTTCACAGGTGTGCCCTGTCAGGTTTAATAAGTGGGATTTCTTGCCTTATAAATGGGGTTGGGACCATCAGTTATGTTGAGCAGAAGTCTGGTGGATGCACAGTCCTACTGAATAGACTGTTAGAATTTGTATTATGGCAAGAAAAAAGCAGCTAAGTAAAGAAAAACGAGTGGCCATCATTACTTTAAGAAATGAAGGTCAGTCATTTCGAAAAATTGTGAAAACTTTGAAAATGTCCCCAAGTACAGTTGCAAAAACCATCAAGCGCTGCAAAGAAACTGGCTCACATGAGGACCGCCCCAGGAAAGGAAGACCAAGAGTCACCTCTGCTTCCGAAAATAAGTTTATCCGAGTCACCAGCCTCAGAAATCGCAGGTTAACAGCAGCTCAGATTAGAGACCAGGTCAATGCCACACAGAGTTCTAGCAGCAGACACATCTCTACAACAACTGCTAAGAGGAGGCTTTGTGCAGCAGGCCTTCATGGTAAAATAGCTGCTCCAAGAAACCACTGCTAAGGACAGGCAACAAGCAGAAGAGACATGTTTGGGCTAAAGAACACAAGGAATGGACATTAGACCAGTGGAAATCTGTGCTTTGGTCTGATGAGTCCAAATTTGAGATCTTTGGTTCCAACCACTGTGTCTTTGTGCAACGCAGAAAAGGTGAACGGATGAACGTTACATGCCTGGTTCCCACCGTGAAGCATGGAGGAAGAGGTGTGATGGTGTGGGGGTGCTTTGCTGGTGACACTGTTGGGGGATTTATTCAAAATTGAAGGCATACTGAACCAGCATGGCAACCACAGCATCTTGCAGTGGCATGCTTATCCATCCGGTTTGCGTTTAGTTGGACCATCATTTATTTTTCAACAGGACAATGACCCCAAACACACCTTCAGGCTGTGTAAGGGCTATTTGACCAAGAAGGAGAGTGATGGGGTGCTACGCCAGATGACATGGCCTCCACAGTCACCAGACCTGAACCCAATCGAGATAGTTTGGGGTGAGCTGGACCGCAGAGTGAAGGCAAAAGGGCCAACAAGTGCTAAGCATCTCTGGGAACTCCTTCAAGATTGTTGGAAGATATATATAGATTTTTGGTTGGTAATATATATATATATATATATATATATAGAGAGAGAGAGAGATACATACCGCTCAAAAAAGTTAGGGGAACACTAAAATCCCACATCCTAGATATCACTGAATGAAATATTTCAGTTGTGAATCTTTATTCTTTACATAGTGGAATGTGTTGAGAACAATAGAACCTAAAAATGTAAATCGCAACTAATATCCCACGGGGGTCTGGAGTTGGAATAATGCTCAAAATCAAATTGGAAAATGAAGTTACAGGCTGATCCAACTTCAGTGGAAATGCCTCAAGACAAGGAAATGATGATCAGTAGTTTGTGTGGCCTCCACGTGCCTGTATGACCTCCTTAGACACCTGGGCATGCTCCTTATGACCTGATGAGGCGGCGGATGGTCTCCTGAGGGATGGACTCCCAGACCTGGACCAAAGCATATCCAACTCCTGGACAGTCTGTGGTGCAATGTAATGTTGGTGGATGGTGCGAGACATGATGTCCCAGATGTGTTCAATTGGATTTAGGTCTGGGGAATGGGCGGGCCAGTCCATAGCTTCAGTGTCCTCATTTTGCAGGACCTGCTGACACACTCCAGCCACATGAGGTCTGGCATTGTCCTGCATTAGGAGGAACCCAGGGCCAACCGCACCAGCATATGGTCTCACAAGGGGTCTGAGGATCTCATCTCTGTATCTAATGGCAGTCAGGTTACCTCTGGCGAACACATGGAGAGCTGTACGGCCCTCCAAAGAAATGCCACCCCACACCATTACTGACCCACTGCCAAAACCGGTCATGCTGAAGGATGTTGCAGGCAGCAGATTACTCTCCACAGTGTCTTCCATATATCGTATATCACGTATATCACATGTGCTCGGTGGGAACCTGCTTTCATCTGTGAAGAGCACAGGATGCTGGTTGCGAATTTGCCAATCCTGGTGTTCTGTGGGAAATGCCAAGCATCCTGCACAGTGTTGGGCTGTGAGCACAACCCCCATCTGTGGACATCGGGCACTCAGACCATCCTCATGTAGTCGTTTTCTAACCGTTTGTGCAGACACATGCAAATTTGTGGCCTGCAGGAGGACATTTTGCAGGGCTCTGACAGTGCTCCTCTTGTTCCTTCTTGCACAAAAGCTAAGGTAGTGGTCCTGCTGCTGGGTTGTTGCCTCATACAGCCCCCTCCACGTCTCCTGGTGTACTGGCCTGTCTCGTGGTAACGCCTCCAGCCTCTGGACACTACGCTGACAGACACAGCAAACCACCTTGCCACAGCTCGCATGGATGTGCCATCCTGGATGAGTTGCACCACGTGAGCCACTTGTGTGGGTTGTAGAGTCCACCTCATGCTACCACGAGTGTGAAAGCACAACCAACATTCAAAAGTGACCAAAACATCAGCCATTGGTACTGAAATGTAATCTGTGGTCCCCACCTGCAGAGCCACTCCTTTATTGAGTGTGTCTTGATAATTGACAATAATTTCCATATGTCATCTATTCCATTTGCACAACAGCATGTAAAATTGATTGTAAGACAGTGTTGCTTCCTAAGTGGAAAGTTTGATTTCACAGAAATTTGATTTACTTGGAGTTATATTCTGTTTTTTAAGTGTTCCCTTTATTTTTTTGAGCAATGCTACCTGGAGGCATGCTCTGTCTGCAACAAACTGCCATTTATCCGTGACATCTTCATCACCAACAAGCTCTCTTTCCTCTGCATCAGTGAAACCTTGCTCACCCCCTCTGACTTAGCCTCTCCAGCTGCACTTTCCTATGGTGGATTCCACCTCTCTCACACCCCTTGCCCCAGCATCAAATGTGGAGGAAGAGTTGACTTGCTCCTGTCCGACACCTGCTCCTTTACTCCAATCCCGCCTCCACCCTCTGCTACTCTTCCCGTTTGAGGTGCACTCTGTCACCATGTATTCCCCCTCCAATCTCCAGCTGGCTGTCATCTACCGCCCCCCAGAACTAGCCATCTCCACCTTTCTCGGCCATTTCACCACCTGGCTACTTCATTTCCTCGCTGCTGACATCCCCACTATCATTATGGGTGACTTCAATATTCCCATTGATACTTCCACCTCAGCTGTCTCTAAACTTTTATCGGCCACAGCCTCTTTCGGCCTCACTCAATGGTCCTCTGTGACCACTCACAAAGATGACGACACACTGGATCTCATTTTCACCTGCCTCTGCTCCCTTACTAATCTCACTAACTCACCCTTCCCCCTGTCTGACCACAACCTACTGACATTCTCTTCCCCCTCCTCTCCTGGTGCACAACCCCCACTCCACTAACTCAATTTCTCACCTCAATTTACAATCACTCTCTGAGACTCTTCTTCCTCTTACTGACTTAGCTTCTCTTCATGACACAGATGGTGCTGCCACTTTTTATAACACCACAATAACAGCAACACTCGATTCGGCTGCCCCGCTCATAATAGCAAAACTCGTAAAATCAACAGGCAGCCCTTGCTGACCAGTCTGACCAAAGAACTGAGATGGGCTTCCAGGGTCGCTGAGCTGAGATGGAAGCGATCCCGCTCTGCCGACCACTTGATTGCATACAGGCAGTCCCTTGCCAGCTTCAAGTCCATGCTCACTACCGCAAAACAAACTTACTTCTCATCGCTCATATCCTCCCTGTCTCACAACCCTAAACAGCTTTTCAACACTTTCAATTTGCTACTCCGTCCCCCAGCATCTCCTCCCTCCCCTTTCATTTCTGCTGAAGACTTTGCCTCTTTCTTTAAACAGAAGTTTGATACGATCAGAGAAAGCTTTGGCCTGCAGCGCCCAGTGCCCCTCTTAGTTGCTCAACCCTGTTCCTCCAAAACCAGCTTCTCCATCATGACAGAAGATCAGCTCTCCACCCTCCCATCAAGATCACACCTCACCACTTGCACGCTTGACCCGCTTCTGTCCCACCTCATCCCTAACCTCGCCACGGTCTTCATCCCAACCCTAACACAAATCTTCAACTTCTCACTCACAACAGGTGTGTTCCCCTCATCCTTCAAACATGCCAAAATCACACCCATCCTCAAAAAGCCCTCCCTCGACCCATCCTCTGTGTCTATCTATCGCCCGATATCTCTTCTCCTTTATGCCTCAAAACTACTGGAACAGCATGTCCATCTTGAACTGTCCTCCCACCTCTCCTCCTGCTCCCTCTTTGACCGGTTACAACCTTGCTTCTGACTCCATCACTCAACTGAAACTGCCCTAATTGTCATCAATGACCTACTAACCGCCAAGAGCAAGCGACACTACTCTGTCCTCCTTCTCCTGGACCTGTCTTCTGCCTAGACCACTCCCTCCTGCTACAGATTCTCTCATCTCTTGGCATCACAGACTTGGCCCTATCCTGGATCTCGTCATATCTAACAAACCGAACATTCAGTGTCTCCCTCTCCCACACCACCTCCTCACCTCGCCCCTTGTCTGTTTGGTGTTCCTCAAGGCTCAGTTCTAGGACCCCTACTTTGATCCATCTACACCTTTGGCCTGCGACAGCTCATAGAATCCCATGGTTGCAGTATCATCTCTACGCCGATGACATACAGATCTACCTATCAGGACCTGACCTCACCTCCTTACTCACCAAAATCCCAGAATGTCTGTCTGCTTGGCCTTCTTTTCTGCTTGCTTTCTAAAACTGAACATGGACAAAACAAAATTCATCATCTTTCCCCCATCTCACTCTACCCCTCCACCAGACCTATCCATCAATGTCAATGGCTGCTCACTTTCCCCATTCCCGCATGCTCGGTGCCTCAGGGTGATCCTCGACTCTGCCCTCACTTTCAAGCCACCTATCCAAACCCTTGCCTCCTCCTGCCATCTCAAACTCAAAAATAGTTCCCGGATCCGTGCATTCCTTGACCCCAAAACCACAAAAACACTAGTGCACGCCCTTATCTCTCTCCCGCCTTGACTACTGCAACCTCCTACTCTCTGGCCTCCCCTCTAGCACTCTGGCCCCACTCCAATCCATCCTACACTATGCTGCCTGACTAATCTACCTGTCTCCCCATTATTCTCCAGCCTCTCCCCTATGTGAAGCCCGTCACTGGCTTCCTATCATCCAGAGAATCCAGTTCAAAACCCTTACTATGACATACAAAGCCATCCACAACCTGTCTCCTCCATACATCTGTGACATGGTCTCCAGGCCAGGTACTTACCTACACGCAGCTTTCGATCCTCTCAAGATCTCCTTCTCTACTCCCCTCTCATCTCTTCTTTCCACAACCACATCCAAGACTTCTCCCGTGCTTCCCCCATACTCTAGAACTCTCTACACCAACACATGAGACTCTCGCCTACCATAGAAACTCTTCCGAAAAGCCTACAGCCTGCACAACCAGTTCTACCCTCTCCTAGTGTATCCTCACCCATCCCCTGCAGACTGTGAGCCCCTGCGGGCAGGGTCCTCTCTCCTTCTGTACCTGTTAGTGCCTTGTTTTTTACTCATGTTTATTGTACTTGTCTATATTTGCCCCCTTTTCACATGAAAAGCACCATGGAATAAATGGCGCTATAAAAAATGTATATTAATAATAATAATAATCCTGGTTTATATATCCCCCCACCCTTTTATATATACCCTCATTCTGCTACTGTTCTTTAAAGTATAGAAAATAAATAAACCATTATATTCCCCAGGGGTGAACATAGAACTCATGGAACCCCATAGCAGAAGTATAATGCACTTCTCATAGTCCTCCATATAGTATAATGCACTCCTTCTAGTCCTTTATTTAGTGTAATGCACCACTCATAGTCCTTCCTATATTATAATGTACCTCTCATAGTCCTCCATATAGTATAATTGCACGCCTCACAGTCCTCCATATAGTATATTGCACTTCCTATAGTCCTCTAAATAATATAATGCACCCTCCATAATCCTCCATACAGTATAATGAACCCCCATAATCCTTCATGCCGTATAAGGCACAGCTCATATTTATCCATGTAGTATAATGCACAGCCCATGTAGGAACATGTAGTATAATACACAGCCCACAGTCCTCCATATAGTATAATGCACAGCCCAACCTGGTATATGTTCCCCATCCTGATATATGAACCCCACCCTGATATATGGCCCCCAACATGGTATATGGTCCCCATCCAGGCATATTGTCCTCCATCCTTGAACATGTCACCCCATCCTGGTACATTTCCTCCATCTCGGTATATGTTTCGACATCCTGGTTCATGTCCTCTATCCTGGTATATGTCACCCATTACTAGTACATGTTCTCCAGCCTAGTACATGGCCCCCATTCTGATACATGGCCCCCATCTTGTCATATGGCCCTCATCCTGGTACATGTAGCCCCATCCTCGTATATGTCTCTCATCATGGTATATGGCCCTCATCCTTGAATATGGCTCTCATCTTGTGCCTCTTCCTGGCATATGTCCCCCATTCTGGTATATGGCCCCCATCCTAGTATGTGCCCTGCTGTTATTATTCAATACACAGGAAAAAAGCAATAAATGCTCCTACTCACCTTCCCAGTTCTCCCACTTTGCGCAGCTGACTTCAGTGTTCGATGGCAGTGCATGATGTCACTGCCATGGTCATGCTGACGTCACCTGCTGGGCTCTGATTGACCAGCAGCGCATATTGTGGTTCACAGACCTTATGAGGTCTGTATGGTGCAATACACTTCCTCTGAATGTGTTTACAAGAACACTCATCCAGCTCGAGTAGGGGCTGGTGTCAGCAAATACTTTCTAAGCTCATAATTCCATTATAGTCCATTATAGGGTTGATCACATGTCCATATAGTTTTACAGACTGAGTAGGCCACACCAAATCACAGAGAGTCTCGGATGAATGCCACCAATGCAAGACTATGGGTCCGTGAAAAAATCAGACAGCACTGATTTTGATTGAAGCTTGAGAAATCTACATCAGTTGTTTTTTTGCATACTAGAAAAACTGATGAAATTCTGATTATAAACAATGACACACTGACCAAACTCTGATAAAAAAACACATGAAATTAAGACTGTAGTTTTGCGTATGAGTACAATCACGAATGTCTGAATAAGCCCTTAGGGGAATGCCAGGGGAATATTACTTCCCTAAATGCACTGTGGCATCTGTAAAGTTTGGTGGAGGAATGATAACACTATGTGGTTGTTTTTTGTTATATATATATATATATATATATATATATATATATATATATATATATATATATATATATATATATATATATATATGTAATCCAAGAGCAGCATGATGTGACGAAGATCCTGATTCCAACAATGCATCACTGACTGGGTTGCTTGTGTGGTTTTGATAAAATCTCTGCAGCAGATCTACCAATTTTCTAAATTCTGAGCGATGTATAACCCCACCTACACCTCCGATTGCCATAAAGCTGCTCATCAGTGGTGGAGGCATGGTTACACAGACCATGAGGACCTCCTAGCACAAGGCAACTGTTCCTCTAATAATCTCCTTCTGATAAAATGCTGATTTTATTGAAACAACAACATACTGGCCAGTAAGTCATACATCACTGGAATCAGGGTCTCTGTCCCTAAATCATGCTTCTCTGTTTACATAGTAAAACCTGCTGACAGATTTCATTTAATCCTTAAATATACAACAATCTGTTGGACTATTGTATGCTTTCATCTTTGTTGAGAGTTTTGCAAAAATCTCTATTCTGTCCTGCATGACTATGCTCCGGTGCATGAATTTGGTGTACGACCGCACAAAGCCCTGATCTCAACCTCATTCAACACTCTTGGGATGAACTAGAATAGAAATTGTGAGCCAGGCGCTGTCGTTCAACATCATCCAGAAGAGCATTTGTCAGGTCAAACATTAGAGTGTTTTTGCTCATTCATGGCTGTCACGTTCACAGGGAGGATACCTTTATCATCCCCACCACTTACACCATTTTTTCTTGAACCAGGGTTGTTTGGTTGCCCCTGGTTCTTTCTGAAGGGGATTTATCTATATCCCACTTCCCAGGTCCGGTTTGGAACTTGCAGCTCTCTGGCGGCCCCTTACCCTCAAGTCAGAACAGGTACTGCACCTAGGTTAATTAGTCGCCAGAAAAGCTGCATTTCTTTGTACTAGCTAATGGGCACACTGCAGCGAGGGCAATATTACTACTCCATCTCATGTGAGAACAATAATTATAAATGCCGCCAGTCGCTACAAAGCCTCCCAATTGCACAGGACAAATTCTGCTGCCACCAGCTCCAATTTCTTATTTCTTAACGGGTCCGGAGCCAACCCAGATTAGTAGCGTAATTTACTTAAGAGGACGTGACTGTACGTTATAGAGCAAGGAGAGACAAGCTAGTAATTTTCTATTTTACTTCAGAAAAGGTAGGCAGTGTTTACAGAGGTATAAAAAGATATTATAAAGAAGACAAATATCATATATACAATCTAATTACAAATAAAATGGGATTAAAGTTGAAAAACACTTACATTTTGTTATGTCATATCAATTCATGGCTGACCGTGTGCTGTGGTGGGAAGGACAAGCATATATCTAGATGCATCACCCCTGTCTCTCAGCAGGACCCCAAACAAAGACACGTGAAGACTGCTGCTTCATTCATTTATTTCCTAGCCTAAAACCCAGGCACTCCCCCTGTGGTGACCTTACTTAGAGGCTGAAATCTCCCCTTTACTCAGAGTTATGGCACCCATTTTTATGCCTTGCTCGCTATATGAATCTCGTATACGAAAGACACAATGATCAGGATGTGCCCCACATCAGGAGGATTCTTTTAAGTGTAAACACGGTGTAATTACATGACCTGCTTACTGTTTGTTATGATCTGGTGGCCTTGGAGCAGCATGAGACGTACTCAGGAGAAGGTGGTCCCTGTACTGACCGCAAACCCTGAACCTAGCAGCGCAACTAAAAGCAGCCATGGGGGGTACCTAACTCTCCCTAGACCCCTCGGCACAGCCTAAGATCTAACTACCCCTAAAGACAGAAACAGGAAACCTATCTTGCCTCAGAGAAAATCCCCAAAGGATAGATAGCCCCCCACAAATATTGACTGTGAGAGGAGAGGGAAATAACATACGCAGATATGAAATCAGATTTTAGCATAGGAGGCCATACTAGCTAAAAAGAAAGAATAGAACAGAGTACTATGCGGTCAGTACAAAAACACTAGAAAATATCCACCGCAGAAAATATGGATCACCACATGTGACTAAAGACATGGGGGGTATATCTGCATCTCCAGAGAAATAGCTAGGCAGCAAAAAATCCTTCACAGACCAAGCTGGACAAGACAAAAATATGAAAATGCACAGAACTATAAGGTCCACTGCAGGTGGACAGAAAAAACAAAGCCAGGACTTATCTTTGTAGAAAAACACAGCAAACTGGAGAGACCAGCAGGAAGTGAATCCTTCAAGAACAATGGACAACTGACACTGATAAAGGATCCTGCAAAGCTATATACCCCAGTCAGTCCTGCAATTAGAAACATATGTCCACTCCTGCAATCCAGGCACAACTGCATTACCCTCTACAACCACCGGAGGGAGCCCAAAAGCTGAATTCACAACAATTGATACCTCGATGGACATCCGAAATATATCATTCTTATATCTCTAGCCCTGATCGGTACCAATAGACATAACCTTCAGAGAACAATAGAATCTCATGCTTTCTGTACCAGTTTTAGCCAGTACCAGGTGGGAGGGGGGAATAAGGGATTTTCACAGAGTCTGACTGCGCAGGGTAAAGCCATATAAATTATTGAGGGGGGAGTATAGGATTTCACACACAGGCAGAGGGAGAAGAGGGGGGTTGGAAAAGCCCACAGCGTGTGTCTGAAAAGCCATGAAAATTTTAAGGTAGATACTCAAACATGGCATATTCACATTATTATGACAATGGTCTTGTAGAAAGCCTTCTCAGAAGAGTGGAAGCTGTTATGTCTGCAAAATGAGGCAACTCCATATTGCAGGGGACTTGTTACATGATTACTATGAGAGAGATCTGTCCACTGACTGCAGCAGCCCTGTGATGTTTAAAGTATAATAATTTCTCTGAAACTCCAGATTGTTTTCAAGAGAAATATACCTGGGTGCAATTGTGCAGCCAGACTCTGATTCATGATGTCCATCTTTTTTTTTCAGCGAGAGAAGTCAATTTATGTATTCTTTGTATATACTGTGAAGTCTTCTATTTTAATTGTAATTAATATTTTATTTTGTTAGGGTGAAGTTCTTTTTGACAACTGGGAATCTATATTTTCTGGAAATGGAGGACGTTTCAATACTCAAATTCCAATTTATTCCTTTGATGGAAGAAATGTATTGACTGATTCAGCTTGGTAGGTTTGGCAGTTTGCTATCATCTATTTATATACGGTAATTGCCTTGTAATGTTTTAATTTCCTGTTCTGTCCAGATATCACCGTATCCCAGAAATCCAAGCAGAGGAAGTTCACCGACCGTCATATTAGGACACCCAAGTGATGGGTGTCTCAATATAGAAACTGCTGCTGGTACCAACCTATTGCGCAGTACCACCAACGGAACACAGTCGCACCTCACAAACACACACTCACACAGCCTCTTGCGCGGTACCACCAGCGGAACACCGTCGCAAACACCCCACCGCCTGGATCAGCCGAATGATTCACTGACTGCCGCCTTGTTAGTACAGGAGGAGCACACGCGCAGTTTTAATGTGACCGCCACTATCTGTCTGCATAAAGATGGCTGCGGCCTGATTTACTGCGGCTGTGCGAATTACGTGAGGGTGCAGAGAACCATTTGGCTGATCCCGGCGGCAGAAGAACGACATGTCTACAGTCAGAGGAAGTTGGTCACATTAAAAGGGTTTTCCCACAAACTAAAGTTAATTTTAAAAAATTGGTTGCGTCTGACTGTGTACGGAGCATAACCACATCTCCTGGGCAGGGGAGGAAGCAAAAGGTAATACTGACAGCAGGGGATCACAGTGGATTCATTTTGTGAGGTAAAATATTTCACTGACTGGTTTTAAAAAATATTTTACATCACAAAATGTGTCCTCTGCGACCTCCTGCTGTAAAGTCAGTATTGTCTTTTGCCTCCTCCCCTGCATAGGAGCTGTGGTATGTTCTGTACACGGTCAGACGCAGGGGTGAGTGTGTCTGACCGTGTATAGAGCATACCACATCTCCTGGGCAAGGGAGAAAGCAAAACACAATACTGATATTACAGCAGGGGATCACAGTCAATTAATTTTGTGAGGTAAAATATTTCACTGACAAAATATTTTTTAAAAACAGTCAGTGAAATATTTTTCCTCACAAAATGTATCCTCTGCGATCTCCTGCTGTAATGTCCGTATTGTCTTTTGCTTCCTCCCTTGCCCCTGAGCTGTGGTATGATCAGTACACGGTCAGACACAGACCATTTTTAAAATGAGCTTTTGTTTGTGGGAAAACCCCTTTAAAAAGCAAATATCAACGCCAACATGGCTCCTCCTAAAAAGGACGCCAATGACAATGAAAGCAGCAAAGGCACAACGTCGAAGAAAACAAAGGGCAAATGAGACTCTTGAAGAGCAACAGCATAGCTGGGACAAAAACAATGCATATAAGCGTAGGCGTCAAGCAACAACAGTGCCGCATGCCTGCCCCCATCATGACATTACCGCCCTCCCGATGCGACAGCATCGGGTCTCCATCTAGTTTTACATAAAAGAAAAACATATCATGTACAGAAAAAAACATTTTACTTTGTAAACAAAGCTGCACAAGCAGTAAGGTAAATTGAGCAGGATCACTCTGTATAAACAACGTAATATATATATATATATATATATATATAAATATATATAGTACAGACCAAAAGTTTGGACACACCTTCTCACTTAAAGATTTTTCTGTATTTTCATGACTATGAAAATTGTAAATTTACACTGAAGGCATCAAAGCTATGAATTAACACATGTGGAATTATATACTTAACAAAAAAGTGTGAAACAACTGAAAATATGTCTTATATTCTAGGTTTTTCAAGGTAGCCACCTTTTGCTTTGATGACTGCTCTGCACACTCTTGGCATTCTCTTGATGAGCTTCAAGAGGTAGTCACCGGAAATGGTCTTCCAACAATCTTGAAGGAGTTCCCAGAGATGCTTAGCACTTGTTGGCCCTTTTGCCTTCACTCTGCGGTCCAGCTCAACCCAAACCATCTCGATTGGGTTCAGGTTTGGTGACTGATGGGGTGCTACACCAGATGACCTGGCCTCCACACTCTCCTTCTTGGTCAAATAGCCCTTCCACAGCCTGGAGGTCTGTTTGGGGTCATTGTCCTGTTGAAAAATAAATGATGGTCAAACTAAACGCAAACCGGATGGAATAGCATGCCACGGCAAGATGCTGTGGTAGCCATGCTGGTTCAGTATGCCTTCAATTTTGAATAAATCCCCAACAGTGTCACCAGCAAAGCACCCCCACACCATCACACCTCCTAATCCATGCTTCACGGTGGGAACCAGGCATGTAGAGTTCATCCGTTCACCTTTTCTGCATCGCACAAAGACACGGTGGTTAGAGCCAAAGATCTCAAATTTGGACTCGTCAGAATAAAGCACAGATTTCCACTGGTCTAATGTCCTTTCCTTGTGTTCTTTAGCCCAAACATGTCTCTACTGCTGGTTGCCTGTCCTTAGCAGTGGTTTCCTGGCAGCTAATTTACCATGAAGGCCTGCTGTTATGACCTGGTGGTTAGGAGCACCCGGCACGACCTGATAGTTAAACTCACGCAGGACAAGCTCTGGGATGTGGGAGCTCTGCTGACCGCAGGCCGTAATCCTATCACAACAACTAGAAATAGCTGTGGAGCGTTCCTGACTCTCCCTAGACGCCTCTTCACAGCCTAAGAGTTAGCTAGCCCTAGAGATAGAAAATAAAGCCTACCTTGCCTCAGAGAAATTCCCCAAAGGAAAAGGCAGCCCCCCACATATATTGACTGTGAGTAAAGATGAAAGTCACAAACGCAGAAATGAAACAGGTTTCAGCAAAGGGAGGCCAGACTTACTAAACAGACAGAGGATAGGAAAGGTATCTGCGGTCAGCACAAAAAACTACAAAAGACCACGCAGAGTGTGCAAAAAGACCTCCGCACCGACTCACGGTGCGGAGGTGCCACTCTGCATCCCAGAGCTTCCAGCTAGCAAGACAAAATCATGATAACCAGCTGGACAAGGAAACAATGAACAAATAATAACTATCAGGAACTTAGCTTCTGCTGGAGAAGACAGGTCACCAGAAAGATCCAAGAGCGAACTGAACCAATGCAGGAACATTGACAGCTGGCATGGAGTAACGATCTGAGTGGAGTTAAATAGAGCAGCCAACCAAAGGATAATCCGGTGACCTTGGAGCAGCATGAGAACTTTCACTGGAGAAGGTGGTCACTATACTGACCGCAATCCTGAACTTAACACCGCAACTATAAGTAGCCGTGGAGTGTACCTAACAATCCTAGACACCTCGTCACAGCCAGGACTAAATACCCCTAAAGATGGAAATAGGAATACTATCTTGCCTCAGAGCAGATCCCCAAAGGATAGACAGCCCCCCACAAATATTGGCGGTGAGTCGGAGAGGAAAAAACATACACAGGCAGAAAACAGGATTTAGCACAGGAGGCCACTCTAGCTGAATAGGACAGGATAGGACAGAGTTCTGTGCGGTCAGTATTAAAACCCTTCAAAAATATCCACAGCAGAATATACAAAAACTTCCTACATCTAACTAAAGATGTAGGAGCGTATATCTGCAACTCCAGCGAATCCTACAATCAGAGCAGGAATACAAACAAAAACAAGCACACAGCAGTGTGCCACAGACACAAAAACCAAACACTTATCTTTGCTGAATTTGGCAGCTAGCCGGAGAAGCCAGAAAGTGATCCAACACTTCACAAGGAACATTGACAACTGGCAAGGGCTAATGAATCCTGCACACCCAAATATCCCAGTCAGAATTGTAATCAGCAGATACACCTGGCCAGGACTGAGACTCAGAGACAACTGCATTCCCACCTACAACCACTGGAGGGAACCCAAGAGCAGAATTCACAACAGTACCTTCCCCTTGAGGAGTGTTGTGAATTCTGTGGCTGAATTCACTCCTGTGGTCACAAGTGGTACTGCAGCTTCTGAGCTTCCTCCCTCAGGTGTTCTGGTGAGCTCGTTAACTGCTTCATTACTTAACTCCGCCTGATGCTGCTATCCTTGCTTCTTGTCAATGTTTCAGTGTTGGATCTGAGCTTCTCCTGATTGTTCCTGTGACCTGCTGCTCTGTATAGCTAAGTGCTTTTTGCTTTTTTGTTGCTTTTTTTCTGTCCAGCTTGTCTTTTGTTTTGCTGGAAGCTCTGAGACGCAAAGGGTGTACCGCCGTGCCGTTAGTTCGGCACGGTGGGTTTTTTTTGCCCCCTTTGCGTGGTTTTGCTTTAGGGTTTTTTGTAGACTGCAAAGTTCGCTTTACTGTCCTCGCTCTGTCCTAGAATATCGGGCCCCACTTTGCTGAATCTATTTCATCCCTACGTTTTGTCTTTTCATCTTACTCACAGTCATTATATGTGGGGGGCTGCCTTTTCCTTTGGGGAATTTCTCTGGGGCAAGTCAGGCCTATTTTTCTATCTTCAGGCTAGCTAGTTTCTTAGGCTGTGCCGAGTTGCCTAGGTAGTTGTTAGGCGCAATCCACAGCCGCTTTTAGTTGTGTTTAGGATAGGATCAGGTGTGCAGTCTACAGAGTTTCCACGTCTCAGAGCTCGTTCTTGTATTTTTGGGTATTTGTCAGATCACTGTGTGCGCTCTGATCGCTAAGCACACTGTGTTTCTGGATTGCCTTCATAACACCTGTCATTAGCAAACATAACAGTACAAGGAGCCTAACTAATGATTCTCAATAGAGGGAAAGAAAAAGTTCTGACATCATTTTTTTTTTTTTTTCTGCTCTGTGTTCATTTTTTTTCCCCCCTAGACATTTGGGTGATTCTGGACACAGGTGTGGACATGGATATTCAGGGTCTGTGCTCTTCAATGGATAATCTCGTTATAAATGTACAAAAAATTCAAGATACTATTGATCAGAAATCTATGTTAGAACCAAGAATTCCTATTCCTGATTTGTTTTTTGGAGATAGAACTAAGTTTCTAAGTTTCAAAAATAATTGTAAGCTATTTCTGGCCTTGAAACCTCATTCTTCTGGTAATCCTATTCAACAGGTTTTGATTATTATTTCTTTTTTGCGTGGCGACCCTCAAGACTGGGCATTTTCTCTTGCGCCAGGAGACCCTGCATTGAGTAGTGTCGATGCGTTTTTCCTGGCGCTCGGATTGCTGTACGATGAGCCTAATTCAGTGGATCAGGCTGAGAAAAATTTGCTGGCATTGTGCCAGGGTCAGGATGATATAGAAGTATATTGTCAGAAATTTAGGAAATGGTCAGTACTCACTCAGTGGAATGAATCTGCGCTGGCAGCTTTGTTCAGAAAGGGTCTCTCTGAGGCTCTTAAGGATGTCATGGTGGGATTTCCTATGCCTGCTGGTTTGAATGAGTCTTTGTCTTTGGCCATTCAGATCGGTCGACGCTTGCGCGAGCGTAAATCTGTGCACCATTTGGCGGTACTGCCTGAGGTTAAACCTGAGCCTATGCAGTGCGATAGGACTATGACCAGAGTTGAACGGCAGGAATACAGACGTCTGAATGGTCTGTGTTTCTACTGTGGTGATTCCACTCATGCTATTTCTGATTGTCCTAAGCGCACTAAGCGGTCCGCTAGGTCTGCCGTCATTGGTACTGTACAGTCCAAATTCCTTCTGTCCATTACCTTGATATGCTCTTTGTCGTCGTTTTCTGTCATGGCGTTTGTGGATTCGGGCGCTGCCCTGAATCTGATGGATTTGGATTATGCTAAACGTTGTGGGTTTTTCTTGGAGCCTTTGCGGTGTCCTATTCCATTGAGAGGAATTGATGCTACACCTTTGGCCAAGAATAAACCTCAATACTGGGCCCAGCTGACCATGTGCATGGCTCCTGCACATCAGGAAGTTATTCGCTTTCTGGTGTTGCATAATCTGCATGATGTGGTCGTGTTGGGGTTGCCATGGCTACAAACCCATAATCCAGTATTGGATTGGAATTCCATGTCGGTTTCCAGCTGGGGTTGTCAGGGGGTACATGGTGATGTTCCATTTTTGTCGATTTCGTCATCCACCCCTTCTGAGGTCCCAGAGTTCTTGTCTGATTATCAGGATGTATTTGAAGAGCCCAAGTCCGATGCTCTACCTCCGCATAGGGATTGTGATTGTGCTATCAATTTGATTCCTGGTAGTAAATTCCCTAAAGGTCGATTATTTAATTTATCCGTGCCCGAACACGCCGCTATGCGCAGTTATGTGAAGGAATCCCTGGAGAAGGGACATATTCGCCCATCGTCATCACCACTGGGAGCAGGGTTCTTCTTTGTAGCCAAGAAGGATGGTTCGCTGAGACCGTGTATTGATTACCGCCTTCTTAATAAGATCACTGTTAAATTTCAGTATCCCTTGCCATTGTTATCTGACTTGTTTGCTCGGATTAAGGGGGCTAGTTGGTTCACTAAGATAGATCTTCGTGGTGCGTATAATCTGGTGAGAATCAGGCAAGGAGATGAATGGAAAACTGCATTCAATACGCCCGAGGGTCATTTTGAGTATCTAGTGATGCCGTTCGGACTTGCCAATGCTCCATCTGTGTTTCAGTCTTTTATGCATGACATCTTCCGTGAGTATCTGGATAAATTCCTGATTGTTTACTTGGATGACATTTTGATCTTCTCAGATGATTGGGAGTCTCATGTGAAGCAGGTCAGAATGGTTTTTCAGGTCCTGCGTGCTAACTCTTTGTTTGTGAAGGGATCAAAGTGTCTCTTCGGTGTGCAGAAAGTTTCATTTTTGGGGTTCATCTTTACCCCTTCTACTATCGAGATGGATCCAGTTAAGGTCCAAGCCATCCAGGATTGGATTCAGCCGACATCTCTGAAAAGTCTGCAAAAGTTCCTGGGCTTTGCTAATTTTTATCGTCGCTTCATCTGTAATTTTTCTAGCATTGCCAAACCATTGACCGATTTGACCAAGAAGGGTGCCGATTTGGTTAATTGGTCTTCTGCTGCTGTGGAAGCTTTTCAGGAGTTGAAGCGTCGTTTTTGTTCTGCCCCTGTGTTGTGTCAGCCAGATGTTTCTCTTCCGTTCCAGGTCGAGGTTGATGCTTCTGAGATTGGAGCAGGGGCGGTTTTGTCACAGAGAGGTTCTGATTGCTCAGTGATGAAACCATGTGCTTTCTTTTCCAGGAAGTTTTCGCCCGCTGAGCGTAATTATGATGTGGGCAATCGAGAGTTGCTGGCCATGAAGTGGGCATTCGAGGAGTGGCGTCATTGGCTTGAAGGAGCTAAGCATCGCGTGGTGGTATTGACTGATCATAAGAACTTGACTTATCTCGAGTCTGCCAAGCGCTTGAATCCTAGACAGGCCCGTTGGTCGTTATTTTTTGCCCGCTTCGACTTTGTGATTTCGTACCTTCCGGGCTCTAAAAATGTGAAGGCGGATGCTCTGTCTAGGAGTTTTGTGCCCGACTCTCCGGGTTTATCTGAGCCAGCGGGTATCCTCAAGGAAGGAGTCATTGTGTCTGCCATCTCCCCTGATTTGCGGCGGGTGCTGCAAAAATTTCAGGCGAATAAACCTGATCGTTGTCCAGCGGAGAAACTGTTCGTCCCTGATAGGTGGACTAATAAACTTATCTCTGAACTTCATTGTTCGGTGTTGGCTGGTCATCCTGGAATCTTTGGTACCAGAGAGTTAGTGGCTAGATCCTTCTGGTGGCCATCTCTGTCACGGGATGTACGTACTTTTGTGCAGTCCTGTGGGATTTGTGCTAGGGCTAAGCCCTGCTGTTCTCGTGCCAGTGGGTTGCTTTTGCCCTTGCCGGTCCCAAAGAGGCCTTGGACACATATTTCGATGGATTTCATTTCTGACCTTCCCGTTTCTCAAAAGATGTCAGTCATTTGGGTGGTCTGTGATCGCTTTTCTAAAATGGTCCATCTGGTGCCCTTGGCTAAATTGCCTTCCTCCTCTGATTTGGTACCTTTGTTCTTTCAGCATGTGGTTCGGTTGCATGGCATTCCTAAGAATATTGTTTCTGACAGAGGTTCCCAGTTTGTTTCAAGGTTTTGGCGAGCCTTTTGTGGTAGGATGGGCATTGACCTATCCTTTTCCTCGGCTTTCCATCCTCAGACTAATGGCCAGACCGAACGAACCAATCAGACCTTGGAAACATATCTGAGATGTTTTGTTTCTGCAGACCAGGATGATTGGGTGTCTTTTTTGCCGTTGGCTGAGTTCGCCCTTAATAATCGGGCCAGCTCGGCTACCTTGGTTTCTCCATTTTTTTGCAATTCTGGGTTCCATCCTCGTTTCTCTTCAGGACAGGTTGAGTCTTCGGACTGTCCTGGTGTGGATTCTGTGGTGGATAGGTTGCAGCAGATCTGGACTCAGGTAGTGGACAATTTGATCTTGTCCCAGGAGAAAGCTCAACTTTTCGCTAATCGCAGACGCCGTGTGGGTCCCCGACTTCGTGTTGGGGATCTGGTTTGGTTATCTTCTCGTCATATTCCTATGAAGGTTTCCTCTCCTAAATTTAAACCTCGTTTTATTGGTCCGTATAGGATTTCTGAGGTTCTCAATCCTGTGTCTTTTCGTTTGACCCTCCCAGACTCCTTTTCCATACATAATGTATTCCATAGGTCGTTGTTGCGGAGATACGTGGCACCTATGGTTCCATCTGTTGAGCCTCCTGCCCCGGTTTTGGTGGAGGGGGAATTGGAGTATATTGTGGAGAAGATTTTGGATTCTCGTGTTTCTAGACGGAAACTCCAGTATCTGGTTAAATGGAAGGGTTATGCTCAGGAAGATAATTCCTGGGTTTTTGCCTCTGATGTTCATGCTTCCGATCTTGTTCGTGCCTTTCATGCGGCTCATCCTGGTCGGCCTGGGGGCTCTGGTGAGGGTTCGGTGACCCCTCCTCAAGGGGGGGGTACTGTTGTGAATTCTGTGGCTGAATTCACTCCTGTGGTCACAAGTGGTACTGCAGCTTCTGAGCTTCCTCCCTCAGGTGTTCTGGTGAGCTCGTTAACTGCTTCATTACTTAACTCCGCCTGATGCTGCTATCCTTGCTCCTTGTCAATGTTTCAGTGTTGGATCTGAGCTTCTCCTGATTGTTCCTGTGACCTGCTGCTCTGTATAGCTAAGTGCTTTTTGCTTTTTTGTTGCTTTTTTTCTGTCCAGCTTGTCTTTTGTTTTGCTGGAAGCTCTGAGACGCAAAGGGTGTACCGCCGTGCCGTTAGTTCGGCACGGTGGGTTTTTTTTGCCCCCTTTGCGTGGTTTTGCTTTAGGGTTTTTTGTAGACTGCAAAGTTCGCTTTACTGTCCTCGCTCTGTCCTAGAATATCGGGCCCCACTTTGCTGAATCTATTTCATCCCTACGTTTTGTCTTTTCATCTTACTCACAGTCATTATATGTGGGGGGCTGCCTTTTCCTTTGGGGAATTTCTCTGGGGCAAGTCAAGCCTATTTTTCTATCTTCAGGCTAGCTAGTTTCTTAGGCTGTGCCGAGTTGCCTAGGTAGTTGTTAGGCGCAATCCACAGCCGCTTTTAGTTGTGTTTAGGATAGGATCAGGTGTGCAGTCTACAGAGTTTCCACGTCTCAGAGCTCGTTCTTGTATTTTTGGGTATTTGTCAGATCACTGTGTGCGCTCTGATCGCTAAGCACACTGTGTTTCTGGATTGCCTTCATAACACCTGTCATTAGCAAACATAACAGAGGAGGGGTCACCGAACCCTCACCAGGGCCCCCAGGACGATCAGGATGAGCCAGAAGAAAGGCACGGACCAAATCAGCAGCATGGACATCAGAGGCAAAAACCCAAGAATTATCCTCCTGGCCATAACCCTTCCATTTGACCAGGTACTGAAGCTTCCGCCTCGAAAAACGGGAATCCAAAATCTTCTCAACAACATATTCCAACTCCCCATCAACCAACACAGGGGCCGGAGGATCAACAGAGGGAACAACGGGTTCCACATATTTCCACAACAAAGATCTATGGAAGACATTATGGATAGCAATAGAGGCTGGAAGCGCCAGTCGAAAAGACACCGGATTAATAATCTCAGAAATCCTATAAGGACCAATAAACCGAGGCTTAAACTTAGGAGAAGAAACCTTCATAGGAACATGACGGGAAGACGACCAGACCAGATCACCAACCCGAAGCCGGGAACCAACACACCGACGACAATTAGCAAAACGTTGAGCCTCCTCTTGAGACAACACCAAATTGTCCACCACATGAGCCCAAATCTGCTGCAACCGGTCCACCACAGAATCCACACCAGGACAGTAAGAAGGCTCAACCTGCCCAGAAGAAAAACGAGGATGAAAACCAAAATTACAAAAGAAAGGCGAAACCAAGGTAGCCGAACTAGCCCGATTATTAAGGGCAAACTCGGCCAATGGCAAGAAAGCCACCCAATCATCCTGATCAGCAGACACAAAGCATCTCAAATAAGTCTCCAAAGTCTGATTAGTTCGCTCGGTCTGGCCATTTGTCTGAGGATGAAATGCAGAAGAAAAAGACAAATCAATGCCCAGCCTAGCACAAAAGGCCCGCCAAAGCCTAGAAACAAACTGGGAACCTCTGTCGGACACAATATTCTCCGGAATACCATGCAAACGAACCACATGCTGAAAAAACAACGGAACCAAATCTGAAGAGGAAGGCAATTTAGGCAAAGGCACCAAATGAACCATCTTGGAGAACCGGTTACAAACAACCCAGTTAACAGACATCTTCTGGGAGACCGGAAGATTAGAAATAAAATCCATCGAAATATGCGTCCGGGGCCTCTCAGGGACAGGCAATGGCAAAAGCAACCCACTAGCACGGGAACAACAAGGCTTGGCCCGCTCACAAGTCCCACAGGACTGCACAAAAGAACGCACATCACGCGACAATGAAGGCCACCAAAAAGACCTACCAACCAAATCTCTGGTACCAAAAATGCCAGGATGACCAGCCAACATGGAACAGTGAACCTCAGAAATCACTCTACTAGTCCATCTGTCAGGAACAAACAGTTTCCCCACAGGACAGCGGTCAGGTTTGTCAGCCTGAAATTCCTGAAGAACCCGTCGTAAATCAGGGGAAATGGCAGAAAGGACCACCCCCTCTTTCAGAATACCGACCGGCTCTAAGACCTCAGGAGAATCAGGCAAAAAACTCCTAGAGAGGGCATCAGCCTTAATATTCTTAGAACCCGGAAGGTACGAGACCACGAAATCAAAACGGGAAAAAAACGAGGACAATCGAGCCTGTCTAGGATTCAGCCGTTTGGCAGACTCGAGGTAAATCAAATTCTTATGATCGGTCAAGACCACAATACGGTGCTTAGCTCCCTCAAGCCAATGTCGCCACTCCTCAAATGCCCACTTCATAGCCAACAACTCCCGATTGCCGACATCATAATTGCGTTCAGCAGGCGAAAACTTACGGGAAAAGAAGGCACATGGTTTCATTAAGGAACCAACAGGATCCCTCGGAGACAAAACGGCCCCTGCCCCAATCTCAGAAGCGTCAACCTCAACCTGAAATGGAAGAGAAACATCCAGTTGGCGCAACACCGGAGCAGAAGTAAATCGACGTTTAAGCTCCTGAAAGGCAGAGACAGCCGCAGAGGACCAATTCGCCACATCAGCACCTTTCTTCGTCAAATCGGTCAAGGGTTTAACCACGCTGGAAAAATTAGCAATGAAACGGCGATAAAAATTTGCAAAACCCCAAAATTTCTGAAGGCTCTTCACGGATGTGGGCTCAATTCAATCATGAATGGCCTGAACCTTAACCGGATCCATCTCTATAGACGAGGGAGAAAAAATAAAGCCCAAAAAAGAAACCTTCTGCACCCCAAAGAGACACTTAGACCCTTTCACAAACAAAGCATTGTCACGAAGGATCTGAAATACCATCCTGACCTGTTGCACATGAGACTCCCAATCATCGGAAAAAAATCAAAATATCGTCCAAATATACAATCAAGAATTTGTCAAGATAAGTCCGGAAGATATCATGCATGAAGGACTGAAAAACAGATGGAGAATTAGAGAGTCCGAATGGCATCACAAGGTATTCAAAATGGCCTTCGGGCGTGTTAAACGCAGTTTTCCATTCATCACCCTGCTTAATACGAACAAGATTATATGCCCCTCGAAGGTCAATCTTCGTAAATCAACTAGCTCCCTTAATCCTAGCAAACAAATCGGAAAGCAAAGGTAAAGGGTATTGAAACTTGACCGTGATTTTATTCAAGAGGCGATAATCTATACAGGGTCTCAAGGAACCATCTTTTTTAGCAACAAAAAAGAACCCCGCTCCCAACGGTGAAGAAGATGGTCGAATATGCCCTTTCTCCAAAGACTCCTTAATATAGCTCCGCATGGCGGTATGTTCAGGCACAGACAGGTTGAAAAGACGACCCTTAGGAAACTTACAGCCTGGAATCAAGTCAATAGCACAATCGCAGTCCCTGTGCGGTGGAAGGAAATTGGACTTGGGCTCATCGAATACATCCTGAAAATCAGACAAAAACTCTGGAATTTCAGAAGAGGAAGAAGAGGAGATTGACATCAAAGGAACATCATTATGAACCCCCTGACAACCCCAACTAGTCACAGACATGGACTTCCAATCCAACACAGGATTATGTACCTGCAACCACGGAAAACCCAGCACGATAGCTTCATGCAAGTTATGCAACACCAGAAATCGACAATCTTCCTGATGGGCTGGCGCCATGCGCATGGTCACCTGTGTCCAAAACTGGGGCTTATTTTTAGCCAAGGGTGTAGCATCAATGCCCCTTAAAGGAATAATGTTCTGCAAAGGCTGCAAGGGAAAACCACAACGCTTGGCAAACTCAAAGTCCATTAAATTCAAGGCGGCGCCTGAATCCACAAACGCCATGACAGAAAATGACAATGAGCAGATCAAGGACACAGATAACAGAAATTTAGGTTGTACAGTACTGATGGTAATTGAACTGGCGATCCTCTTTGTCCGCTTAGGGCAGACACAAATTTCATGAGAAGCGTCGCCACAATAATAACACAACCTATTTTGACGTCTGAAACCTTGTCGTTCCGTTCTAGACAGAATTCTATCACACTGCATAGGCTCAGGAATTTGCTCTGAGGATAACGCCACAGCGCGCACAGTTCTGCGATCCCGCAAGCGCCGGTCAATCTGAATGGCCAGAGACATAGAATCACTCAGACCGGAAGGCGTGGGAAACCCCACCATAACATCTTTAACGGATTCAGAAAGCCCCCTTCTGAAAATTGCCACCAAAGCATCATTATTCCATTTAGTCAACACAGACCATTTTCTGAATTTCTGACAATACAATTCTGCCGCCTCTTGACCCTGAGACAGGGCCAACAAGGTCTTCTCAGCTTGATCCACAGAATTAGGTTCATCATATAATAATCCCAAAGCCTGAAAAAGGAGTCAATATTAAGCAAAGCCGGATTCCCAGATTCCAGGGAAAACGCCCAATCCTGCGGGTCGCCACGCAGCAGGGAGATTACGATTTTTACCTGCTGAATGGAATCACCAGAGGATCGAGGTCTCAGAGCAAAAAACAGTTTACAGTTGTTTTTAAAACTCAAAAATTTGGACCTGTCACCAGAAAACAAATCATGAGTAGGAATCTTCGGTTCTAAAGCAGGAGTCTGAACAATATAATCAGAAATACCCTGCACCCTAGCAGCAAGCCGGTCTACACGAGAAGTTAATTCCTGAACATTCATGCTTGCACCAGGCTCCTCAGCCACCCAGATATTAAGAGGGAAGAGAACACAAAACAGACTGGAGAAAAAAAAATGGCTCAAGACCTTTCTTCCCTTCTTCTGAGATGCATTTAACTCATTGTGGGCCAGTTGTACTGTTATGATCCGGTGACCTTGGAGCAGCATGAGAACTTTCACTGGAGAAGGTGGTCACTATACTGACCACAATCCTGAACTTAACACCGCAATTAGAAGTAGCCGTGGAGTGTACCTATCAATCCTAGACACCTCGTCACAGCCGGAGGACTAAATACCCCTAAAGATGGAAATAGGAATACTATCTTGCCTCAGAGCAGATCCCCAAAGGATAGACAGCCCCCCACAAATATTGGCGGTGAGTCGGAGAGGAAAAAACATACACAGGCAGAAAACAGGATTTAGCACAGGAGGCCACTCTAGCTAAATAGGACAGGATAGGACAGAGTTCTGTGTGGTCAGTATTAAAACCTTTCAAAAATATCCACAGCAGAATATACAAAAACTTCCTACATCTAACTAAAGATGTAGGAGCGTATATCTGCAACTCCAGCGAATCCTACAATCAGAGCAGGAATACAAACAAAAACAAGCACACAGCAGTGTGCCACAGACACAAAAACCAAATACTTATCTTTGCTGAATTTGGCAGCTAGCAGGAGAAGCCAGAAAGTGATCCAAGACTTCACAAGGAACATTGACAACTGGCAAGGGCTAATGAATCCTGCACACCTAAATATCCCAGTCAGAATTGTAATCAGCAGATACACCTGGCCAGTACTGCGACTCAGAGACAACTGCATTCCCACCTACAACCACCGGAGGGAACCCAAGAGCAGAATTCACAACACTGGTGACTCGGATAAACTTATCCTCAGAAGCAGAGGTGACTCTTGGTCTTCCTTTCCTGGGGCGGTCCTCATGTGAGCCAGTTTCTTTGTAGCGCTTGATGGTTTTTGTAACTGTACTTAAGGAGACTTTTAAAGTTTTCACAATTTTTTGGACTGACTGACCTTCATTTCTTAAAGTAATGATGGCTACTAGTTTTTCTTTTTTTAGCTGCTTTTTTCTTGCCATAATACAAATTCTAACAGTCTATTCAGTAGGACTATCAGCTGTGTATCCACCAGACTTCCGCTCAACACAACTGATGGTCCCAACCCCATTTATAAGGCAAGAAATCCCACTTTTTAAACCTGACAGGGCAACCTGTGAAGTGAAAACCATTTCCAGTGATTACCTCTTGAAGCTCATCAAGAGAATGCCAAGAGTGTGCAAAGCAGCCATCAAAGCAAAAGGTAGCTACTTTGAAGAACCTAGAATAAAAGACATATTTTCAGCTGTTTCACACTTTTTTGTTAAGTATATAATTACACATGTATTAATTCATAGTTTTGACGCCTTCAGTGTGAATTTACAATTTTCATAGTCATGAAAATACAGAAAAATCTTTAAATGAGGTGTGTCAAAACTTTTGGTCTGTACTGTATATGTATGTATGTGTGTGTATATATATATATATATATATATATATATAATTGTTTTTTTTTTGGTTAACCCACCACTTCACCTCCTATAACATGTCTATGCATCATAGGTCGCCTCTTTTACTTTGATGCGAGGTCCGGATCTGAGTCCACACCTTTTCCGGCACATGACAGCTGTCATGTGTCCCTAACAGCCATGGGTGGAATCACTATCCACCCGCTGCTAACATGTTATCTCTGACATTGACATTAAACATGCACATGCCGGAAGCGCATCATTAACGCCGCCCATCGTCTCCCCGTCTTATGTCTGTCGGGAAACCCCTGTGTTCGTTATTTCTAATCCGCTATGCGTGCCACCCTGTGGTCAGTGTGCATAGCAGATGCTTGTTTCTTCTACACATAACAGGGCTGGAGGCCTGCTATGTGCAGCACAAGTGATCAGAAAATTGCTGCTTTTAGTCTCCTATGGAGACTATTGAAACAAGTAAAAAGTGTAAAAAAATAAATTAAAAAAAAATAATTGTGGGAATTGCACTGTATGGTAAATCAATCAAAACTACTACTCATCCCATAAAAAAACAAGCCCTCAAACAGCCATATTGACAGAAAGGAAGATGGAGAGCAAAAATAAAAGTGCAAAAACTGAATCCCAAGGTCGTGAAGGGGTTAATGACCTGCATTTTATAACAAAAACTTGGCTTTTTTCTGCAGTCTCACTTTTTAATGTCAATGTTGCAGATTAATATCACAATGCAAGCAGCCTTAACTAACAACCCAGGCATGGAGGAAGACTGTGATAAGCCATCACAGCACAGGTATGTGCACACGTCAGGATTTCTTGCAGAAATTTTCCTGACAAAAACCGGACATTTCTGCCAGAAATCCGCATGCGTTTTTTTCAAGTTTTTTCATGCGTTTTTGACACGGTTTTGGTGCGTTTTTGGTGCGTCTTTTCCCAAATGCATAGAATAGCGGGAAAAACGCAGAAAATCCACAAAATGAATGAACATGCTGCTTTTTTTACCGCGATGCGTTTTTGTCACGGAAAAAGACGCATCATGTGAACAAAAATTGCAGAATGCATTCTAAATGATAGGATTCATATGTCTGCAGTTTCTAATGCGGTTTTATCGCGTTTTTATCGCGAAAAAACGTGAAAAAAGCGCGAAAAAAAAAACGAACGTGTGCACATACCCGCCTATCATAGTGTTCACAGCCCAGCTAACAGGAAGAAACAACAGTAAATCACTCAGCCCCCTGTACACAGCCCATTCTGCAGTATATCTCTCCTCTCAGCCTCTTGTATACAGAGCCCTTCCTGCAATACATCACTCCTCAGCCCCCTGTATACAGCCTATTTGGCAGTACATACCTCTTTGCAGCTTCCTAAATACAGCCCATCTATACAGCTAATACTGTAGTATATTTCTCCTCTCAGCTCCCTGTGTATAGAGCCCCCTCCTGCAGTACATCACCCCTCTCAGCCACCTGTATATAAGTCTTCCTGCAGTACATAACTTTTCAGTACCCCAGTAGGCAACCCAACCTGCAGAATATCTTTCCTATCAGACTATGTATACAGCCCATCGTGCAATGTATCTCTCCTCTCAGCCCCCTGTACACAGCCCATCCTGCAGTATATCGCTCTTTTCAGTTACCAACACACCCATAAACTGCTGCTTTTTGTTATGAGCTCTCTGCACTGTGATGAAGAAAGATCCTCTAGCTGTGTTTTTATTTTTAACTGAAATCCAAAATAAAATAAAAAAAAAAAATCAGAAAGTTATATAATGTTGTTACCCTTTTTGCCGGCTTATATTTAACCATTTTATTATCTTAACCCTAATTAGATTAAAGAAAACAGTGTAACATTTTATGTGTGTATTTATGGGTTGTTTTTTTGTTTGTTTTTTACTTTGTCCATCAGGTCCTTGTCTCATCTCATTAAATTACAAGTTATAGAAAATGTGATGCGCTGCAAGATGGGGATGTGTAAAAATGGGCTGACACACACTAGTTTAGCAGTGTTTGTTGCCTGGTGCTGAGACAGGTGATGTCAAACTGTAAATGTTGCCGTATTAATCCATAGGACAGAGGATTATCTCCTGAAATGCTCCTCCATAAAGCAGCATTTGCAGTTTCACAAAACTGATCTGTCAGCAGCATACAACGAGCACAACTCTGTACTACCTATTGTGAAGGATTGCAGGAGCGTTGCAAGCTTATTTCCCCTGAGAACCAAATTAATGGCTGTTGAAGTTAAAATATAAAGAATTCTTCATTCCTAGTTATTATTTGCCGTGAAAAAGTCAGAGGCCCCTATACAAATAAAGTAGTCCACTAGTCCTGCTGAATTTATTGTATCTGAGGGCCTTAAAGAGGCGGTCCACTACAATGTTTAGTGGGCAGATCAATATAAACCTTGGAAATAAGGCTTTGCTCAAATCCCTTGCATTTCCAAGTGTGTCTGTGAGTGGCACTTTTGCTGTCTGCTCAATCCCATCATGTTATCCCCGGCTGCAGCTGCCTCTGATGGGCTGTGGGGGGAGTTTCACCACACGTGACCACCCAGCGTCACGTGGGTTTGCAATATTCTGTTAATAAAAGCAGTGCAGGAGAGAGCCCGCGTGATGCTCAGCTGTGATGTGCAATGAAACACTGCCCACAGCCCAGTCGCTCAGGGAGACTGAGTCCCGCCAAGGTGATGCCGGGTCACAGCTTCCAATCCGGACGTTGACGTAATATCACCGGACATCAGAGGCACCTGCAGAGTGGTCACATGATGGGGATGAGCAGACAGCACAGGCACATTTGTATACGCAAGGCATTTGAAGAAAGCCTTATTTGTAAGGTTTATATCGATCTCCCCACTACACATTGTAGTGTATGTAATATGTAAACAGATATCATTTGTTTTAATGGTGGATAGTGACTGATAGCCAAGCTCCCACTAAGGCATCTATGGCGCCCTCCAAATCTGCCGTGAATGGATCTCTAATAGGTCTAACAAGCTGCTCGTCTGTAAAATATTGTAAAATAAATACATTTTAAAATAGAAGAAAAAGTTCTAGGTAGTAAAGACTATGAATACAAAAATTATGACCTTCCACTGTTAACATCATTACATTTTGTATATAATATTAACCATGATTATGTCTACCAATCTGTATAACACCCTTCAAAATAAGATTTTAGATATACTAATTTTGTATGTTTTACCATTTACAGGCCTCAAAAAATACTGTGGCATGGTTCAAGTCAGAATGGCATCAGAATGGTCCATAATTACTGTGAGGCGTGGAGAACAGCAGACATGGCAGTCAGTGGACAGGCGTCCTTACTTCGGAGTGGAAGGCTGTTGGATCAGAAATCATACAGTTGCTCTAATAAATTTATTGTTTTATGTATTGAGAACAGCCATAATGTGGATGAAAGGAGAAAATAAATTCAAATAGAAGGAAAAATAAGTTAAGAAGACAGTGAAATCCTTAATGTATATATTGAACGTCTAACAGATTGCACACTTTTATAGCCAAAGAAAACATACCTCATTCATTGCATACAGAATTGTGTTGGAAAGCAGATTTCAGTCTGCAATGTGGTGCTACATTTAAGAATGAAGGTTGGATTGATAGCAGATCAGGTAATGTTTTTTTTTGCCTTGGGCTGGAAAACTATATAGCCCAATACACTGCAATTTATTTTCTAAGTATTCAAGTGAAGCTGACATTTTTTTTGTAAACGTAATGTTTGAATGAAAAAAAGCACATAAGAAAGGACAAAACAATCCTTCACATACTCATTGAATTGCATGTGGTTATATTTTACACCAGATTACAATATATAAAACTGGATAGTCCTACATTCAGCACCTATAGCTTGGAAGACAAGCTTTTGGACATTCCCTATAAAACAAATGAGCATGCGGTCCACAAGGATAAACATGACAGCTATACTAATACAGTTTCTAATACACATTTGTGTTATAATTTATTTTTAGCAACTGTTAAGTTTTGATCCACATTATTGTGTTTCCTACTCCATTGGGGGTTTCTGTATTATGGGATGCATGAATAGTGTAGTCTGAGAATTCTGTCATAAATACTGAAACCAGGACAGGAACATGACAAAAATATAAGTTACGGTAACAAGATCCGTAAAAAATTGGCTTTAATTTCTAAAAGAACTATGATAGGCCTGCGGAATCCATGAAGTTCCTTGTCAGCAAAAAATTTCAAATAATTCCATAACATTATATATATACTGTCTGTATATATATATATATATATATATATATATATATATATATATATATATATATATAGTAGTTTTTATTGTAATATACACCAGACGATGAATGAAGTACAGTATATCTGAGCGAGCATTTGCTCAATGTACCAATATACACACACAAAACGTACAAACATACATTGTGCATCTCTGTAAGTAAAAAAAAAAATCAACTATGGTAATTAATTATTTTCATGTCTTATACGTGATTCAGGTTTATAAACAACTATTTGTAATAGCCCTAAATAGTACATTTTATAGTACGGCAAGATGCGGAGTCTATAATGTATGTTCATCTGTTACATGAGTTACCAAGCAAACTAAATTCACTGATGTAAACATTTGCTGCTTCCACTACTAAACATTATCAGACTTATTACATACTGTATTTTGGACCAAGTGAACAAACGTTTCACCAATTTAATAATTTATGACTTTTTTCACATTAGTCACATGTTTTCATGTGGAAATAATATAGTAAAGTTTGTTGCATATTTGTCTTTTTACTGTCAGGATTCAGGAACCAACAGGTTGTTTATTTGGTAAAAATGTAATTTAGTCCCCAAGGGACATAACAGCCTAAAGTCAATAAGAATAAACAATATGATGACATGGTGCTTTGTGGTCTGCTGCTGTATTTGACAGCTGGACTGTATGGTGCTATTCATATAAGAGAATCTGGTACTTATCTACTTATGATAAGCATATAAAACTCAACACAAGATGGGAATGAGGTAGAAAAAAATGCAGTAAGAAAACAGAATACTCATTATACATTCTATACTGTACATATTCCCTGCATCTCCCAATCAAACAATGCCAAGGTCTTCAATGGTCTCCGTACTCCTCGCTTAATCCTGGTGGATATTGGACTAGTGCAGCCAATCACTTACAGTAGCAATGACGTATTGGTCAACATTGGGGCCAGTGATTCACTGTAGTTTCTTTTTTTTTTTTTTTACATTTTAAAAGCATCAGACAACTCCTTTAAGGTGCAATATTTATTGGAAACAAATTGTCTTAATATGAATATTTCTTTATAATACTGTGACTTGAAAAGTATTCACCCACTTGGCATTTTTTGGGGTTTTGCTACCTCACAACCTGGAATTTCACTGTTTTTTTAGGGTTTGCATCAGTTCCTGTAAAGAACACATCTACAATTGTGAAAATTTGGTTTGGTTTGGTTTTATTGTCAAGCAAACAACAAATAGGGCAAAATAACTGAAAACTTTAGTGTGCAAAACTATTCACTCCCCCTAAAGTCAGTACTTTATAGAGCCTACTTTTGCGGCAGTTACAGTTGCAGCTTGGATAAGTCTCTATGAGCTTTCCACATCTTGCCACTGGGATTTTTGCCCATTCCTCAAGGCAAAACTGCTCCAGCTTCTTCAAGTTAGATGGTTTCCTCTGGTGTACAGCAATCTTCAAATCTGACCAGAGATTCTCAATTGGATTAAAGTCTGGGCTTTGACTAGGTCATCACAAAACATTAACACGTTTCCCCATAAATCACTTGATTGTTACTTTGGCAGTATGCTTTGTGTCATTGTCTTGTTGAAAAGTGAACCTCCATCAAAGTCTCAAATCACTGAAGGACTGAAACAGAAATATCAAGAATATCCCTGTATTTTGCACCATCCATCTTCCCCTCAACTCGGAACATTTTCCCTGTCCCTACTGCAGAAAAACATCCCCACAGTATGATGCTGCCACCACCACAATGTTTCACTGTGGCGATTATGTTCTTGTGGTGATGATCTATGTTGGTTTGGCACCAGACATACTTTTTACTTTGGTGGCCAAAAAAGTTCAATTTTAGTCGCAACTGATCACAGCACTTTCCTCCATATGTATGTGGAGTCTACCACATGTCTTTTGATAAACTCAAAACAAGCCTTACAATTTTTATGTGTAAGTAAAGGCTTTTTATGCTCATTCTTCCATAAAGGCCACCTCTATGGAATATATGGCTTATTGTGGTCGTATGGATAGATACTCCAGTCTCTGCTTTGGAACTCTGCAGCTCCTTTAGAGTTACCTTTGGTCTGTGCTTCCTCTCTGATTAATGCCCTCCATGCTCAGGTTGAGAGTTTTGGTGGGCGGCCCTCTCTTGGCAGGTTTGTTGTGGTACAATGTTCTTTCCAATGGATGATAATAGATTTGATGGTACACCGAGGAATCATCAGAGATGGGATTTTTTCAAAAAACCTAACAATGTCATTTACTTTTTCAACAACTTTATCCATGCCTTGTTTGGAGATCTCCTTAGTCTTCCTGGTGTTTTTTTGGTTAGTGGTGGTGACTCTTGGTTAATGATGTGGCAGCCATTGTGGCTTTTAAGAAAAGTGTTGTACATTCTGACAGACCATGTGACACTTAGATTGCACACAGGTGGACTTCCTTTCACTAAGCATATGACTTATGAAGGCAATGGCTTGCACTAGAAATTTTTAGGAGCTTCATATCAAAAAGCGTGAATACACATGACAGTGTATAGTTATTTCATGAAAGTACTTTATACCTATATTTTTCTCACTTCACTTCATCAACATAGACAATTTAGTGCATCACACACAAATCGGATTACAAAAAAATGTAAACACAGGTTGGGATGTAACAAAATAGGTAAAATCCAAGGGGGTGAATACTTTCGCAAGCACTGCATTTAGTGGATTATGCTGGAATGATAACTGTGTAGACACAAAAGATAAAAGTAAAAAGCAGATAAAGGTGGCTTTTCTGTTTTTTAATTTAGAGGATGTTCTGGATGCCCCTCAAACAAACGAGCAGTACTGTATAAATATTTCTGCACCCAAATAAGATGCAGATAGACATAGGATTGAAAGTGGTGATGGTTGGTCTCTTAAGTCAAATGTAAAATGTTTCCAAATGAATATTAAGACTCTATTCACATCTACATTGTGGTTTCCTCCAGAAAGGTAACCCGCAGCACAGTGTCAGATCTATGGGTTTTCGTTGCGTTGTCTGTAGTCATAATTACATTGGTGAATCCCGATCAACCTAAGTATGCCCATTCCCTCCAAAAAGGAATTTACATGACCAGAAACAGATCCACTATTGTTATACTGTAAATAACTAGAGAGGTGACATGAGGCAGTAAAGTAGATATCATGATCCGGGCAAACAAATAAATAGAAAAACAAATATTAGCAATTAGTTGCCCTGAAAAAGTTCTGCCATGGATTCTAGAAAAAACTGACCGGTTATCAATACATAAACTGGGCAGGGGGGAGGAAAAGAACTCCAAAAGATAACCAATAGTCCATTAAAGTGCAAATGCTTTATTATACAAGGTATAGTGGTGGTGACAACAGGGTCATCACCAAACATGAATAGTATATCAAAAATACATACACCCGGGTACAAGGTATCGAATAGCACTTATAAATTAATCATATACATATGATGTGTTACTTATATGTCACTAAGTACATCAAAAACACCGGAAAAAGTCCGGACACATCAGGGAAAGAATTACAAAACTAAACAAGAAGGAACATAATACTTTACCCGAGTTGTATATGCTAGTGCAGGCAAGAAGGGGCTCCCAGCGCCCACCCCAACGCGCGTTTCGGCAAACCTTCGTCAGCGTGCCCCCTGACGAAGGTTTGCCGAAACGCGCATTGAAGTATTATGTTCCTTCTTGTTTAGTTTTGTAATTCTTTCCCTGATGTGTCCGGACTTTTTCCGGTGTTTTTGATGTACTTAGTGACATATAAATTAATCATATACATATGATGTGTTACTTATGAGTGCCATTCGATACCTTGTACCCGGGTGTATGTATTTTTGATATACTATTTATATTTGTAAGGCATCTGTGGGTTCTCTAGTGCCCTTTTTGTTTCATGTACCCTGTTGTCACCACCTCTATACCTTGTATAATAAAGCATTTGCACTTTAATGGACTATTGGTTATCTTCTGGAGTTCTTTTCCTCCCCCCTGCCCTATTGTTATACTGTGTCTAGTATTGCAACTGCAACGCTGATATGTTGGCCTTATGTTCAGAATTCAGAACTTAAAGTGTTTTGTTTTACTTAGGCAAATAAAGTTACGGTATAACCCTATTCAGTAGACAGCAGTTTCCATATTGATGACAACAGGAAGTTCCATGATAATAATGGCATTTGTGCGTGAAAATGCTGTTTATGGAATTGAATAATGCATTACCAATAAAATAGACAGCAGAGTAGTATTTTATTCCAGATGTAGCTTTAGTTTTTCAATGTATCTTAGCTATTAGGTGTTACTGGTTAACAAATGTTTAGGTAAATAAATAATAAAAAAATTGGTAACATGTGTGCTACTCAAACCATTGGTACAACCCGTGGAGCCGAACAGGGGCTTATAGCTAAGGAGGCCCATTTCAACCTACATAGCAGTAATTGTGCATTATAATGAGGTATTGGACTACAAAGGGTCCAGATAGCTTTCTGGCAAAGTGGTACCTTCTTGTCCATGGCCCCCACTGGTCCCACTTACCAAACCATAGATACTTGTTTCTTTGATGTGCCTGATTTTGGTAAATTGTGAAGAGATTATATTTTTCTCTTTCCATATCAGCATTGTTCTATATTAGCGATATTTTTCAATAGATAAAGAAGAAAAGCAGAGTTACATCATATGTATATAGATTTGCACATAAAGGAGATCATTCTTTTTGGCTTGGTATTGAAACTAAAGTATGTCACAGCATTAATTAGGCTATGTTCACACACTTTGCGTTTTTGCTTTGTTTTGTTTTTTGCTGCTTTTTTATGCAAATTTTAATCTGCGTTTTACAGTACCAGCAAAGGCTAAGTTTTCAGAAATCTCATGCACACAAATTGAGTTTTTTCCTGACCGATTTGAAAAACTGCAGCATGTCACTGTCAAAAATGCTCCCCCACACAGTATTATACTTCATAATAAATCCATCCACATAATTTGCCACAGTAGCCACCATGCACAGTAGAATGTCCCTACAGCAAACCCCACTGTTATGATGACCGACAACACCACACACACACACACACACACACACACTCCCTGACAGAAGTTATGTCACTTATCCATGTTATGTAAATAAAAGGTTATAACCTGACATTAAATTCATCTATTGGTTGTATAAATTATTCTTATGAAATCTGAAACCCTCTGAAATGGGGTTTAGGTTAAGAAAATAAATTGGCATCAATGCAGAAATATTGATCAATAAATGGACACAGAATGGTCAGATTTTGGCAAGACAAAAGTTTTGTCGCCAACAGAAAGTAATGTGATATTAAAACAAATAATTAACTTAAAATACAAATATATGTTGCATAACATTGGTGAATGAAGTTGTGGTGCTATTAGTCATATTTAATATTTTGTGTGACTTCCATGAGCTTGAAGGACTGCATCCATGTGGTTCAACAATGATTCACACAATTTATTAATGAAGTCATCAGGAATAGCAAAGAATGCAGTCGTACGTGCCTCCCAGAGTTCATCTAGATTCTTTAGTTTTGTCTTCCAAGCTTCCTCTTTCACCCTACCCCAAACACGCTCAATGATCATGTCTGGTGACTGGCCTGGCCAGTCCTTGAGCACATTGATTTTTTTGAATGGAGGAACTTTGATGTAGAGATGGATGCATGAGATGGAGCACCATCCTGCTGCAGAATTTTACCTCTTTTATGATTTGGAATACAAGATGTAGCTAATACTTATATTTTAGGCTATTGATATTGCCTTCTACCTTGCAAATGTTTCGCACACGCCCATACTGAATGTAACCCCAGACCATGATCTTTCTACCATTAAATGTAACTATTTTCTGGGTGTATTTTGGATCCATACGGGCTCCTGTAGGTCTCCTGCAGTATTTGTGACGGCTGTGGTGTAATTTTACTGAAGATTCATCAGAGAAATCCAGGTTCTGCCACTTTTCCAGCGTCCATCTGTTTAGCAGGTTGTGGGACTTTGCAAATGCCACACGTTTTTTTATTTGCCTTTTGTTTAGTGCTGGCTTCTGGGCACTGATTCGACCATGGAGGCCATTTCGAGACAGAATCCTACAAACTTTTCTAGTTAACACAGGGACTTGAAGTGACCAGGCCTGTTGGAGCTCTGCTGCAGTGGAAGAGGGGCTCGCTTTGGATTTTCTAACCAACAAACGTTCCTCCTAAGCAGTTGTCTTGCGGGGTCTGCCGCACCTGGGTTTGTCAAACACATCTCTAGTCTCTTCAAATCTTTTTTTAATTCTTTGTACTTGACGCTGAGACACATTAAAGGTGCCAGCCACCTCTGCAGTGGATCTGGTCTTTAGCCTCTTGATAATCCAGGCTTTGGTCACAGGGTGGATTTTTGGCATGTTGTCAGAGCTCAAGTTGCAGTTCAAGTGAAAGTCTGAGGTGCTGGAATTCTTTTTATACATACACACTAATTAACTGATCACTTACTGAGCACAGGTGAGGATGTAAACTAGGATTGGGTGCATTATATGACCAGGCGACAAAACTTTTGTCTTGCCAAAATCTGACCATCTGTGTCCATTAACTGATCAATATTTCTGCACTGATGCCAATTTTTTTTCTTAACCTAAACCACATTTTGGAGAGTTTCAGCTTTCAAAAGAATAATTTATACAACCAATGGATGAATTTAACGTCAGGTTATAAGCTTTTTATTTACATAACCTGGATAAGCGACATAACTTTTGTCAGGGAGTGTAGTATGATGATCACCACAGTTCCGTCACATAGAATGATGGCCCCCACAGCTCCCCCTACTAGTATGATGGCCACAACATCTCCCCCACACAGTAAGATGGGGACCCCATGGCCTCCTATACACAGCATGATGGACCCACACAGCCCACTGTATACAGCATGATGGGACTCCCCAGCCCCTATACACAATATAATGGACCCCCACAGAACTCTGTATACAGTATGATGTAACTGTTTTCATTCTTATCTGTACCCTGAGGATGCAGATATCATTCAGGTCAGAATGCACGGGGTAAAAGGTTTTACAGTGGTGCTGCTCGGCACCGGACTCCCTCAGCTCATGGACCATCTTGCGGCCACATAGTTTGACACTATAGGCAGTATGCCCCTGATTACAGTACAGATGAAAATGTCCACTCAAGTTTTTATGTTTTCACATGTAAATGTCAACCATATTTTTCATTAAAATTAAACTGGTTTTACATGATTTCCACTTCTGTGTCAGATTATTTTTCTATTAGAAAAATTATATATAAAAAGTCTGCCTGTAAGAATGACTATTTGCTGGGCAATGATCCTTCATCTTCAGTGAAGTATGCAAAGCCCATTTTTTTGTCTATATTAAATATAATGAAAATATGAAACTCTTGCCCACTCATTAAGCCTCATTTCTTGTTGCCACTTATGGTTTGTACGAGATCATTTTTTAGCAGTCATCTTATTTTCATTACATACATAACAGTGTCAGGATGAAAAGTAACATTTCTATTAGGGTATGTGCACACGTTGCAGATTCTCTGCGGATTCGCAGCGTTTTTGGCGGTGCAGAAACGCTGCAGATCTGCAATTGATTTACAGTACAATGTAAATCAATGAGGAAAAAAAAACGCTGTGCAGATGGTGTGGAAAAATCCATGCGGAAACGCTGCGGATTAAAAGAAGTAGCATGTCACTACTTTTCTGCAGATCTGCAGCTTTTTTGTACCCATTCCATTATAGAAATCCGCAGGGGAGAAAAAACGCTGAAAATCTGCAAAAAATCCACACCAAAACCACACCAAAAATGCTGCGGATCCGCATAAAAAACATGACAAATCCGCAGCTGCGTTTTCTGCCAAGAGATGCAGAATCTGCACAAGAAATCCTAAGGCTAATCTGCAACGTGTGCACATAGCCTCAAAAAGCTAGAGGCAGATAACACTGGATGACACTACTGACCATCTGTGCTGGACATTGTTCACCCTATCCCCTTCCTACAGTAATGAAGCGCTGTTGGGTAGCATAATACAGTGAGCCGAGATCACATATAGTAAAAAGAAAGCCAGCTCATGTAGTACTTGAAGTCCAGTTTGCATGGAACTAGATGGATCCACACCAGATAATGTGCTCAAAGAAAAAAAAAGGGTTGTTGTTCTAGCATTTTGTAAAATTAGTTATTATATTTTAAATCCATTAATACTTGGAAAATTACAATGGTTGCATATGTAGGAATCTAACAGCAAAAAACAAAAAAGGTGGAAAAAGAGGAAAAAACCTCCACTAGTCTAGAAAACTCATGAAAAAACAGGCAAAGGTGCTTATCTGTCTAGGCCTTGAATCAAACGCACTATCATGGTGCAGCGAGCCCAAGTAAAGATGGCAACTACACAGGTGTGGTAATACCAATGAGACAGCCAGCCTACAATCAGGGATTGGCCGTTTGCTGCAGATTATTTGTTTGCACTGGTGTGTCAGTGTTCACACAGAGAATGCAAAGCATCTGGATCATAGCCTGTTAGGCTACGTTCACATTAGCGTTGTGCGCCGCTGCGTCAGAGATGCAACGCACAACGCACGCAAAAACGCACGCAAAAACGCTGTGTTTTGCGACGCATGCGTAGTTTTTTGCCGCAATTTGGACGCAAGAAAAATGCAACTTGTTGCGTTTTCTTGGTCCGACGCTTGCGGCAAAAAAGACGCATGCGTCGCACAACGCAACAAACAAAAATGCATGCGTACCCCATGTTAAATATAGGGGCGCATGACGCATGCGTCGCCCGACGCAAACCCGACGCAAACTAGCATAACGCTAGTGTGAACGTAGCCTTAATAATGCCCTGTGGCAGGCTGCCCAGTGCTAACTGTAATGCGTCCTGTGTGAACAAAGGCCACAGTATACAAAGCCATCTGGGCCCAACTGCACCCTAAAAGTAAAGTGCACAAAAACATATCAAAATATGTAAGGTATTAGTTAATATTAAGGCCACAATATGTGAGCTGGAAACCCACGTCAAGGGTCCTCACACTTGCCAGTCCTACTCTAACAGCAAAAACCACAAAAGGAGGAAAAAGAGGAAAAAAACCTCCACTAGTCTAGAAAACACATGAAAAAACAGGCAAAGGTGCTTACCTGCCCGACCGTCCATCTCGACAGATATCAGAGGGCATATTAACACTAAACTTGTGGTACTTCCACTACTCTTCCTGACCTGTTCTGGTTCTGGGCGGCGTCCCCCCGGCTCGGAGACCTCAAGTTTAACAGGCGGCGAAATGTCCCTCTTCCTCGGCGGGCATATTCCCGCGCGATGTGTCGCTCTCTCCGCAGTTGAAGCAAGGAATCTCAGCCAGAAGAACATTCTGGAGTCACGGTGAGGTTCCGTGCCTTCTTTGCCCCCTGGACACAACCACAGACGCACCAACCTCAATTAATTAATAATCAACAATATAAAAATAATATGTGCCAAGTGCCAGTGATTTAGTGCTTCTGTGGAGAAAAGTTGTGGAAGAACCACTATATACGAGAAAGAACGAACACAGCCAATATATAGACGTACCCGGAGGAAGTGACCAAGACAAGGATAGATATAATGAATGCCTTTATTATATCTGATTGGCAAGTAAAATAATATAACAATTTGTGCGCATAACAGGACAAAAAAATATTTACATCAATAATTAAAATCTAATAAAAGAAGATGGTAGAGGCTGACCCAATTGTATACATATATTATAAATCCAAGGTAGTGCAGCCCTAAGAGAGATGATAAAAAAATACAGAACTAGGCAATATATCAACCAGATGGTAAATTGTGCAAATAGCAATATATAAGGTGCGGGACGAAGGACTAAGATCCGAAACGCGCGTCGGGGTGCGCTATTACGGGACCTGGCTGACCCTCATATTAAGGTATAGTGTGTATACATCCCCAGTTGTTTTACTCCGTGCACTTATATTGTTTTGATTGCGGGGCCCCTGCTGTATCTCCCCTTCTGAGGAGTAGGCTGCACATTGCACTGCACAATTAGGGCACCTGGATACCCGGTGTTGCGGTATTGGTATTATACCTAAGAGCCTCTACATACATATTGATAGCCTCCATTTTTTGCGATATTTTGCACATTATGTTCTAGTACTTGGTCACTATACACAATTATAATCCTGCCTGATTACTCTGCTCTTTATTCTTTTGCACCTTATATTAATTGCACTATATATTGTGAAGCATACTACATGCGGTTTGAGAGATATATATTGGCAGTTGTCAGCACTTGATATTTTGCACCTTACATTTGCATATTATACGGTTTTGCATTCATTGTTTCTTATCTCACAGTTTTAGAAGTTACACTTGTTTTAGCCTGATATATAAATATGTATATATATATATATATATATATATATATATATATATATATATATATATATATATATATATATACTGGCATTAATTTTTATCTTGCACTTTATCCCCCTTTTTTTGACTTCATACACTACCCAAACTATATATTTTGAGGCATATTGTGAGGCATATTGTGAGGTATACCACTATCCATGTAGGTTGATATATAGTAGTGGCCTTTAAAACTTGATATCCTGCACCTTATATATTGCTATTTGCACAATTTACCATCTGGTTGATATATTGCCTAGTTCTGTATTTTTTATCATCTCTCTTAGGGCTGCACTACCTTGGATTTATAATATATGTATACAATTGGGTCATCCTCTACCATCTTCTTTTATTAGATTTTAATTATTGATGTAAATATTTTTTTGTCCTGTTATGCGCACAAATTGTTATATTATTTTACTTGCCAATCAGATATAATAAAGGCATTCTTTATATCTATCCTTGTCTTGGTCACTTCCTCCGGGTACGTCTATATATTGGCTGTGTTCGTTCTTTCTTCTTTGCCCCCTGGTAGATTGTTAGTAGTCTCTGCTTCCTTCTTCACATCGGCCAGTTCTTCCCTTATACTCATAAGTTCTTTCCTTATTTCTTCCACCCATTGGGGTTCAGCAATTGTGTTTATGGACACCTCCATGTTCTGCACCTTCCCCACAGGGACTGTCACCCCCTGCTCCTGGTCACGCATGCGTGCTTCACTCCCAACCTCAGGGAAAGGGGGTTTACTCGCACACATTATTGCAGGGCTTATTTTGTCAGCGCGTCTCGTAAACCAGTCACTAAGAGGTCTCGCAACATTATGTCCGTGGGACCTTCTTACATACCATCCTTTCTAACAATTGCAGTGTGTAATTCCTGCAGTGCATTCACATATTGGGTTACAGTCTCCTCCTCCCTCTGCATTCTGCTAAAGAGACGTGTCCTCAGTTCCCCTACGTCTGTGGGGTTTCCGTGAGTCTGTTGCAGCTGTTTTCGTTCTGACCCAATGTCAGATATGCCAGATCACCAGTGAGGCCAAATCAGGACATTACGCCCTTAATTGACAAGCGCGCTTGGAGAAAAAGGAAACTGCACACATGTTGTGAGCAAAATCACTTTATATGCTATAATGAAGCAAGAGGCAGTATTTTATACCATTTACAGCAAATGTAACTATTGAAAACATATAAGATAAGAAGTTTAAAATCCGTGAATCGGAGACTACAAGACTACTGCATCATAAGAACTAATTCTAGCAATTAAAGGCAAATTAAAGGCAAACCCTTCTATATCTATTTCCCCCTTTTGTAAATGGTATAACCTCTGCCACAGGGTCAGCTGATGTCCACAAAGGAGCTACTGTCTCATGGGTCTAGTACCCATAAGGGGGCTTTCTACATGCTTTGCCCATCCACCCTCAGTGTGGACACTCACTTCCCCCATCTGCAGTGGTTATCCGAGGTCTATGATACACTATAGAAGGCTCAGCCTTAGATTCCTTCCTTACACATATACTATTCAATAAACAAAACAATAAAATTTGCATGCAAGTCTGTAAAATACCAAAAAATCCATCCCGCTAGGCCTCCAAACCAATTGGCTGGATTTAAAAAGGAGTCTCTGTACTGTATTAGTCTCATTAAGAACCTCAAGAAACCTAGAAAATCTGAGTCCAAGTGTAATAATTATATGGGTACTACGGAATCTGATAGCATGGGATAAAGCCATTCTGAGAGCAAAGTTGCAATAAAAGATGTATTTACTCAAAAACAGAACTAACAGATATTTCTGCAATTGTAACGAGGTCCTCAGCTCTATATAGAAAATCACAGCAAACAGAGTAGCGAACAAAACATAGTACAGATATTCTTGCAATAGTAACGAGGTCCTCAGCTCTATATAGAAAATCACAGCAAACAGAGTAGCTGGGCGCGACCGCTAATGTGAATCAGTCCAGCAAGAAAATGATGTGGAAGCAAACAAGACACTTAAACGAGGAAGTCAAATAAGGTTATTAGTGCGAATGTACACAGTACTTAAATGATGAAGTCCAGCAAAACTTGCTCACACGTGCGCACAGTACTTGTTAGTAGAAGACCTATTGTTCTCAGATTATGAGTCATGTGAATGACGTCCTGGAAAAGAGAGGATGAGGGGAGAAAGAGGGAGAGCGCTATCTAATCGTAGTAGATGAGTAGATCTTTCTTGGAGAGAAAAGCACAGCTTGAATCTTGCTCACCTGGTGTGGTTGTGCAAAGAGGCGCAACACTGGTAAAAGTTTTGTAAACAAAGGAGATCCTTCCACTGGTGCGCAGCCCATCGCAGCAGTTCCAGAGGAGAGAGATAGCTGAATGGGGTGATGCAGACCACTGAGTAGTGAGCAGCAGAAGCAGGGAGTTAACCAGCAAACAGGCAGATGCTCAAGAGCCAGCAGCACAAAAATCAGGGCAAACAGACACCAGGAAAGTCCGGAATCCTTACACCAAGTCTCCTTGTATATGCAGTGTGCTGTTAATACCTTCCTTGGCTCCAGGAGTAAGGCTAAGTACAGCATAGTCCTTGCAGATACTAGGCTGTGTGTACAGATCCAACAGTCTTTTGGTTTTTGTCCTTCCACGTCCTTTATAAGAAGACCATGATGTTGAATAAGTTTGTTGTCTCGGTCAACATTTAACCCCTTCATGACCCAGCCTATTTTGACCTTAAAGACCTTGCCGTTTTTTGCAATTCTGACCAGTGTCCCTTCATGAGGTAATAACTCAGGAACGCTTCAATGGATCCTAGCGGTTCTGAGATTGTTTTTTCGTGACATATTGGGCTTCATGTTAGTGGTAAATTTAGGTCAATAAATTCTGTGTTTATTTGTGATAAAAACGGAAATTTGGCGAAAATTTTGAAAATTTCGCAATTTTCACATTTTGAATTTTTATTCTGTTAAACCAGAGAGTTATGTGACACAAAATAGTTAATAAATAACATTTCCCACACGTCTACTTTACATCAGCACAATTTTGGAAACAAAATTTTTTTTTGCTAGGAAGTTATAAGGGTTAAAATTTGACCAGCGATTTCTCATTTTTACAACGAAATTTACAAAACCATTTTTTTTAGGGACCACCTCACATTTGAAGTCAGTTTGAGGGGTCTATATGGCTGAAAATACCCAAAAGTGACACCATTCTAAAAACTGCACCCCTCAAGGTGCACAAAACCACATTCAAGAAGTTTATTAACCCTTCAGGTGCTTCACAGCAGCAGAAGCAACATGGAAGGAAAAAATGAACATTTAACTTTTTAGTCACAAAAATGATTTTTCAGCAACAATTTTTTTATTTTCCCAATGGTAAAAGGAGAAACTGAACCACGTACGTTGTTGTCCAATTTGTCCTGAGTACGCTGATACCTCATATGTGGGGGTAAACCACTGTTTGGGCGCACGGCAGGGCTTGGAAGGGAAGGAGCGCCATTTGACTTTTTGAATGAAAAATTGGCTGCACTCTTTAGCGGACACCATGTCACATTTGGAGAGCCCCCGTGTGCCTAAAAATTGGAGCTCCCCCACAAGTGACCCCATTTTGGAAACTAGACGCCCCAAGGAACTTATCTAGATGCATAGTGAGCCCTTTAAACCCCCAGGTGCTTCACAAATTGATCCGTAAAAATGAAAAAGTACTTTTTTTTCACAAAAAAATTCTTTTAGCCTCAATTTTTTCATTTTCACATGGACAACAGGATAAAATGGATCCTAAAATTTGTTTGGCAATTTATCCTGAGTACACCGATACTTCACATGTGGGGGTAAACCACTGTTTGGGCACATGGTAAGGCTCGGAAGGGAAGGAGCGCCATTTGACTTTTTGAATGAAAAATTATCTCCATCGATAGCGGACACCATGTCGCGTTTGGAGAGACCCTGTGTGCTTAAACATTGGAGCTCCCCCACAAGTGACCCCATTTTGGAAACTGGACCCCCCAAGGAACTTATCTAGATGCCTAGTGAGCACTTTAAACCCTCAGGTGCTTCACAAATTGATCCGTAAAAATGAAAAAGTACTTTTTTTTCACAAAAAATTTATTTTCGCCTCAATTTTTTCATTTTCACATGGGCAATAGGATAAAATGGATCCTAAAATTTGTTGAGCAATTTCTCCCGAGTACGCCGATACCTCATATGTGGGGGTAAACCACTGTTTGGGCACACGGCAGGGCTCGGAAGGGAAGGCGCGCCTTTTAACTTTTTGAATGGAAAATTAGCTCCAATTGTTAGCGGACACCATGTCGCATTTGGAGAGCCCCTGTGTGCCTATGCAATGGAGCTCCCCCACAAGTGACCCCATTTTGGAAACTAGACCCCCCAAGGAACTTATCTAGATGCATACTGAGCACTTTAAACCCCCAGGTGCTTCACAGAAGTTTATAATGCAGAGCCATGAAAATAAAAAATAATTTTTCTTTTCTCAAAAATGATTTTTTAGCCTGGAATTTCCTATTTTGCCAATGGTAATAGGAGAAATTGGACCACAAATGTTGTTGTCCAGTTTGTCCTGAGTATGCAGATACCCCATATGTGGGGGTAAACCACTGTTTGGGCGCACGGCAGGGCTCAGAAGGGAAGGCACGCCATTTGGCTTTTTAAATGGAAAATTATCTCCAATCATTAGCGGACACCATGTCGCGTTTGGAGAGCCCCTGTGTGCCTAAACATTGGAGATCCCCCACAAATTACCCCATTTTGGAAACTAGACCCCCAAAGGAACTAATCTAGATGTGTAGTGAGCACTTTGAACCCTCAAGTGCTTCACAGAAGTTTATAACGCAGAGCCATGAAAATAAAAAAAAAAAATTATTTTCTCAAAAATGAATTTTAGCCCGCAATTTTTTATTTTCCCAAGGGTAACAGGAGAAATTTGACCCCAAAAGTTGTTGTCCAGTTTCTCCTGAGTACGCTGATACCCCATATGTGGGGGTAAACCACTGTTTAGGCACATGCTGGGGCTCGGAAGTGAAGTAGTGACGTTTTGAAATGCAGACTTTGATGGAATGCTCTGCGGGCGTCACGTTGCGTTTGCAGAGCCCCTGATGTGGCTAAACAGTAGAAACCCCCCACAAGTGACCCCATTTTGGAAACTAGACCCCCAAAGGAACTTATCTAGATGTGTGGTGAGCACTTTCAACCCCCAAGTGCTTTACAGAAGTTTATAACGCAGAGCCGTGAAAATAATAAATACGTTTTCTTTCCTCAAAAATAATTTTTTAGCCCAGAATTTTTTATTTTCCCAAGGGTTACAGGAGAAATTGGACCGCAAAAGTTGTTGTCCAGTTTCTCCTGAGTACGCTGATGCCCCATGTGTGGGGGTAAACCACTGTTTGGGCACACGTGGGGGCTCAGAAGGGAAGTAGTGACTTTTGAAATGCAGACTTTGATGGAATGGTCTGCGGGCGTCACGTTGCGTTTGCAGAGCCCCTGGTGTGCCTAAACAGTAGAAACCCCCCACAAGTGAGCCCATTTTGGAAACTAGACCCCCCAAGGAACTTATCTAGATATGTGGTGAGCACTTTGAACCCCCAAGTGCTTCACAGACGTTTACAACGCAGAGCCGTGAAAATAAAAAATCATTTTTCTTTCCTCAAAAATGATGTTTTAGCAAGCAATTTTTTATTTTCTCAAGGGTAACAGGAGAAATTGGACCCCAGTAATTGTTGCGCAGTTTGTCCTGAGTATGCTGGTACCCCATATGTGGGGGTAAACCACTGTTTGGGCACACGTCGGGGTTCGGAAGTGAGGGAGCACCATTTGAATTTTTGAATACAAGATTGGCTGGAATCAATGGTGGCGCCATGTTGCGTTTGGAGACCCCCTGAAGTGCCTAAACAGTGGAAACCCCTCAATTCTACCTCCAACACACCCCTAACCCTTATCCCAACTGTAGCCGTAACCCTAATCACAACCCTAACCCCAACACACCCCTAACCACAACCCTAACCCCAACACACCCCTAACCCTAACCACAACCCTAATTCCAACCCAACTCTAAGGCTATGTGCCAACGTTGCGGATTCGTATGAGATTTTTCAGCATCATTTTTGAAAAATCCGCGGGTAAAAGGCACTGCGTTTTACCTGTGGATTTACCGTGGATTTCCAGTGTTTTTTGTGCGGATTTCACCTGTGGATTCCTATTGAGGAACAGGTGTAAAACGCTGCGGAATCCGCACAAAGAATTGGCATGCTGCGGAAAATACAACGCAGCGTTCCCGCGCGGTATTTTCTGCACCATGGGCACAGCGGATTTGGTTTTCCATATGTTTACATGGTACTGTAAACCCGATGGAACACTGCTGCGAATCCGCAGCGGCCAATCCGCACCGTGTGCACATAGCCTAATTCTAAAGGTATGTGCACACGCTGCGGAAAACGCTGCGGATCCGCAGCAGTTTCCCATGAGTGTACAGTTCAATGTGAACCTATGGGAACCAAAAATCGCTGTACACATGCTGCGGAAAAACTGCACGGAAACGCAGCGGTTTACATTCCGCAGCATGTCACTTCTTTCTGCGGATTCCGCAGCGGTTTTAGAACTGCTCCAATAGAAAATCGCAGTTGTAAAACCGCAGTGAAATGCGCAGAAAAACCGCGGTAAATCCACGATAAATCGGCAGCAGTTTAGCACTGTGGATTTTTCAAATCCGCTGCGGAAAAATCCGCATAGGACCAGAATACGTGTGCACATACCGAAACCCTAACCCTAGCCCTAACCCTACCCCTACCCCTAACCCTACCCCTAACCCTACCCCTAACCCTAGCCCTAACCCTACCCCTACCCCTAACCCTACCCCTAACCCTAACCCTACCCCTAACCCTACCCCTAGTTCTTACCCCAACCTTAGTGAAAAAAAAAAAAATTCTTTATTTTTTTTATTGTCCCTATCTATGGGGGTGACAAAGGGGGGGGTCATTTACTATTTTTTTTATTTTGATCACTGAGATAGGATATATCTCAGTGATCAAAATTCACTCTGGAACGAATCTGCCGGCCGGCAGATTCGGCGGGCGCACTGCACATGCGCCCGCCATTTTGGAAGATGGCGGCGCCCAGGAAAGAAGACGGACGGACCTCGGGCGGCCAGGTAAGTATAAGGGGGGGGAGATCAGGGCACGGGGGGGGCGTCGGAGCACGGGGGGGTGGATCGGATCATGGGGGGGGGTGGATCGGAACACGGGAGGGAGGATTGGAGCACGGGGAAGGATTGGAGCACGGGGTGAGGGATCGCTGTGCGGGGGGGGGTGGATCGGAGCACGGGGGGGGGGTCGCTGTGTGCGGGGGGGGGATCGGAGTGCGGGGGGGTTTGATTGCAGCACAGGGGGTGTGATTGGTGCACGGGGAAGCGGACAGGAGGACGGGGGAGCGGAGCACAGGACGGAGGGGAGCGGACCACAGATCGGGGGGCTGGGGGGGCGATCGGAGGAGTGGGGTGGGTGCACATAAGTGTTTCCAGCCATGGCCGATGATATTGCAGCATCGGCCATGGCTGGATTGTAATATTTCACCAGTTTTTTAGGTGAAATATTACAAATCGCTCTGATTGGCAGTTTCACTTTCAACAGCCAATCAGAGCGATCGTAGCCACGAGGGGGTGAAGCCACCCCCCCTGGGCTAAACTACCACTCCCCCTGTCCCTGCAGATCGGGTGAAATGGGAGTTAACCCTTTCACCCGGCCTGCAGGGACGCGATCTTTCCATGACGCATATGCTGCGTCATGGGTCGGAATGGCACCGACTTTCATGACGCAGCGTATGCGTCAAAGGTCGGGAAGGGGTTAAAAGTTTATCCAGTGTCTCTGTAGAGTGCAGTAATCCTGCCACTGCCAGCAAGGTGATTCGAAGATCAGTCATTCTGCTGGTGAAAAAATCTTTTGGCATTGCTGGCATCCAGGTGGGCTTTCCCTCAAGTTTCACGGAGGTGAATGTGGTCAGCTGGACTTTAAAATGGGCCATCAAACCATGGATCAAGGCTCCTTCTCACATGTCTGTCTATGACCACCCAATCACCTGGATTCAGCTGATTCACTTCTGCACTGGCATTAGCATCTAGAATGGATGAAAACACATGTTTATGCACCACATTAAGTCTTTTCTGCAAGGCCTGGACATAGGCTGTCATAGCACTGTGTTGCATTTGTAGCACCAGTCTTTGGGGCACTACCAAACAGGACTTCGAAAGGAGACAAGCTTATCTTCCTATTTAGAGTGTGTCTGACCAAAAATAGTGCAAGAATCAAGCACTCTACCCAGCTCTTTCCTGTCTCTGCCATGGCCTATTGAATTTTCAGTTTTAGTGTCCTGTTTAGTCTTTTCACTTTCCCACTACTTTGTGGTCTATATGGTGTATAAAATACTTCCTGTATCCCCAGGGCCTGCATGACTTCCCTCATTATTTCTCCCGTGAAGTGTGTACCCCTATCGCTTTCTATGGTTTCTGGGACACCATACCTGCAGATCAGTTCTTTCATCAGATTGTCTGCAGTCGTTTTAGCATTTGCACATTTTACCGGATAGGCTCCGGCCAACCAGAGAAGAGATCTACACATACTAGGACGTTTTTCATACACTCCTACCTTGGGTAGCTGTATGTAGTCAGTCTGCAGTCTTTGAAAACGGGTAGAGAGGCCTAGGAGTCGCTTTCTTAGGGACTTTTACTGCTTTACCTGGGTTGTGCTGTGCACAGATGAGGCATTACTGTATGAGTTTTGCGGCTGCATAACTGAAACCAGGAGCGTCCAGAAAGCATTTACCATGGTACACGTGACATTTTGAGGTGTGAGTGGGGCCATGTGTTGCTTGTGCCATGATTGGGAACAGGGACCTTAGTATACACAATTTATCCTTATTCTCCCATACTCTATTTGAGTTCAGGTCTGCTCCTATTCTCCACGGTTGTTCCTTCTCTGTTTGGGCAGCTGAAGGGATTTCAGGACATCTAGGCTCAGTGTGGCTGGAATACGCTGACTCCCTGCCACCGTCCTCTGCTCCCTAGGCCACCTTGCTGCTACTTTAGCAGCCTCGTCCAGCCTTCTGTTGCCGTCTACCTCCAAGGAGTCACCGCTTGTGTGTGCTTTCACCTTGATTATGCCAACCTGGACTGGTAACATCCATGCCTCCATTCTTTGTTTCACCAGCTCTGCATTTTTAACGAGCCTACCAGCGGATGTAAGAAACTCTCTGCTTCTCCAGATCATGCGATATTCCCTATGCATAATTCGAATCTGTGTAAATATCAGCAACTTTACCTGCAGCAGATCTACACGCCTCAATGAGTGCCTTCAACTAGGGTTGAGCGAAACGGATCGGACAAATTGAAAAATCGCCGACTTTCGGCAAAGTCGGGTTTCGTGAAACCCGACCCGATCCTAGTGTGGAATCGACCATAAGGTCGGCGATCAGCGCGCCAAAGTTGCGTTTCGTATGACGTTTTCAGCGCCATTTTTCATACAATGAAGGAGGACGCAGAGTGTGGGCAGCGTGATGACATAGGTCTCGGTCCCCACCATCTTAGAGAAGGGCATGACAGTGATTGGCTTGCTTTCTGCGGCGTCACAGGGGCTATAAAGGGGCGTGCACGCCGACCGCCATCTTACTTCTGCCGATCTTAGCATAGGGAGAAATTCCTGCAGCTGCATCAGAAGAAGGGATATAGTTAGGGAGGGAAGATTTAGCCCGAAACTGCTTGTGCTGTAGCGATTTCCACTGTCCAAAACCACCTTTTCTTTGCAGGGACAGTGGAGTTTATATTTTTGTGCATCAGCGCTGTAGCTTATTAGGCTGCCTTATAAGGCTCCCTGATAGCTGCATTGCTGTTTGTACGCCGCTGTGCAAACCAACTGCTTTTTTAAAAGCAAAAATCCTGTTGCTCCTTTCTGCACAGTTATCTTGTTTATTTGTCCACACTTTTGTGTGCAGCAGTCCTTTTTATTGCTGCCATACTTGTCCTGAGATCATTGTAGGGAGATTGAAATTGTACTACAGCCCTTGTATTTTTTAATATATCTTCCAGCCACGTTCTGCCACTTACATTGTGTAGTGTAATACACTGGGCCTGAGTTTTGTTGCAGTCTCCCCCCCAAAAAAGGGAGATTTAAATTGGCACTAAGTGGATCTACGTCAGTTCTGTTAGTTTGTCGTGTATCTTCCAACCATGTTCTGCCACTTACATTGTGTAGTGTAATACACTGGGCCTGAGTTTTGGTGCAGTCTCCCCCCGAAAAAAGGGAGATTTAAATTGGCACTAAGTGGATCTACGTCAGTTCTGTTAGTTTGTCGTATATCTTCCAACCATGTTCTGCCACTTACATTGTGTAGTGTAATACACTGGGCCTGAGTTTTAGTGCAGTCTCCCCCCAAAAAAAGGGAGATTTAAATTGGCACTAAGTGGATCTATGTCAGTTCTGTTAGTTTGTCGTATATCTTCCAGCCACGTTCTGCCACTTACAATATGGAGTGTAATACACTGGGCCTGAGTTTTGTTGCAGTCTCCCCTTCAAAAAAGGAAGATTTAAATTGGCACTAAATGGATCTACGTCAGTTCTGTTAGTTTGTCGTATATCTTCCAGCCACGTTCTGCCACTTACATTGTGTAGTGTAATATATTGGGCCTGAGTTTTGGTGCAGTCTCCCCCCAAAAAAAGGGAGATTTAAGTTGGCACTAAGTGGATCTACATCAGTTCTGTTTGTCGTATATCTTCCAGCCATGTTCTGCCACTAACATTGTGTAGTGTAATACACTGGGCCTGAGTTTTGTTGCAGTCTCCCCCCCAAAAAAGGGAGATTTAAATTGGCACTAAGTGGATCTACGTCAGTTCCGTTAGTTTGTCGTATATCTTCCAGCCACGTTATGCCACTAACATTGTGTAGTGTAATACACTGGGCCTGAGTTTTGTTGCAGTCTCCCCCCCAAAAAAGGGACATTTAAATTAGCACTAAGTGGATCTACATCAGTTCTGTTAGTTTGTCGTATATCTTCCAGCCACATTCTGCCACTTACATTGTGTCGTGTAATATACTGGGCCTGAGTTTTGTTGCAGTCTCCCCCCCAAAAAAAGGGAGATTTAAATTGGCACTAAGTGGATCTACGTCAGTTCTGTTAGTTTGTATTATATCTTCCAGCCATGTTCTGCCACTTACATTGTGTAGTGTAATACACTGGGCCTGAGTTTTGGTGCAGTCTCGCACCAAAAAAGGGAGATTTAAATTGGCACTAAGTGGATCTACGTCAGTTCTGTTTGTCGTATATCTTCCAGCCACGTTCTGCCACTTACATTGTGTAGTGTAATATACTGGGCCTGAGTTTTGTTGCAGTCTCCCCCCCAAAAAAGGGAGATTTAAATTGGCACTAAGTGGATCTACGTCAGTTCTGTTAGTTTGTATTATATCTTCCAGCCACGTTCTGCCACTTACATTGTGTAGTGTAATACACTGGGCCTGAGTTTTGGTGCAGTCTCCCCCCCCCAAAAAAAGGGAGATTTAAATTCTCAACAAGTTTATATACACCTTCTACCTTGTTTCACAGTACCATATATTGGTTGTTAGTTTGGTTAGATTTTTCCAAAAATGAGGAAGTCTGGTGGAAGAGGCCGTGGGCGGTCATTGCCAGCTGGTACTGATGGTGGTGGTGGTGGTGGAGCATCTGGTGGTAGTGGGAAAAGCAAAATAGCACCAAAGGCTCGAGGTGTTGAGCCAGAGTCATCGTCTAGTTACACAACACCTCGAAGGCTCCCTTATCTGGGAGTAGGAAAACAGCTTTTAAAGCCGGAGCAGCAGGGAAAAGTTTTGGCTTTCCTTGCTGACTCAGCCTCTAGCTCTTTCGCCTCCTCTTCAGAAAGTTTGAAATATAAAAGCAGCGAGTCATCAGTGGATGCTCCCGGTCAGGAACAAGTCGCTTCCTTGTGTACTTCACCAAAACCAAAAGTGAAGGATGCGGCAGGCGACACTACAGTTTACTCCATGGAGCTATTTACACATACCGTGCCTGGGTTAGAGAGGGAAATTGTTAAAAGCCCATTACAAGATGAATCGGACATGGAGTGCACAGATGCACAGCCACAGCTAGGTTATTATGCTGTTCCATTGACTCAGATCACTACATTGCCCTCGCAGTGTACTGAGCCAGAATCTGACCCTGATGACACTATGGTGCCCCGTCCCGAACGCTATAGCACCTTACACGGTGACACAGGGCAAGGTGCACATGAAATTGAAGAGGAGGTGATAGATGACCCAGTTGTTGACCCAGATTGGCAGCCATTGGGGGAAGAGGGTGCCGCTGCCAGTAGCTCAGAAGCGGAGGAGGATGATCCGCAGCAGCCATCTACATCGCAACAGCTTTCATCTGGCAGGCCCGTATCTGGCCCAAAACGTTTGTCAAAACCAAAAACAGTTTTAGGACAGCGTGGCCATCCGGTTAAAGTAGCACAGCGTGCAATACCTGAAAAGGTATTCCATAGAAGGAAGAGTGCAGTGTGGGAATTTTTTAACCAAGATCCGAATGATCAGTGCAAAGTTATTTATAAGAAATGCTCAAAGACCTTTAGCAGAGGGAAGAATCTCCAAAATTTAAATACAACGTGCATGCTTAGACATTTAACCAGCATGCACTTGCAAGCCTGGACTAACTACCAAGCATCCCATAGTGTTGGTACACTATTATGATCTGGTGGCCTTGGAGCAGCATGAGACGTACTCTGGAGAAGGTGGTCCCTGTACTGACCGCAAACCCTGAACCTAGCAGCGCAACTAGAAGTAGCCGTGGGGGGTACCCAACACTCCCTAGACCCCTCGGCACAGCCTAAGATCTAACTACCCCTAAAGATAGAAACAGGAAACCTATCTTGCCTCAGAGAAAATCCCCAAAGGATAGATAGCCCCCCACAAATATTGACTGTGAGAGGAGAGGGAAATAACATACGCAGATATGAAATCAGATTTTAGCATAGGAGGCCATACTAGCTAAAAAGAAAGAATAGAACAGAGTACTATGCGGTCAGTATAAAAACACTAGAAAATATCCACCGCAGAAAATACGGATCACCACATCTGACTAAAGACATGGGGGGTATATCTGCATCTCCAGAGAAATAGCTAGGCTGCAAAAAATCCTTCACAGACCAAGCTGGACAAGACAAAAACATGAAAATGCACAGAACTATAAGGTCCACTGCAGGTGGACAGCAAAAACAAAAGCCAGGACTTATCTTTGTAGAAAAACACAGCAAACTGGAGAGACCAGCAGGGAAGTGAATCCTTCAAGAACAATGGACAACTGGCACTGACTAAAGGATCCAGCAAAGCTATATACCCCAGTCAGTTTTGCAATTAGTAGATACACCTGTCCACTCCTGCAGTCCAGGCACAACTGCATTACCCTCTACAACCACCGGAGGGAGCCCAAAAGCTGAATTCACAACAGTACCCCCCCTTGAGGAGGGGTCACCGAACCCTCACCAGAGCCCCAGGCCGATCAGGATGAGCCCGATGAAAGGCACGAACCAAATCAACGGCATGGACATCAGAGACAGAAACCCAAGAATTATCCTCCTGGCCATAACCCTTCCACTTGACAAGGTACTGAAGCTTCCGCCTCGAAAAACGGGAATCCAAAATCTTCTCAACAACATATTCCAACTCCCCATCGACCAATACAGGGGCCGGAGGATCAACAGAGGGAACAACGGGCTCCACATATTTCCGCAACAAAGATCTATGGAAGACATTATGAATAGTAAAAGAGGCCAGAAGCACCAGGTGAAAGGACACCGGATTAATAATCTCAGAAATCCTATAAGGACCAATAAATCGAGGCTTAAACTTAGGGGAAGAAACCTTCATAGGAACATGACGGAAAGATAACCAAACCAGATCACCAACCCGAAGCCGGGAACCATCACACCGACGACGGTTAGCAAAACGCTGAGCCTCCTCCTGAGACAGCACCAAATTGTCCACCACATAAGCCCAAATCTGCTGCAACCTGTCGACCACAGAATCCACACCAGGAAGGTCAGAAAACTCAACCTGCCCAGAAGAAAAACGAGGATGAAAACCAAAATTACAAAAAAAAAAGGCGAAACCAAAGAAGCCGAACTAGCCCGATTATTAAGGGCAAACTCGGCCAATGGCAAAAAAGCCACCCAATCATCCTGATCAGCAGACACAAAGCATCTCAAATAAGTCTCCAAGGTCTGATTAGTTCGCTCAGTCTAGCCATTTGTCTGAGGATGAAATGCAGAGGAAAAAGACAAATCAATGCCCAGCTGGGCACAAAAGGCCCGCCAAAACCTAGAAACAAACTGGGAACCTCTGTCGGACACAATATTCTCTGGAATACCATGCAAACGTACCACATGCTGAAAAAACAACGGAACCAAATCAGAAGAAGGTAATTTAGGCAAAGGCACCAAATGAACCATCTTAGAAAATCGGTCACAGACAACCCAGATAACCGACATTCTTTGGGAAACAGGAAGATCGGAAATAAAATCCATAGAAATATGCTTCCAAGGTCTCTCAGGGACCGGCAATGGCAAAAGCAACCCACTAGCGCGGGAACAGCAAGGCTTAGCCCGCGCACAAATCCCACAGGACTGCACAAAAGAACGCACATCCCGTGACAAAGAAGGCCACCAAAAGGACCTACCAACCAAATCTCTGGTACCAAAAATCCCAGGATGGCCAGCCAACACAGAACAATGAACCTCAGAAATCACTTTACTAGTCCATCTATCAGGAACAAACAGTTTCCCCACAGGACAGCGGTCAGGCTTATCAGCCTGAAATTCCTGAAGAACCCGTCGCAAATCAGGGGAGATGGCAGAAAGAATCACCCCTTCCTTCAAAATGCCGACCGGCTCAAGAACCCCAGGGGAATCAGGAAAAAAACTCATAGAGAGGGCATCCGCCTTAACATTCTTAGCACCAGGAATGTACGAGACCACAAAATCAAAACGGGAGAAAAACAGGGACCATCGAGCCTGTCTAGGATTCAGCCGTTTGGCAGACTCGAGGTAAATCAGATTCTTAAGATCGGTCAGGACCACAATACGGTGCTTAGCCCTCTCAAGCCAATGTCGCCACTCCTCAAATGCCCACTTCATAGCCAACAACTCTCGATTGCCGACATCATAATTGCGTTCCGCAGGCAAAAACTTCCGAGAAAAGAAGGCACACGGTTTCATCAAGGAACCATCAGAATTCCTCTGAGACAAAACGGCCCCTGCCCCAATCTCAGACGCGTCAACCTCAACCTGTCACAGACATGGATTTCCAATCTAACACCGGATTATGTAGCTGCAAACATGGAAAACCCAGCACAATATCATCATGCAAATTATGCAACACCAGAAAACGACAATCTTCCTGATGGGCTGGCGCCATGCGCATGGTCAGCTGTGTCCAAAACTGAAGTTTATTTTTAGCCAACGGTGTAGCGTCAATGCCCCTCAAAGGAATAGGGTTCTGCAAAGGCTGCAAGGGAAAACCACAACGTCTGGCAAATTCTAAGTCCATTAAGTTCAGAGCGGCGCCTGAATCCACAAATGCCATGACAGAAAATGATGATAATGAGCAGATCAAGGTTACAGATAACAGAAATTTAGGTTGTACAGTACTGATGGCAACAGAACTAGCGATTCTCTTAGTACGCTTAGGGCAATCAGAAATAACATGAGCAGAATCGCCGCAGTAAAAACACAACCTACATAGTTATTAAGGTTGAAGGAAGACTTTAAGTCCATCTAGTTCAACCCATAGCCTAACCTAACTTGCCCTAACATGTTGATCCAGAGGAAGGCAAAAAAAACCCATGTGGCAAAGAGTAAGCTCCACCTTGGGGAAAAAAATTCCTTCCCGACTCCACATACGGCAATCAGACTAGTTCCCTGGATCAACGCCCTATCAAGGAATCTAGTGTATATACCCTGTAACATTATACTTTTCCAGAAATGTATCCAGTCCCCTCTTAAATTTAAGTAATGAATCACTCATTACAACATCATACGGCAGAGAGTTCCATAGTCTCACTGCTCTTACAGTAAAGAATCCGCGTCTGTTATTATGCTTAAACCTTTTTTCCTCCAAACGTAGAGGATGCCCCCTTGTCCCTGTTTCAGGTCTATGATTAAAAAGATCATCAGAAAGGTCTTTGTACTGTCCCCTCATATATTTATACATTAAAATAAGATCACCCCTTAGTCTTCGTTTTTCCAAACTAAATAGCCCCAAGTGTAATAACCTATCTTGGTATTGCAGACCCCCCAGTCCTCTAATAACCTTGGTCGCTCTTCTCTGCACCCGCTCCAGTTCAGCTATGTCTTTCTTATACACCGGAGACCAGAACTGTGCACATAATTCTAAGTGTGGTCGAACTAATGACTTGTATAGAGGTAAAATTATGTTCTCCTCATGAGCATCTATGCCTCTTTTAATGCATCCCATTATTTTATTTGCCTTTGTAGCAGCTGCCTGACACTGGCCACTGAATATGAGTTTGTCATCCACCCAAACACCCAGGTCTTTTTCATTGACGGTTTTGCCCAGAGTTTTAGAATTAAGCACATAATTATACATCTTATTACTTCTACCCAAGTGCATGACCTTACATTTATTCCCATTAAAGCTCATTTGCCATTTATCAGCCCAAGCTTCTAGTTTACATAAATCACCCTGCAATATAAAACTGTCCTCCTCTGTATTGATTACCCTGCAGAGTTTAGTGTCATCTGCAAATATTGAAATTCTACTCTGAATGCCCCCTACAAGGTCATTAATAAATATGTTAAAAAGAAGAGGGCCCAATACTGACCCCTGTGGTACCCCACTGCTAACCGCTACCCAGTCCGAGTGTGTTCCATTAATAACCACCCTTTGTTTCCTATCTCTGAGCCAGCTCTCAACCCACTTACACATATTTTCAACTATCCCCATTATTCTCATTTTATGTATCAACCTTTTGTGTGGCACCGTATCAAAAGCTTTTGAAAAGTCCATATACACTACATCTACTGGGTTCCTATGGTTCCTGACGCCTGAATGTTTGACGTTCAGCTCTAGACAAAATCCTATCACACTGCATAGGCTCAGGGCTCCGCTCAGAGGACAACGCCACAGTGTGCACAATTCTGCGCTCGCGCAAGCGCCGATCAATCTGAATGGCCAGAGACATAGAATCACTCAGACCAGCAGGCGTGGGGAACCCCACCATAACATCTTTAACGGATTCAGAAAGACCCTTTCTGAAAATTGCCGCCAAGGCATCCTCATTCCATTTAGTCAGTACAGACCATTTTCTAAATTTCTGGCAATACAATTCTGCCGCTTCTTGACCTTGACACAGGGCTAACAAGATTTTCTCAGCCTGATCCACAGAATTAGGCTCATCATACAACAACCCCAATGCCTGAAAGAACGAATCAACATTAAGCAAAGCAGGATTGCCAGATTCCAGGGAAAATGCCCAATCCTGTGGGTCACCACGCAGCAGAGATATGATGATTTTAACCTGCTGAATAGGATCACCAGAAGACCGGGGTCTTAATGCAAAAAACAGTTTACAGTGTTTTTTGAAACTCAAAAATTTGGATCTGTCACCAAAGAATAAATCAGGAGTGGGAATCTTAGGTTCTAAGGCAGGAGTCTGAACAATGAAATCTGAAATACCCTGTACCCTAGCAGCAAGCTGATCCACCCGAGAAACTAACTCCTGAACATTCATGTTAATACTAGACTCCGTAGCCACCCAGAGGTAAAGAGGGAGGAACAGATCAAACAGGCTAAGGAAAAAAAAATGGCTCAAAATCTTTCCACCCTTCTTCTGAGATGCAATTAACTCATTGTTGGCCAGTTGTACTGTTATGATCTGGTGGCCTTGGAGCAGCATGAGACGTACTCTGGAGAAGGTGGTCCCTGTACTGGCCGCAAACCCTGAACCTAGCAGCGCAACTAGAAGTAGCCGTGGGCGGTACCTAACACTCCCTGGACCCCTTGGCACAGCCTAAGATCTAACTACCCCTAAAGACAGAAACAGGAAACCTATCTTGCCTCAGAGAAAATCCCCAAAGGATAGATAGCCCCCCACAAATATTGACTGTGAGAGGAGAGGGAAATAACATACGCAGATATGAAATCAGATTTTAGCATAGGAGGCCATACTAGCTAAAAAGAAAGAATAGAACAGAGTACTATGCGGTCAGTATAAAAACACTAGAAAATATCCACCGCAGAAAATACGGATCACCACATCAGACTAAAGACATGGGGGGTATATCTGCATCTCCAGAGAAATAGCTAGGCTGCAAAAAATCCTTCACAGACCAAGCTGGACAAGACAAAAACATGAAAATGCACAGAACTATAAGGTTCACTGCAGGTGGACAGCAAAAACAATGCCAGGACTTATCTTTGTAGAAAAACACAGCAAACTGGAGAGACCAGCAGGGAAGTGAATCCTTCAAGAACAATGGACAACTGGCACTGACTAAAGGATCCAGCAAAGCTATATACCCCAGTCAGTTTTGCAATTAGTAGATACACCTGTCCACTCCTGCAGTCCAGGCACAACTGCATTACCCTCTACAACCACCGGAGGGAGCCCAAAAGCTGAATTCACAACAGTGCACATGCTCAGAATGAAGGTAGTCAGCAACGCTACATTGCTTCCTTCACTGTAAGCCCACTGTAACATCAGCAGCAAATGTGGAGGTATCGTCGCAAGGCCAAAGCAGTCAGGGAATCACAAGGTTTTTGGTAGGAAACACTGTATGTAGGCCAACATCAAGAATACCATCACCAACCCTCTCTCAATCTGCTATGTCCACCACCACCACCGCTAGTTCCACCATATGCAGCTCTCCAGTCCAGCTCACCCTACAAGAGACTCTCATTAGGAAAAGAAAGTAGTCATCCTGTCATCTGCGTAAACAGGGTTTGAACACCCACATTGCTAGACTAATCCTGATAGAGATGATGCCCTACCGGTTGGTTGAAAGCGAAGCTTTCAAAGCCCTGATGGCCTACGCAGTACCACGCTATGACCTACTCAGTCGACACTTCTTTGCGAGAAAAGCCATCCCAGCCCTCCACCAGCATGTCAAAGACCGCATTGTCCATGCACTGAGGCAATCAGTAAGTAGAAAGGTGCACCTCACAACAGATGCATGGACCAGTAGGCATGGCCAGGGACGTTACGTGTCCATCACGGCGCACTGGGTTAATGTGGTGGATGCAGGGTCCACAGGGGACAGCCATAGTGGGATAGTTCTGCCTAGCCCATGGTCTAGGAAACAGTTGGCTGTAGGTGTTCGCCACCCCTCCTCCTCCTCCTCCAGAAGCGAAAGCTCGTCCACAGAGCGCAGTCGCACGACCACTCCATCCGCAGCTGCCAGTGTTGCACACGAGGTGTCCCATTATGGAACAGCTAGTGGTAAGCGTCAGCAGGCTGTGCTACAAATGAAGTGTTTGGGTGACAACAGACACACCGTGGAAGTACTGGCCGAGTACTTGCAGTAAGAAACTCAATCATGGCTGGGCAGTGTACATCTTGAGGCAGGCAAGGTAGTCAGTGATAATGGAAGGAATTTTATGGCTGCCATAGTCCTTTCAGAACTGAAACACATACCTTGCCTGGCTCACACCTTGAACCTGGTGGTGCAGTGCTTCCTGAAAAATTATCCGGAGTTACCAGCCCTGCTCCTGACGTGCAAAGACTTTGCTCGCACATCCGCCGGTCGCCCGTACACTCCAGCCGTATGCTAAACCATCAGCGATTGCTGAATCTTCCCCAGCACCACCTAATAATTCGACGTTGCAACAAGGTGGAACTCCACACTGCACATACTTCAGAGGCTGTGCGAACAGAGGCGTGCTGTCATTTATTTGTGGGAGGATACACATACACGGGCAGGCAGTTGGATGGCAGACATGGAGTTGTCTGGTGTGCAGTGGTCGAAGCTACAAGACCTCTGTCAAGTCCTTCAGTGTTTTGAGGAATGCACACGGCTGGTAAGTGCAGACGACGCCATCATAAGCATGAGCAGCCATAGTCTGCTCAGGAAACTCTCCTGGACGAGGTGGCGGACGAAGAGGAGGAGGATAATGGGGATGAATATTTTTGGGAGGAGGATGCTTCTCAGGGGGCAACAGAAACTGGTGGCGTTGCAAGGTCAGGTACAGGGTTTTTGCAAGCCACAAGTGATGTTGATTTGCAAGAAAGTGCTCCTCAACCCAGCACAAGCAGTGAATTGACACCTGGAACATTGGCCCACATGGATGAGCATGCCTTGCGTATCCTAAAAAGGGACCCCCGCATTATCAAAATGATGACCGATGACGATTACTGGTTGGCCTGCCTCCTGGATCCACGATATAAAGGAAAATTACAAAATATCATGCCACATGAGAACCTTGAGCAAATATTGGCTACCAAACAAGCAACTCTTGTAGACCGTTTGGTTCAGGCATTCCCAGCACACAGCGGCGGTGATGGTTCTCACATGAGCTGTAGGGGGCAACATGGCAGAGGTGTTAGAGGTGCACAAATCTGAAGTGGTATTGGACAGAGGGGTTTTATGACCAGGTTGTGGAGTGATTTCGCAATGACCGCAGACATGACAGGTACTGCTGCATCGATTCAAAATGACAGGAGACAGCATTTGTCCAGTATGGTTACGAACTATTTTTCCTCCCTTATCAATGTTCTCCCTCACAGGTCATTCCCCTTTGATTACTGGGCATCTAAAATAGACACCTGGCCTGAATTGGCAGAATATGCATTACAGGAGCTCGCTTGCCCAGCTGCTAGTGTGCTATCAGAAAGAGTCTTCAGTGCTGCTGGTTCAATACTGACCAAAAAAAGGACATGGATGTCTACCAGCAAGGTTGATGATCTAACCTTCATTAAAATGAACCAATCATGGATTTCAAATTATTTTGCCCCACCTTCTCCTGCTGACCCGTAACTTGCCTGAAAAATGTCTTGCTTTTGGCCTCCTCTTACTGACTGCTCCAATTCCTCCATTTGCAGCTACTGAATGTCCACCATAGGCCATTTTTATACCTCCCTAAATGGGCTGACTTCCCCCACAGGGCCGTGGTCGCCACTTGGCGCAAGCACAAGTGCGAATGCCGCTTGCCTGGACAGGTGGGTGTGCCCACTCTTGGGCGACGGCACTGGCACAGGGTCCCTCATAGTACAATGAAGTGTCTCTGATGGTGGTGGTGCACAACCAACGTCAGACACACCGTCGTAATATGAGGGGCCCTGTGCCAGTACCGCTGACGAGAGAGTGTTCCCCCCAGCTCGAACAGTGCTCTATCACTTGCAAAACTTACCTCTCCCTGCTCCACCACTGTGTAGTCTGTGCTGTTAAATCCTTCAATGGCACTGCCAATACAAATTTGTTGAAATGATGGATGATAGTAAACATATACAGGTACCCTGGCCTCCATTTAGACCAGTTAATAGTTTGCGCCAACTACCACTGTCTGCTACTCAGCAGAGGAGCCCACTCCTGTACCTAGCTATGCCAACTGTTTATTTATGAACAATTTTTTGGCAGACATTTAGCCCACTTTATTATTTTGGCCTACTAACTGTGTTAGCCACTCATTACAGTTGTCCCCCACTGAATAAACAATGCCGCCTGTTTAGTCCTGTTACCAATTTTGAACTGCATTTAGCCTACTTTTTTATTTTAGGCCTACTAAGTCTGTCAGAGCCACTCATTACAGTTGTCCTCCACTGAACAAAGCAATGCCGCCTGTGTACTCCTTTTACCAATTTTGAACTGCATTTAGCCTACTTACTTATTTGGGCCTAGTAACTGTGTCAGCCTCTCATTACAGTTGTCCTCCGCTGAACAAAGCAATGCCGCCTGTTTAGTCCTGTTACCAATTTTGAACTGCTTTTAGCCTACTTTTTCATTTTGGGCCTATATCTGTGTTTCCTCCTCATCCTGCCCATTGCCCAGCCACTGCTAGATGAGTCTGCTGGTACATTGACCAAGACCACTACATTCCCATTGCACTCTACACAGCCAGAATCTGACCCTGCTGAAAGTCAGGTTCCCCTTCCCGCATACTATACCACCTTACACGGGGACAAAGAGGAAGGTGCAGATGAAAGTGCAGGTTCCTTCATCAGGTGGGGGGGGCATACTCGATGGCACTGGCACAGGGCCCTTCATAGTACGCAAAAGTGTCTCTGGCAGTGGGAGACGCCGCCCACCGTCAAACACACCGCCGTAATATGAGGGGCCATGTGTGAGTGGGCCCCCCTGATTGCTCAGGATCACAGCACTTGCAAAGTTGAAATACTTACCTCTCCCTGCTCCACCGCCGTGACGTATTCCGCGTTTCCTGGGCCCACGAAAATCTTGAGCCAGCCCTACCCCCCCACAACTTTAGCCAAATGAGCCCCTGTTTTCAATGCCTATTATTATAAAGTAAGTTAAGATTGACAAGCTTCAGTAATACGAATTGATGCTTTTGGCATTAAAATGGGCACTGTAGGTGTTTTCCTGTCCTCCACTCACTGACGACTTTGATTCCCCATTGACTTGCATTGGGTTTCGTGTTTCGGTCGGCCCCCAACTTTTCGCAATAATCGGCCTATTTCACCCGAGCCGACTTTTGAGAAAGTCGGGTTTCGCGAAAAGATACGATCCTAAAAAAGTAAAAGTCGCTCAACTCTACCTTCAACTCTTCCTCCTGCGCCAACATGTGAGGAGGGAGTGGTTCAGCTTGGATTACCTCATGTGAGGATACTACGGCATATCCATTGTAGAATCGCCCATCCTGGTGGTATCTGGAGCCACCTACAAAAAAAACTCAAAATCTGCATTAGGAACAGGTTTTTCATGAACATGTGTAAAACTCACTGCCTCCTGACTCATCAGTTCTTATGCAGTCATGTTTATGCGTCATGTCAAAGTACTCTTCCTCACTTGCTAATGCTGTCACCTATTCCCCCTTTTCTGAATCCACAGGCAGGTGGGTTGCTGGATTCAGAACATTACATCTTTGGAGGGTGACATATTCAGGAATTAGTAGAGCACATTCAAGTCTGAGCTGTCTAGCCATATACAGGTGTTTTGTTTGAACAGGTATGAGTATGGCATTAATGTCATGTAGGGAGTAAATTGTCAAAGGAAAAATCAGTGTGATCTCACATGCCTAGCTGTAGTACAACAGCTCTTACAGCATGGACACACATAGGAGACCCGCTGATAACCAAGTCTAATTGTGCTGAGTAGTAAGCTATCGGTCTCTTTTTTCCTCCATGCTGTAGTGTCAGCACTGCCTGTTTTCTCTTTTTACTCAGGCATCTTGTACCTTTAGCAATACAGTGGCCTAAAAATGTCACCTTTTGTTTGCAATACTGTAGTTTGCCACGTGAGACTTAGCAAGCCTTTTCTGATAAAAAGCATAGCAAAGAAACTGTAGCTTCTTTGCAGGACATCTGGTCCGGGCAGAAGAGCAGGAGGTCATCCACGTACTGCAATAGTACAATCTGTGGATGAGGTGGTTGCCACTGCTCAAGAATCCCTGCCATTGTTGTTGAATAGATGGTAGGGGAGTTCTTGCCACCTTGTGGGAGGACCGTCTATCAATATTGTTTACCTTCATGAGTAAAAGATACTTCCCGTCAGGGTGGAGGGGTACAGACAGTATCAGTGACACTAAGGTGTGTGTATTAGGAACAATCGAGGTCATACTTTCTGTAACATCTTTAATACCCCTAAAGTCAAGAATCATTCTGAAAGTGTTAGGGGAACCCTTGGGTCCTTTTTTCTTAATGGGATACAAAGGGGTGTTACAGGGGGAAGATCTTTGCACCAGAACCCCTGGCTTAACATACTCTTTAATATTCCTGCTTGCTCAGGGCCATTGATTTGGCTAGGTTCAAGGGGTATTGCTTTAAACGAGGAGTGGTTCCTTCTTTCTTTTTATTTGAAATTCTTTATTTAAGGAAAATTTTGTATAAAATACAACACAAAAAAGTTATGGCTCAGCCATATGCTCCATAAAAAGCAAGTAAACAGATTTGATAAATCAACTAATACATTTAAATGAAATCGTACTGGCATAAACCACAAAAACATGTAAGAAACATGAAGAGCACTAAACAGTATTGGTAACTAGGTTCAGGTATTTTCAGTTTGGTAAATATAGAAAACGGCTCCAAAAGAACACGCGTGTATCTCCTGGAACCTGCAAAGATGAGACATTAAGAGTAAAGAGTGCAAAAAATTAGCACAGGTAAGTAAAAAGAGGTAATTAGCACTAACTGAATTAGATATGTTTGTTTAAACTTTGAGGTAATTCAAGGTTGGGCTCCATCACTCCGGCACTGCGAGAATGCGGGATCTCGGCATCAGAAAATATTAGACCCATAAGGGGGGGAGGGGGGGAGGTGTGGCTCGTGATTGATAGCTGGCAAGAAGCGAGAGAAGGTCTGTTAATCCAAGGATGCCAAATTGATAGAAAATTATTATGTGAGCGCGACTCACAACTTGATAGCTCCTCTATTCTATAGATATCTTGAACTTTAGCTAACCACTCGGCAATTGTTTGTGGAGAAGGATGTCTCCAATGTACCGAGATCGGGTGCTTTGCAGCCGCTAGCAAAAGAGGGAGTAGATTGTGCTTCTTGGGCTTAAAGTAATTTGTAGGTAGCGATAGTAAAACTTCTTGAGGAGTTAGGTTCCGTTTAGTTTATCCTAGTTGGCGAAGGAAACTATTAATTTCTGACCAATATGTGGCGATACTGGGGCATGTCCAAAAAATATGAGTCAGTGTTCCAACCGAACTAGAGCATCTCCAACACAGAGGTGAGGAGAGTAAACCCATGTGGAACAGTTTTTCCGGAGTTCTGTACCAACGAGAAAGGATTTTGAAGGCGTTTTCCTGTAATAGAAAACACCTTGAAAAGCCATGAGAGTTGCTCAAAATTTTATTAGATTCCTGGGGAGATAAAGACAGATTAAGCTCAGATTCCCATGAGGATAAATAAAGTGGCTTAAATTCGGAGAGTGGGTTGACCAGATTGACATATAACTTAGAGACCAGTTTAGGGGGTATAGACCGGAGGCCCACCAAAAATTCTAGCCATAGCCAATCAGAACTGTGTTTATAATCCCGACCTAAGTTTTGAAAAAATGTAGCGTATATGAAGTTTTTGTAATATGTCTCGAGGTTGTTTCCTGGCTTCTCTGGGCCAGTCCTCCATACATGGAACTTGGCCTGAAAGAAGTTGCGTGATTGGTAAGATCGGTAAAGAATCCCAAAGTCCATAAACATCAACATAGTTCGGGTCGGTAAGCCAAGGGATGACTCTTAGTGGGATATGGTCTAGAAAATAACATTGAGGCAATGTATTAGGAATTAGAGAGCGCCTAATAGTTAAAGTGTTATAAGTTATGGCATCGATCGAGTGAAAGTCCGGGGCACAGGAGGACCAGAGGAAAATCTCGGCCATGTTACCCAGCAGATTAATCTCTAGATTGGAAGCTCTCTAATCAGGATTGATCTTGACCATACGCAGCCAACGGGAAAGGTGAATAGCCTGATAGTATTTTTTGAAGTCAGGAAGGCCCAGTCCCCCTTTATTTTTTGGTAAAAATAGAATTTTGGGAGGCAGTCTGGCTCTTTTGTTTTTCCATATGAATTTTGAAACTAATTTGTTCACAATGATAAAAAAGGAATTGGGGAGAGGGATAGGGACCATGCTCATAACATAAAACATTTTTGGGTGAATATAAGATTTGACAATATTAATCCTTCCTATCCAAGAAAGGTAAGGTAAATCGTATGAATTGAGTAGAGTTTGTAAGTTGGACAAGAGAGGGAGAAAATTGAATTTATATAGTGAGGAGGGGTCTGCGGTTAAATAAATCCCCAGGAATTTTGGTTTCTCAGGAGGCCAGTAGAAAGGGGTTGATTGTTTTAGCTTCGAGATCACCTTCTCTGATGCCGATATATTCAAAATTTCAGATTTGCTCATGTTAATTTTGAAGTTAGAGATAATGCCAAATTCAGTAAATAGATCTAGAAGATTTGAGAAAGCTGTTTTGGGGTTTGTGATCAAGAGTAGGAGGTCGTCTGCAAAAGCAGCTGTCTTGAATTCGATCTGGCCCACCACTAGTCCCCTAACATTGGGGTCTTGCCGGATTTTTTGTATCAAGGTTTCCATCACTAGCACAAAAAGGGAAGGGGAGAGAGGGCAGCCCTGTCTAGTGCCGTTTGTAATTGTGAACGAATTTGAAAATACTCCATTCACCCTAACCTTGGCAGTTGGAGACGCATAGAGAGTCATAATGGCTTCTATGAATGGAGGTGGGAAGTCAATTTTTTGTAAAGTGCAAATCAGATAATGACAGCTAATTCTATCGAAGGCTTTCTCGGCCTGTTGATAGAATGGTTAAAGGGATGCCAGAGCGCTTGGCATGAGAGATAGCAAGAAGAGTTTTTGTAGCATTATCTTTTCCTTCCCTTCCCCTTCCGAAACCCACCTGGTCAGGGTGAATCAATGTCTCCAAGACAGTATTAATTCTGGAGGCTAAAATCTTAGACCATAACTTCAGGTCCGCATTGAATAATGAGATAGGCCGATAATTACTGCAGAGGCTGCCATCTCTACCCTCCTTGGGTATAATAGTTATATAGGCCTCCAGGGATTGTCTAGGTGGGACTTTCCCCTCCAGGAATGCGTTAAACAAGTCAACTAACTGGGGGATGAGGATATCTGTAAACTTTTTGTAGTAAATCACAGGGAAACCATCTGGGCCTGGCGTTTTATTGTTTGGGATAGTGTGACGGGTGTCCTTTATTTCTTGAAAAGTGATTTTATAAAGAAGAGATGTATGTTTTTCTAATGGAACCTTGGGAAGGGAGAGGGGGGCCAAAAATTTCTGTATCTTATCTGCTGCAGTAGAGCACTCTTGCATCGGTTCAGGTATGTCTAAATTGTAAAGAGATGCGTAGTATTGTCTAAAAGTTTCAGCAATCCCGTCGGACCTTGACACCTTCTTGCCAGCTTTGGTAAAGACATGCTTGATAAACGTTTTTTCTTTTTGTTTTTTGAGCATATGGGAAGTGAGCCTGCTGTATTTGTCCCATGTAGGTAAAATCTATGCCTACAATGCAAAAATAATTTTGCCGAGTTCATATTTAATAGGTCTTTCAGCTTGCTGCGAAGAGAGGTGAGGTCTTGAAGAGAGTTCTGAGAACTTGTTTTTTGTGGAAGCATTCCGCAGTACTTATTTGTTGTAATATCGACGCGAGTTCCTTCTCCCTTTGCCTCTTAAGGTAGGATGCAATTGAGATGAGCTCCCCTCTAATGATAGCTTTATGAGTCTCCCAAATATTGGGAGTAAGTTGATTCTCAGTGATATTTTCAACAAAAAATTGTGAAATAGTAGATTTTACTTTCTCAATAATATTTGGTTTATCTAGAAGAGATTCATTCAATCGCCATGACATAGCGGGACGGGGCAATGAGTCAATAGAGAGATCAATAAAAATGGGGGCATGGTCTGAGATAGTAATTCTACCTATTTTAGCAGAATTAGTCAACTGCAGAGCTTGTGTTTGGACTAGGAGAAGGTCAATTCGGTGGTATGAGGAATGGGGAGGTGAGAAAAAGGTAAAATCTTTCGTCGTAGGGTGGAGAAGACGCCAGGGGTCTATAAGGTGAAGCATTTCTAATTTATATAACAGTTTACGTCTTAAGGCTTGGGAGATGGGGGAGGAACCACTTGTGGCTTCTATTTCAGGGTGAAGGGTAAGGTTGAAATCGCCACCCAAGATCAATAGCCCTTCCTTAAATAGTTGCAGTGTGTCTAGTGTTTTTATTATCCATTGCACTTGCTGGGTATTGGGGGCATATAGATTGGCAAAGGTGACCATTATTAGCTAGGGTACCCTTAATGAATATATATCGTCCTTCGTGGTCATTTAAACTGTCTTTTAGGGTGAAAGGGAGACCTTACATATTGCAACACTAACCCCTTTGGAGGAAGAGGGACTACAACTGTTAAACCAGACAGGGTAAGAAGAAAAGGCTGTATTTGGGACTCTGCCTATTTTAAAGTGGGTTTCCTGTAGGAAAAGAATTTGAGCATTCTGATTTTTTTTAAAGATTAAGGATTTGGTTGCGTTTAGCTGGGGAGTTTAATCCTTTGATGTTAAATGAAGCCACTGTGACGGAGCCCGGACTCACCTGACTACTCATGGTTAGTGAAACTCAAAAGGAATCCTGTCTCATCTGCAAACCTGAAAAAAAGAGAGAACAACATAAAAAACAAACTTTTAACAAATATTAACTCGCCTATCACGGGGGGGGGTACAAGAACCCAAACGTAGGTGAGGTAGTCCAAGCTGCGAACTAATATCGAGACTAAGAAAAGACGAGAGTTAAATCGTAGACGACATGAGGCTAAAAGAAATGAAGATGTCAATTAGAAAGGAGAAACACAGTATCCCAAAACAGCCATAAAACCCTGGCTAAACAGTGAGGGTAGATGGAATAATTATAGACACGAGTTCAGGATGGGTGTTTTTTGGGATCCTGCTTCTTGGTTTTAGGAGAAGTATGCCTCTTCTTCACAGACCAATCTTGCGATCTAGTAAGAGGGGGAAGATTCCAGTTGGTGTCAATCGGCATCCATGAAAGCAGGCCAATCGGTGATATGCCCAGAGTGTCCCAAGCTTTGGGTAGGTCCTCCGGGGCGCGTATTGAAACTTGTCTACCTCCTGCATTTATTGCGAGACCACAGGGGTACAGCCATTTATAGTTTACATTTTTGGCTCTTCAGGCTGAAAGAAGTGATTTGAGAATCCGTCTCTTTGCTAAAGTAGATGGAGCCAGGTCCTGGAAAAGTTGTAATTGAGAGTTATCATACAGGATTTTATCCTGTTCTCTAGCATGTGCCAGGATGGCTGCAGTGTCTACATAGCTAAGAAGGTCACAGATAACATTCCTGGGTGGCACATCTTGTTTTGGTTTAGGTCTCAGAGCTCGGTGCACACTTTCAATGGTAATGGCGGCAGCTCTGTCTTGGCCAAGAATGCTGGCAAAAGTTTCCCTGGACACTTTTTCTAAAGATTCATGTGCGAAGGATTCAGGAATGACTCTTATACGAATATTTTTCCATCTGCTCCTATTTTCCTGGTCTTCTGCTGCCAGTAGAGCCGTATTGAGCTGTTGTTGTTGTTTGAGAATTTGCTCATTGAGACAGTAAAGAGCGTCAACCTGGTCCGAGTTTGCAGATTCTAAGGATTCAACCCTTTGGCCCAGATTAATAGAAAATACTTAGTGGGGAGCATATCAGTCAATACTGTCATATTAATAATCCAAACACTGAATTAGTATCCAAATAGTAACAAGACTGAATGGGACAGTCACAGACAAACTGCATATTCAAGAAGAACAACAATCCAAAAAAACGCAGTTATAGGTCCAAATATATAGAAATATACAAAACTTTATTGAATCATAACAGGTATACAGTAAAAAGTGGGAAATCCCCCCCGTGCCATCAACAGCACGCACAGTCAAACAGGAAAAAGGTGCACACACCTGTCTCATATGCTGAAGATCATAACCGCATTGGTATATAGTATATATAAATTGGATACGTATCTATGATCCACAGCAATATAAACCTGAAATGCAATCAGAGAAAATGTATACATACCAGTGGTGAAGTAACAGGGCCGTGTGTGCACTGAGAACCCATCCCCCCCCCCACGCGCGTTTCGGCAAATGCCTTTCTCAAGGGGTGTCTAAATGTCTAGCTGGATTTAAATATATACTCACGAAACCGGAAATGTTTGAACCAAACACCGTGACTAGCGGTCACTGACCCACCCGGCCGCATGACCCGGAAACACAGGGGCTCCATGTGATCCTAGGGCAGCGGCACCACGGTATCCCAGGCCGGAAGTGATGTGTATGTTATGTGAAATGAAGACAATAAGCCACCATCTTGGTACAGACAAAAGAAGACATGCGCAGATAAAACTGTGCGGACATATGATGTAAATTCTAGTTGCTCATGCGCAGTCCGCAGACATCTTATTGAAGACTATAAACGAACATCTCTAAGGCTACGTTCACATTTGCGTTCTGCCGGGCTGCGTCAGAGCGCAGCCGCGGCGACGCATGCACCATGCGCCCCTATATTTAACATGGGGGCGCATGGACATGCGTTTGCATGCGTTTTGTGATGCATGCCTCTTTTTTGCCGCAAGCGTTAGGGCGCAGAGGACGCAGCAAGATGCATTTTTTTGCGTCCAAAATCCGGCAAAAAAAGGACGCATGCGTCGCAAAACTATGCGTTTTGCATGCGTTCTTGTTTGCATTGTGTCGCCGACGCAGCAGCGCACAACGCAAATTTGAACGTAGCCTAAGTCACTAATTGCGGCCATCTTAGCAGAGATAAAAAATACACAATAGCTATACACATCACAGACCCGGTCTTACTCAAGAAATACAAGGATAAAAGTAAAAGTAATGGTAAGAAAGTTACAATGGACGTAGTGCCACAATATTGTATGATATAGCAAACAAATGGCATAAATGCAGCATCACATCATAGCAGGGAAGGAATCACAATCATAACCGCACCGTGGAGAGAAGTAATACCAACTGGCAACAAGAGGTGCAGCACATGTAAAAGTGCATACAATAAAGACATAATAATTACCCACATACATAATGTGTCCAGTCCGAACCACATATATATATTGGGAATACACATATGTGTGCTATGATAACACATGCCCATATAGAATCAAATATAAATAAATAAATATACTTAAGTGAACAATTCATAATAGTATAATTCAGTATATACAGCATGTATAAAACAGCACATAACATTCCATATATACATAGGGGCCATTTTCCATCTCCGTATGTACCCATAAGATGCCAGTCATATCCTCTTCAAAGGCACTTGATGACAGTCCATAGAAAGTTTCATCCTCGCATTTCAATCACTGCAAAGATCACCAGCTGTCACGTATTATGGTCCAAGATACTAAAAGAAAATAAAATCCATTAAAATCAAAATAAAACACACACATGCGGAAGATGCGCACTAGGGAGAGAGAAACAGCTACAACTACAAAAATGGGGCAAAGGATAAATTTTCGTTAAGTCCATATGGGTGAACAGTTTGGAGATGCCATATCCATTGGGTCTCCAATTTAGCAAGTCTTTTAGATAACTGTCCACCCTTAATGTTGATCTTTAAAGCTTCAATGCCCCTGACCCTCAGCAATGTCGCATTACACCCATGATGTTCCTTGAAATGCCTTGGTAAGGTTTTAAGCATAGATCCATCCATGTGGCCGGAGGCTGCCTGTATCCCCAAAACATGTTCTCTAATGCGGACTTTAAACTGGCGAGTTGTTAGGCCAACGTATATCAGTCCGCAGGGGCACGTAGCATAGTAGACAACATATCTTGTGGTACAAGTGATATGCTGTCTAATCAAAAAAGATTTAGTGCCCTTAGAGTTGAGGAAAGAATTGCACCTTTCCACATTGGGGCAGGCGACACAATGGCCACACGGACTGCAACCAGGCCTGGGTGAAAAGTCATCCAAAAACGTTCTAGATTGCTGACTAGTGTAGTGGCTACGGACTAAGTAGTCCCTGAGATTTCTCGCACGTCTAAATGTCAGGGATGGCCAGTCAGGGAGAAACTTCTTAATGGTGGAATCAACCATCAATATAGGCCAAGCCTTTTGTAATATCTGGCATACCTGATTTGGTGCTATAAGTAGTGATGAACCTCAACTTATCACTACTTCCCCCCATTGGACGATCTGGGGTCCCATATATTAGGCTCTCACGTGTGGTATGTTTAGCTCTTAAATAAGCCCTTTTGATGGATCTACCGCTGTATCCGAGTTCTCTGAATCATCTCCTTAACTCATCAGCTCTTTTTTTCAAAATCACAGTCGGTGGAGCAGATCCGTCTAAGTCAAAGGAACTGCCCCACCAGAATGGATCTAATCATATGGGCTGGATGTCCAGAGGAGGCATGCAATAGAGTATTTGTAGATTTTTTTTGCGGAAAATGGCGGTATTTATAATTCCCATAGGGCCGATCTTGATTGTAACATCCAGAAAATCTATAAACTCAGCATCAGATACATATGTGAGATGAATATTCATGTCGTTGCTATTCAGTCGAGACATATATTGCCTCAGGTCGACAGATGTGCCCTGCCAGATGAAGAAGATGTCATCAATGTATCGTGTCCACAATAGGACACGATCTATTGATCCCTGTTCATCTGAAAGGAGGAGGTCCCTCTCCCACAGCCCCAGATGTAAGAGGTCTGAATGTATGCCCGACAGTTCTTCAACGATGGGTTTCATATTTTGGGCCATCAGTTTTTTCATAAAACCTCTAGAGATGGGGGCTACGTCTTCCATCATAGAGTCACTGTCAAAGTCGTCACCACTGGAATCAGAACCATCTAAGTTGTCTAAAGAAATTGATTTTTTTAAGGACTTTCTTGCAGAAGCTTGGGAGGTGTCTGATTTCTTCTTTAGGTATTTGTCTTGATCCCCATGCGTATTTTTTTTCTGTTCGTCTACTGTAGCTTTGGAAGCTATTTTTTCATGTTCTTTTTGTGATTTAACCATAATATGAGTTCTGATAACGTGAAGGCTATGTTCACAACTTGGACATAGGAGAAACTTATTTAAAACAGCATTATGTCTAAAATTGGAGCGAAATACCCAGCATGAGCACTAGATGTCGCCAAAGGAGCATAATAATGATATAGACATCGAAAAAGAACTTGCAGAGCATAGAAAAGGACAGGACTTTGTAAAAGGTGAAAAAGATCCCAAAATAAATGTAAAGGCACTTTAATTTGTGAGTTGTAATAACGAAGGTACTGTGGGGGGTCTCAGATAGTTAACTACAGTACAAAGTTAGATTTTTGTGGGCACAGAATAGTCACTAATGAATAACCATCCAGGTCCTTGTGGCTCCAGTATTGCCCTCGATGGGTATGGGACAGCGGGCAGCAGGCAGGGGCGGGGGGCCTCACTTCCCCAGTACTTCCCAGTACCCAGCCCAGCAGGAGGTAGACTGCTCTCGGTGGGGGGAGGCACTCTAGCCATCACCGCCAGGTAAGTGCCGCTAGTCTCTGTGCGGCGAGGCGGGCGAGCGACGCCGGGCAGCGAAGCCCCGGGGTAGCTGACGAGGAGCGCTGGCTATGAGCTGTTGTCCCCAGTACTCGAGGTTGTCAGCCACAGCCGCACAGTGATTGCCGAGTGCTGCGTTCATCCCGGGTCTTCTTACCTCCAGTTCAGGAAAACTCCGGGGAGGCAACGATTCTGGGAACCTCTCTGTGGGTTTGCCCCACCGATCCTGGCTGCGGCGGTGACAGGGAAGCTCCTCCGCAGCCGCCTGGCGCCTCCGGCTGTTGTGCAGGTGGAGGCACTTTACTGTAGCGCCCACAGTCTCTGGACCCGAGGGCCGGCAGGGGGTTGATGCCGAGACGTTGTAGGCCGCGTCCAGCATTACTCAGCCCGCCACACCGGCAGTCTTGTTAGCCGATCAGGATGCAGCCCAGGTGCCTTCAGTTCCACCGCAGGATAGGGCCAATCAAAATATGCGACCACAATAATGGGTGGCCAGTTACCGGCCAGAACAGTCTGGATGATGAGGGGCCCGGATATAAGGGCAGTTGCTGCTTGAGGCCTAGTGTTAGGCCCAGATCATGCGGCTTGTGAAGTGTTTGCCAGATAGCGGTGAAAAAGCAACTGAATCAAACAATCTTGGTTTCAAAAGAGTCCTGATGTTATGTAGAAGCGATATCCAATGCAAAAAATGATAATTGAGTTTTTAAGTCGATTCCAGCAGATTTGAAAGGCTGTACTCACAGAGGACACAGGCAGCACACCCTACTCCATTGCTGCCTTAGCCACACCCCCGAGTGGTTCCTTCTTTCAATTTAATCATGACAGGGGGAATGGGCAGCCGACCCACAACAGTTTTTCCCCTTGCCCAAACAGTGTCTGGCACCTGTCTCATTTCCACATCTTCAGACATTTTGGTGTCAGGTGTTACTTTCACTGCTTTTGTCATGTACACCATTGCTGCAATCTTACACAAGTGTTTATCTGAGAGGAGACTTGTGACTGTAATACCCTCAGGAGAGTACTGTATGGTGGCTTGGATAGCACTCAGCACATCTGCTCCCAGCAAATTCATAAAGATATTGTCACTAACAATAAGTTTTGTAAGCATCTCTTGGCTATCTCGTAGTAGTCATGTGTGGCATTATCAAGTTTTTGTGTACCACAGTCCTGGCTGCCCCAGTGTAAATCAAAATCAGTCTACTACTTAGCATCCTTTTGTCACATCTGTAAAAGTCTTAATTACACATCCTAGTACGTCACTTGTCATTGGTATTGTCGACCACCGTGAATAAGTGTCTCCCCAAGGGTCTCCGACCCCTTTCCTTCACATCATCCGAATAATGACATGAGTCTCACGTTTGATATAATTGGCCACAGCAGCCTTTATTATAAACAGACAAATATTTAACCGTAACATGATCCGGGAAGGGGTCCTTGAAGCTAAAAGTCTGGTGTTAACCATAGTATAAACAAGTGGACAAGAGACCAACCGTAGATTACTCTCAGCCGTTACCCCACAGGCTCGAGAGCACCAAAATACCCCAAAGGGTTACCCTTGTCCACTTCCAACTTAGGAATCTGGCCCACCGTTACCAAGATTCCCCCAAATCACCAGAACCGCAACCAAAACGTATACCAACTGGAGAATCCGTATCCCGACGGACCCCCCAGGCCAATTTAGCACCAACTCCAATGACCCCTCCCCCCGACTACAGCCACTTTGACCCGAAAACAAGAACCAACTAAAATTATCGAATACACAAATATAAAGGGCGGGTGGGCGGGACTGATCACAGGTCCTCAGAGCGAGAAGTGACCGGCTCCTCCCCCCCACTCACCCCATACCCTCTCTAGGCCCGCATTAACCCTCCCCTAAGAGTGAAACTCCCTGCCCCCTTTTTCCCTGCTCCAAACCCCCTGTCATGTCGGCTTTCACGTACGCCGCCCGGGGGAGGTGGGGGGGCGGCTCGCTCCAGCCTAGTCTTGACATTGGTATTGTCGACCACCGTGAATAAGTGTCTCCCCAAGGGACTCCGACCCCTTTCCTTCCCATCATCCGAATAATGACATGAGTCTCACGTTGGATATAATTGGCCACAGCGGCCTTTATTATAAACAGACAAACATTTAACCGTAACATGATCCAGGAAGGGGTCCTTGAAGCTAAAAGTCTGGTGTTAACCATAGTATAAACAAGTGGACAAAGAGACCAACCGTAGATTACTCTCAGCCGTTACCCCACAGGCTCGAGAGCACCAAAATACCCAGAAGAGTTACCCTTGTCCACTTCCAACTTAGGAATCTGGCCCACCGTTACCAAGATTCCCCCAAATCACCAGACCCGCAACCAAAACATATACCAACTGGAGAATCTGTATCCTGATGGACCCCCCAGGCCAATTTAGCACCAACTCCAAGGACCTGCCACCACGAGGATACTTGACCCCTTCAAGTACCCGAGACCCCACCAGCCTTAACCGCTATGGCCCGCTCAATTCCAGACTGCAGCCCGAGGGCCCACAAGTCAATGCCCATCGTGTTCAGATGAATGCCATCACCCAAAAGATATTGGTCTCCACCACGCTCCAACTCAAAATGACGCACGGCAAAAACCCCATTCCGTGCGACAAAACCAGACACGGCCCGATTCACCTTGATGCGAGCCTTATTAATCTTGTCCACCGACCTAGCATGCCTCCAGGATTTCCGTGGAACAATCTCCGACCACACAATAAAAATGTCCCGAAAAGAAACCCATAGCCGTAGCAAGTCATGTTTAATGTCCCGGATCAACTCACGACAAGGACGAACTCCCAAGTTGTTTCCCCAACGTGTAAAACCAAAATGTCAGGAGGCCTGTCCAACCGCACGCCGTTGTGTACCTCCTCCAGGACTCTATTCCAATCTAAGCCCCGAAACCCCAACCACCTGATGATGGCCACGTCCCTGGAAAAGCCGAGCTGTCTTCCATCCCGTCGGACATCTGCTCGCTTTGCGCCCCAGTACATTAAAGAGTGGCCGACAATCCACACCAACAGCGAGGATGAACCTGAAAAACATAAACAACTTAGGCACGCGCCGACAACGAGTACAATGACCGACAGTCACCAGCCTCTCAGGGCCTCACGTAACTCCGATAACGACCAAATTCCCACCGTCCTATCTTCTGTACCACCACAGGAGCCAAACCACTCCGCGCCGCCTCCGTAGCGGCCCCGATCTGAAAAGAATGCGAGGCGAACCTGGAAGAATCCACGCCAATGGCCTCCAAAGACTGCCGAAAAACCGCTACAAACTGGTATTTAGACAGAAAAGACCCGTCCTCATGACGTAACAAAGGCCCATCACCTTGCGGGTAAAGCCTATCAAAATTCTGCCAGCAATGGACAGGACACATAACGGACCCGGGAACGGCGCCCAAAACCACCCTTTTACCCCTTCCCATCTGACCCGTCTTAGACTTTCGAATCCAAAACTGCAACGACCCCTCGGAAACAAAAAAGTCCCCTGCCCAAAGGCCCCCCTGCCAAACTGTAGTGGGAGACACCAACTCCCCCACCCTCAAGGCCCCGTAAAAAGCCAACGAGTTAGCCAGGCAAAATAGCGCAACCTCAAAACCGGAGACATATATATCGCCCAGACGTGCCCCCAACCGCTCCAACATCTCAAAAGACACCGGGTGCCTGCAATTGCCACGGCTACCTGATCTTCTCAACCCCTTCGCAGCTTGCTTTACCAAAAAGGACTTTGTCACGTCCTGCAGGCCCCAGAGCCTGAAACCAAAAGCTAAAGCCACTATCGTCCTATCAACCTTTGGCACCGACCATCCCTGGTCCGCCCCGTGCCTCAACCACAACAACAACGCCCCCACTTGTTCCCGACCAGTACTCACAATGCAACAAGATGCCAACCAGCTCTCCCACGAACTCCATACTGCCTGATAACACGACCACATACAGTGGGGCAAAAAAGTATTTAGTCAGTCAGCAATAGTGCAAGTTCCACCACTTAAAAAGATGAGAGGCGTCTGTAATTTACCTCATAGGTAGACCTCAACTATGGGAGACAAACTGAGAAAAAAAAATCCAGAAAATCACATTGTCTGTTTTTTTAACATTTTATTTGCATATTATGGTGGAAAATAAGTATTTGGTCAGAAACAAACAATCCAGATTTCAGGCTCTCACAGACCTGTAACTTCTCCTTTAAGAGTCTCCTCTTTCCTCCACGCATTACCTGTAGTAATGGCACCTGTTTAAACTTGTTATCAGTATAAAAAGACACCTGTGCACACCCTCAAACAGTCTGACTCCAAACTCCACTATGGTGAAGATCAAAGAGCTGTCAAAGGACACCAGAAACAAAATTGTAGCCCTGCACCAGGCTGGGAAGACTGAATCTGCAATAGCCAACCAGCTTGGAGTGAAAAAATCAACAGTGGGAGCAATAATTAGAAAATGGAAGACATACAAGACCACTGATAATCTCCCTCGATCTGGGGCTCCACGCAAAATCCCACCCCGTGGGGTCAGAATGATCACAAGAACGGTGAGCAAAAATCCCAGAACCACGCAGGGGGACCTAGTGAATGAACTGCAGAGAGCTGGGACCAATGTAACAAGGCCTACCATAAGTAACACACTACGCCACCATGGACTCAGATCCTGCAGTGCCAGACGTGTCCCACTGCTTAAGCCAGTACATGTCCGGGCCCGTCTGAAGTTTGCTAGAGAGCATTTGGATGATCCAGAGGAGTTTTGAGAGAATGTCCTATGGTCTGATGAAACCAAACTGGAACTGTTTGGTAGAAACACAAGTTGTCGTGTTTGGAGGAAAAAGAATACTGAGTTGCATCCATCAAACACCATACCTACTGTAAAGCATGGTGGTGGAAACCTCATGCTTTGGGGCTGTTTCTCTGCAAAGGGGCCAGGACGACTGATCCGGGTACATGAAAGAATGAATGGGGCCATGTATCGTGAGATTTTGAGTGCAAACCTCCTTCCATCAGCAAGGGCATTGAAGATGAAACGTGGCTGGGTCTTTCAACATGACAATGATCCAAAGCACACCACCAGGGCAACGAAGGAGTGGCTTCGTAAGAAGCATTTCAAGGTCTTGGAGTGGCCTAGCCAGTCTCCAGATCTCAACCCTATAGAAAACCTTTGGAGGGAGTTGAAAGTCCGTGTTGCCAAGCGAAAAGCCAAAAACATCACTGCTCTAGAGGAGATCTGCATGGAGGAATGGGCCAACATACCAACAACAGTGTGTGGCAACCTTGTGAAGACTTACAGAAAACGTTTGACCTCTGTCATTGCCAACAAAGGATATATTACAAAGTATTGAGATGAAATTTTGTTTCTGACCAAATACTTATTTTCCACCATAATATGCAAATAAAATGTTAAAAAAAACAGACAATGTGATTTTCTGGATTTTTTTTTCTCAGTTTGTCTCCCATAGTTGAGGTCTACCTATGATGTAAATTACAGACGCCTCTCATCTTTTTAAGTGGCGGAACTTGCACTATTGCTGACTGACTAAATACTTTTTTGCCCCACTGTACTCGGCGCCAAGGACGCTTGAATTAAAGGGTCTGCAGCCCGAACACCATGCTCCAAAGCTCCGCTGGGCATTCCCGCCCCGTCTCCTCGGCCTCTGGAGCCAGCGACCGAAAACGCTCCCACTGGAAATGAGACAGAGAATCGGCAATGCAGTTATTAACACCGGGCACATGTGATGCCATGAAATAAGCATTCAAAGATAAACAAGACAAAACCAACTTCCGAAGAACTCTGACCACGGGGGGCGACGCTGTCATCAGACTGTTAATGGCACACACGACCGCCATATTATCACAATTAAAGCGCACCCTTTTGTTTCGAAAATCGTCGCCCCAAAGTTGCACCGCCACCAAAATCGGAAAAATCTCCAACAAAGTAATGTTTCATACCAACCCTGTTTCAAACCAAGCTTCCGGCCACCTAGCAGCACACCAACGGCCACCGAAAAAGGCCCCAAATCCAATACCGCCTGACGCCTCGGTAAACAAATCCAAATCCGCGTTACCCACTGCTTCCTCCATCAACAATGAACACCCATTGTAACAAGACAAAAAACGATCCCAAACCTCCAAGTCGGCCTTGTGTTCAGATGACAAATGAACAAAATGATGTGGGGCGGTAATCCCGGCCGTAGCGCTAGCCAATCTACGTGAAAAAAATCCTCCCCATTGGGATAATTCGGCATGCAAAATTAAATTTTCCCAAAAGCGACTGCACCTCTCGCAGCGGCAATTTCTTCACACGTCTAGCACGGGCCATCTCCTCTCTCAAACCCAACACCTTGTCAACCGGCAACCTAAACTCCCACTTCATGGAGTCGATAACAATACCCAAAAAAGACAGACTCGTGCACGGACCCTCAGTCTTGCCCGGTGCCAGCGGAACCCCAAAACGCTCAGCAACCCAAACAACCATCCTCAACAGGACCTCACAACATTGAGACTGATCAGGGCCTATGCACAAGAAGTCATCCAAGTAATGAATCACCGAGTCCAAACCGGACACATCCCGCACCGCCCACTCCAAAAAAGAACTGAAGGCCTCAAAATAAGCGCACGACAGCGAACAGCCCATCGGCAAACAACGGTCAACATAAAACCCGCCATCCCAATAACAGCCTAACAACCTTACGTTATTGGGGTGAACCGGCAGTAAACGAAAGGCCGACTCAATGTTGGTCTTAGTCAACAAAGCCACTCTACCACAAATGCACACCCACCTGGCTGCCTCATCAAACGACGTATACACCACCGAACAAAGCTCAGGATCGATCCCATCATTCACGGACCTCCCTTTCCAGTAGGACAAATGCTGAATGAGCCTAAATTTATTAGGCTCCTTCTTGGGGACCACACCACCAAATCATCCACGGGAGGAATGGAAAACAGTCCAGACATCCTACCCAAAGCCACCTCTTTGCCTAACTTTTCTGACACAACTGATGCGTGCAACAAGGCCGATCTGAGGTTCTTCAAACTCAGTGGTACCACAAAAGCCGGGGCAGGTATATGAAAACCAACACTAAAACCAACCCGGAGCAACTCCGCCTTCTCCCTATTGGGAAACCTATTTAGATAGGGGGCCATCACGTCCAACCTCACCGGAGTCGCCCCCTTTGGAATTACCCTCTGGCTTCCCTTTTTTCTTAAAGCACTTGGAGGCTCCGTGCGACGCGCCATTGCAGTTCGAGCACAAATGCTTGAACTTACACGTCGCTCCGAACTTACACTGGCCCTCATTGAACTGCCAACAAACTCCGTGCCTCTGGCCGCCGGATTGTCCCGACTGACCCCCGGCTCCTGAGGAACCTTGCGAAGCGCCTTGTCCGGAAGTTCTGGCCCCGCCTTGAAAGGAGTGACCAAACTTCATTGGCGTCATCACCCGCAACCACAAACCAATTTCCTTCTGATCCCACCGGATCGCAGGACGAACCGCCTTCCGCTGCCAGAACTGCTCATTGTATCGTAACCATACTTGCCCAACATAGGCCCTGTGCGCCTCACCTATGGCATCCATATAGCAAAACAAGGCAGAGCAATTCTCGGGAGCCTTCTCGCCAATAACGCTTGCCCAAATCGCGAATGCCTGGAGCCAATTTACAAACGTCTGAGGAATAAGGTGCCACCGCCACTTTTCCTCATCTTCCTTCTTACTATCTTCCTTTTTACTTTTATCAAGGTTAAATTTCTCCAACAGCAAGAGCGAAAATATCTCGACATACTTGTCCTTCCAAATCTTCTCACGCACCTCCTTTTTCAAGTGCGCCCCCAACGGCCCTTCAAAACAAACATACACCTCGCCCCGTGCCTTATCATCCAACCGAATGCCCCCCTCCTTCTCTTTCTCAGTCTGCACGGATACCAAGACCGGCTCGGTTGACCTGCCCGATTCAGCAGACCCGCTGCCGGATAACGCCAACCCCGGATCAGACGATCCAACCCAAGCTGACAAAGGGGATGGCCCTGGCCTACCACTGCCCAACCGTGACAACAGCTCTCGTACACCTGACAACAACTCCCCCACCCCTTCACGACTCGCATCAGCCCGCATACCAACTCCATCACCCCCCTCCACATACCCCACAACCCAATTCACAGAAGTCAAAGTCGGCGTCGAAAACGCCGGGGACAAACAATACATATAAGGGTTCTCACCAGGCTGCAGGGGAGCTGTGATCCCCCCAGCCGCAGATGCTGTCGCCGTCCAGCTGTCTCTCGATCCCGAAGCCATCCTTGGGCCCTCCCGGACGTGAGCTTCGCTCCGCAATACCGCTCCAACCGATCCGTCCCCTGCGGAGGGGACCGTGCCGAATCAGTCAGCCGAGGTGACCACCTGATGTCCTGCAGGCCCAGGCCCGGACGCGCCGTCCAAAACACTGCTGTCTGACATCGCCACCCTAGAGGATGCAGGCCCGGCCGCCGGTGCTGAAGGGCAATTGTTCCCCATGGTCGTGTCCAGCAGCCCCGCTGGGTCTGGGGCACTGCCCGCCGCTGCCGCTGGTATGCTCCCCCGCTGACTCATGGTGCCGCAAGAGGCAGGCCACCTGGCCTGGTCATCGCCACGGCGACCCGCCGTGACATTGCTCCGGCCGTTAGGAGCTCTGGCGCACATAGGCCCCGCCCCCCGGAGTGGTGGTGGAGAAGGCCTAACTGCCACCACAGGCTTCAGCGCAGCTGGCGGATTCCTCCCAGACCGCGGCCTGCTGGGGTGCTTCTGAGCAGGCACGCGGCCTGGAGGCTCCCCTGAGGGGCTCTTGCGCCGCCGGTGAGACACCGGGGTGACATCGGGGGATAAGCGCTGTGGGGGCCGCACTCGCCTGGACCGCCGCTCACCGGGCCTGACCGCCGGGGGATCCACACCGCCGCTGCCACCACCAAGGATGCCGGACACTTGAGCCTCAGCCAGCCTGGAGGCTGTGACGCTGCTGCCGCTCGCAGCTGTGACAGGACTCCTTCAATGGCTGCCATGGTAAGCTGCTGGTGCTTGGTGCTTCCTGCTCACTGGTCCTCAGAGCGAGAAGTGACCGTCTCCTCCCCCCACTCACCCCATACCCTCTCCAGGCCAGCATTAACCCTCCCCTAAGAGTGAAACTCCCTGCCCCCTTTTTCCCTGCTCCAAACCCCCTGTCATGTCGGCTTTCACGTACGCCGCCCGGGGGAGGGGGTGGGGCGGCTCGCTCCAGCCTGGTCTTGCCTTTATGCTCACCAAATTCTCTAGGTCTGTCCAGGTGCACTTATACATCCATTGTATTGTCTTTATTTGTCTGTAAAATGGGAAAGGTTGGTTCTCAAGGTCAGACAGCTCCTGTATCTGTCTTACCCGACTCAGCCCTTTTGTCCTAATGTGGATGGTTGTCTGGTGGTGGAGGTAACCGGAAGATCAGTGGTGGTGACATGCTGTTCTACAACTTCCTCCCTCTCAGGATTACTGTCAGCTTACTCCCAAAAAGTCAGTGTCCCCACTACCAACTAACCACACTACTGTGACAGCTTCTTATGTCACTACATGTGATCTTATCTGGACAGGATTTAGTGCAATTCACTTAAGGTACCGTCACACATAACGATTTCGTTAACGATATCGTTGCTTTTTGTGATGTAGCAACGATATCGTTAACAAAATCGTTATGCGTGACAGCGACCAATGATCAGGCCCCTGCTGGGAGATCGTTGGTCGCTGGGGAATGATCAGGACTTTATTTTGGTCGCTGATCTCCTGCTGACATCGCTGAATCGGCGTGTGTGACGCCGATTCAACGATGTCTTCACTGGTAACCAGGGTAAACATCAGGTTACTTAGCGCAGGGCCACGCTTAGTAACCAGATGTTTACCTTGGTTACCATTGTAAAAGTAAAAAAAAAAAAAAAACACTACATACTTATATTCCTGTCGCGTCCCCTCGGCGTCAGCTTCCCTGCATCCCCCAGTGTCAGCGCCGGCCGGCCGTAAAGCAGAGCACAGCAGTGACGTCACCGCTCTGCTTTCCGGCCAGCGCTTACACAGTGCAGGGATGCTGACGCTGGGGCACGTGACAGGAATGTAAGTATGTAGTGATTTTTTTTACTTTTACAATGGTAACCAGGGTAAACATCGGGTTACTAAGCGCGGCCCTGCGCTTAGTAACCCGATGTTTACCCTGGTTACCCGGGGACTTCGGCATCGTTGGTCGCTGGAGAGCTGTCTGTGTGACAGCTCTCCAGCGACCACACAACGACTTACCAACGATCACTGCCAGGTCGTATCGCTGGTCGTGATCGTTGGTAAATCGTTAAGTGTAACGGTAACTTTAGGTCGGGTTGCAGCACAGGTCATACAAGTGTTTCTCTAGTCTAGGTTTGTCTGACCACAATGTTTACAAGTCCATCTGTCTTGTGTGTCTTTTTCAGTATTGGTCCCACATCTTTCACTGCTTCCTTTCCTTCTCTGTCTTTTACAATCTGCATAGTTGTTTTGGATCCCATTGGGGGCCCTGACTGCACACAGAACAAGTTGCCCATGGCTTCAACTTATTCTCCAGACAGCTCATCTTTATTCTGCAAATGCCCTTTTAGTGTACCTGTACCTTGTCTACAGGCCACATGTAGCAAGTCAGAGTGAGCCTGTCAAGGTGTAGCGGGAATGCTCCTTGACCCGTTAGATCAGCTGACTAGAATAGGAAAGCCCAGATGTGATAGGCCTCTAACCCACTAGCCCAGCTCTATGGAACGTGGGAAGGCTCTTTGCCTCTCACCCACAACAAAAGTCAGCTGACTAAAGTAAGAAGGCCCAGATGTGTTAGGCGTCTGACCTACTCGATCAGCAGTGCAGTTGGCTATCTCCTTTGATGATCCTCAATTAGGTACTGTATATATCAATCACTCAACTTAAAGCAGGTGAATCACACTGATGACCAAACAATCTTTCACAAATTTCCTCTAAAATAGGCACAGTTCTTTTTCCTTTTTCCTGTTTAGTACAGTACTGTTGCTTTTAAAAAAACACAGATCTCCCAGCACGTACCACACGAAAGACAGAAATACAGAGAATCTTGAGCGCAGCTCCATACCCCCTCCCATCAGGCACTCAGGGGTAGGGTTGAGTGAAACGGATCGTTCATTTTCATAAGTCGCCGACTTTTGGCAAAGTCGGGTTTCATGAAACCCGACCCGATCCCTGTGTGGGGTCGGCCATGTGGTACGCAACTTTCGCGCCAAAATCGCGTTTCAATGACGCGAAAACCGCCATTTCTCAGCCAATGAAGGTGGACGCAAAGTGTGGGCAGCGTGATGACATAGGTCTCAGTCCCCACCATCTTAGAGAAGGGCATTACAGTGATTGGCTTGCTTTCTGCGGCGTCACAGGGGCTATAAAGGGGCGTGCACGCAGACCGCCATCTTACTGCTGCTGATCTGAGTATAGGGAGAGGTTGCTGCCGCTTCGTCAGAACCGCTTGTGCTGTAGCGATTTCCACTGTCCAACACCACCTTTTGTTTGCAGGGACAGTGGAGGCTAAATTTTTTTTTCCTCAGCGCTGTAGCTCATTGGGCTGCCCTAGAAGGCTCCCTGATAGCTGCATTGCTGTTTGTACGCCGCTGTGCAAACCAACTGCTTTTTTCAAAGCACAAATCCTGTTGTTCCTTCCTTTCTGCACAGCTATCTTGTTTGTTTGTCCACACTTTTGATTTAATTTGTGCAGCAGTCCACTCCTTGTTATTGCTGCCTGCCATACTTTGCTGAGATTACTGCAGGGAGATAGTAATTGTAGGACAGTCCCTTTTTTTTTTTTTTTCGTTATATCTCTTCAAGCCACTTTCTGCCACAGAAAATATACTCTAATACAGTGGACCAGATTTATTCACTAGTCTCCCTGAAGAAAAAAATAAAGGGTGCAGATTAAAATTGACAAATCTGCATCAGTGGCAGTCCTGTTTGTGGCATCTGTGTCTCATTTTCTGGCACAGAAAACATACAGTCTAACAGTGGGCCTTATTTCTTGCCAATTCTCACATAAATAAAAAAAAATTAGTGGGAGATTAAGATTGACATTTCTGATTCGGTGCCAGTGCTGTGTGTGGCATCTGTCTCTAATTTTGTGCCACAGAAACCCTAGTGTGCAATACTGGGCCAGATTTTTTTTAAATTCTCCCAGGAAAAAAAAATTGTGGGAGATTAAGATTGGCATTTCTACTTCGGTGCCAGTCCTGTGTGTGCCACCTGTCTCTAATTTTGTGCCACATTAAACCTAGTGTGTAACACTGGGCCAGATTTCTTTTAAATTCTCCCTGAAAAAAAAAAAATAGTGGGAGATTAAGATTGGCATTTCTGCTTCGGTGCCAGTCCTGTGTGTGCCACCTGTCTCTAATTTTGTGCCACATTAAACCTAGTGTGTAACACTGGGCCAGATTTTTTTTAAATTCTCCCTGGAAAAAAAAATAGTGGGAGATTAAGATTGGCATTACTGCTTCGGTGCCATTCCTGTGTGTGCCACCTGTCTCTAATTTTGTGTCAGATTAAACCATAGTAACATAGTAACATAGTTAGTAAGGCCAAAAAAAGACATTTGTCCATCCAGTTCAGCCTATATTCCATCATAATAAATCCCCAGATCTACGTCCTTCTACAGAACCTAATAATTGTATGATACAATATTGTTCTGCTCCAGGAAGACATCCAGGCCTCTCTTGAACCCCTCGACTGAGTTCGCCATCACCACCTCCTCAGGCAAGCAATTCCAGATTCTCACTGCCCTAACAGTAAAGAATCCTCTTCTATGTTGGTGGAAAAACCTTCTCTCCTCCAGACGCAAAGAATGCCCCCTTGTGCCCGTCACCTTCCTTGGTATAAACAGATCCTCAGCGAGATATTTGTATTGTCCCCTTATATACTTATACATGGTTATTAGATCGCCCCTCAGTCTTCTTTTTTCTAGACTAAATAATCCTAATTTCGCTAATCTATCTGGGTATTGTAGTTCTCCCATCCCCTTTATTAATTTTGTTGCCCTCCTTTGTACTCTCTCTAGTTCCATTATATCCTTCCTGAGCACCGGTGCCCAAAACTGGACACAGTACTCCATGTGCGGTCTAACTAGGGATTTGTACAGAGGCAGTATAATGCTCTCATCATGTGTATCCAGACCTCTTTTAATGCACCCCATGATCCTGTTTGCCTTGGCAGCTGCTGCCTGGCACTGGCTGCTCCAGGTAAGTTTATCATTAACTAGGATCCCCAAGTCTTTCTCCCTGTCAGATTTACCCAGTGGTTTCCCATTCAGTGTGTAATGGTGACATTGATTCCTTCTTCCCATTTGTATAACCTTACATTTATCATTGTTAAACCTCATCTGCCACCTTTCAGCCCAAGTTTCCAACTTATCCAGATCCATCTGTAGCAGAATACTATCTTCTCTTGTATTAACTGCTTTACATAGTTTTGTATCATCTGCAAATATCGATATTTTACTGTGTAAACCTTCTACCAGATCATTAATGAATATGTTGAAGAGAACAGGTCCCAATACCGACCCCTGCGGTACCCCACTGGTCACAGCGACCCAGTTAGAGACTATACCATTTATAACCACCCTCTGCTTTCTATCACTAAGCCAGTTACTAACCCATTTACACACATTTTCCCCCAGACCAAGCATTCTCATTTTGTGTACCAACCTCTTGTGCGGCACGGTATCAAACGCTTTGGAAAAATCGAGATATACCACGTCCAATGACTCACCGTTGTCCAGCCTATAGCTTACCTCTTCATAAAAACTGATTAGATTGGTTTGACAGGAGCGATTTCTCATAAACCCATGCTGATATGGAGTTAAACAGTTATTCTCATTGAGATAATCCAGAATAACATCCCTCAGTGTGTAACACTGGGCCAGATTTCTTTCAAATTCCCCCTGGAAAAAAAAAAATAGTGGGAGATTAAGATTGGCATTTCTGCTTCGGTGCCAGTCCTGTGTGTGCCACCTGTCTCTAATTTTGTGCCACATTAAACCTAGTGTGTAACACTGGGCCAGATTTCTTTTAAATTCTCCCTGAAAAAAAAAATAGTGGGAGATTAAGATTGGCATTACTGCTTCGGTGCCATTCCTGTGTGTGCCACCTGTCTCTAATTTTGTGCCAGAGAAAACCTAGTGTGTAACACTGGGCCAGATTTCTTTTAAATTCTCCCTGGAAAAAAACAAATAGTGGGAGATTAACCCCTTCATGACCTTGGAATTTTTCGTTTTTCCGTGTTCGTTTTTCACTCCCCTCCTTCCCAGAGCCATAACTTTTTTATTTTTCCGTCAATTTGGCCATGTGAGGGCTTATTTTTTCGGGACGAGTTGTACTTTTGAACAACATCATTGGTTTTAGCATGTCGTGTACTAGAAAACGGGAAAAAAATTCCAAGTGCGGTGAAATTGCAAAAAAAGTGCAATCCCACACTTGTTTTTTGTTTGGCTTTTTTGCTAGGTTCACTAAATGCTAAAACTGACCTGACATTATGATTCTCCAGGTCAGTAGGAGTTCATAGACACCTAACATGACTAGGTTATTTTTTACCTAAGTGGTGAAAAAAAATTCCAAACTTCCAAAATTTTTTCGCCATTTTCCGATATTCGTAGCGTCTCCACTTTTCATGATCTGGGGTCGGTTGAGGGCTTATTTTTTGCGTGCCGAGATGACGTTTTTAATTATAGCATTTTGGTGCAGATACGTTCTTGCATTTTAATGCAATGTCGTGGCAACCGAAAAAACGTAATTCTGGCGTTTCACATTTTTTTCTCGCTACACCGTTTAGTGATCAGGTTAATGCTTTTTTTAATTGATAGATTGGGTGATTCTGAGCGCGACGATACCAAATATGTGTAGATTTGATTTTTTTTTATTCATTTATTTTGATTGGGGCGAAAGGGGGGTGATTTAAACTTTTATATTTTTTTATGTTTTTCACATTTTTTTTAACTTTTTTTTTACTTTTGCCATGCTTCAATAGCCTCTATGGGAGGCTAGAAGCAGGCATAGCACGATCGGCTCTGCTACATAGCAGCGATCATCAGATCGCTGCTATGTAGCAGTATTGTAGGTGTTCTGTGAGCGCCGACCACAGGGTGGCGCTCACAGCTGCCAGGGATCAGTAACCATAGAGGTCTCAAGGACCTCTATGGTTACTATTCTGAAGCATCGCCGACGTCCGATCATGTGACGGGGGTCGGCGATGCGATCATTTCCGGCCGCCCGGCCGGAAGCGGTAGTTAAATGCCGCTGTCTGCGTTTGACAGCGGCATTTAACTAGTTAATAGGTGCGGGCAGATTGCGATTCTGCCCGCGCCTATTACGGGCACATGTCAGCTGTTCAAAACAGCTGACATGTCCCGGCTTTGATGCGGGCTCACCGCGGAGCCCTGCATCAAAGCAGGGGATCTGACCTCGGACGTATTATCCCGTCCGAGGTCAGAAAGGGGTTAAGATTGGCAATTCTGCCTTAGTGCCAGTGCTGTGTGTGGCATTTGTCTCTAATTTTGTGCCACAGAACATATACTGTATAAGAGTGGGCCACATTTCTTCAATATTCTCCCAGAAAATATAAAAAGGGGGAGATTTTAATTGTTAGTGTCTGCATCAGCGTCAGTCCTGTTAGTGGCATATCTGTCTGCCACTGAAGCTGTGTACTGTTATACATTGGGCCTGATTTTCCCTGCAGTCTCACCCACCTATAAAGGGATATATAAATCCAACAGAAGTTTGAGTTCACCTTGTAACTGGTTTTACAGTAACAAATACCGTTAGTTAGTTTGGTTACGTTTTTCAAACAATGAGGAGGTCTGGTGGGAGAGGTCGTGGCCGTGGGTGGTCATTGCCAGCTGGTAATGATGGTAGTGGTGGTGGAGCATCAGGTGGTCGTGGGAAAAGCAATATAGCACCTAAGTCTCGAGTTGTTGAGCCAGGTTCGTCGTCTGGCTACACAAGGCCTCGAACGCTCCCTTTTCTGGGAGTAGGAAAACCGATTTTAAAGCCGGAGCAGCAAGAACAAGTTTTGGCTTTCCTTGCTGACTCAGCCTCTAGCTCTTTCGCCTCCTCTTCTGAAACTGCTAAATGTAAAAGCAGCGCGTCATTAGTGGATGTTCACGGTCAGGGACAAGTTGCTTCCTTGTCTTCTTCACCAAGAACAACAGAGAAGGATGCGTCAGGCGACACAACAGGTTACTCCATGGAGCTCTTTACACATACCGTTCCTGGGTTAGAAAGTGAAACAGCTAACAGGCCATGCCCATTACAAGTTGAATCGGACATGGAGTGCACAGATGCACAGCCACAGCCAGATTACTATGCTGTTCCTTTGACTCAGACCACAACATTGCCCTCGCAGTGTACTGATCCAGAATCAGACCCTGATGAGACTATGGTGCCCCGTCACGAATGCTATACCACCGGCTTACACGGTGACACAGACGAAGTTGCACACGAGATAGAAGAGGAGCTCATAGATGACCCAGTTGTTGACCCCGATTGGCAGCCATTGGGGGAACAGGGTGCAGTAGCTCTGAAGCGGAGGAGGAGCCGCAGCAGGCATCAACATCGCAACAGGTTCCATCTGCCGGGCCCGTATCTGGCCAAAAACGCGTGGCAAAACCAGTTGTAGGACAGCGTGGCCATCCGTTTAAAGAAGCTCAGTCTGCAATGCCTGAAAAGGTATCCGATAGTAGAAAGAGTGCAGTCTGGCATTTTTTTAAACAACATCCAAATGATCAGCGCAAAGTCATCTGTCAAAAATGTTCAACTACCTTAAGCAGAGGTCAGAATCTTAAAAGTCTAAATACAAGTTGCATGCGTAGACATTTAACCACAATGCATTTGCAAGCCTGGACTAACTACCAAACGTCCCTTAAGGTTGTAGCACCCTCGGCCAATGAAGCTAGTCAGCAACGCTACATCCCTTCCCTCACTGTAAGCCCACCATTTCCTGCACCACCTGCAGTAAATGTGCAGATTTCATCGCCAGGCCAAAGCAGTCAGGGAATCACCAGTTTCGTAGTAGGAAACACTGCATGCAGGGCACCAGCAAGAATACCATCTCCAACCCTCTCTCAGTCTGCCATGTCCACCGGCACCCCCGCTAGTTCCACCATCTGCAGCTCTCTAGTCCAGCTCACCCTACATGAGACTCTCGTTAGGAAAAGGAAGTACTCATCCTCGCATCCGTGTACACAGGGTTTGAACACCCACATTGCTAGACTAATCTCATTACAGATGATGCCCTACCGGTTAGTTGAAAGTGAAGCTTTCAAAGCCCTGATGGACTACGCTGTACCACGCTACAAGCTACCCAGTTGACACTTCTTTTCGAGAAAAGCCATCCCAGCCATCCATCAGCATGTAAAAGACCACATCGTCCATGCACTCAGGCAATCTGTGACTACAAAGGTGCACCTGACAACAGATGCATGGACCAGTAGGCATGGCCAGGGACGTTGTTACGTGTCCATCACGGCACACTGGGTTAATGTGGTGGATGCGGGGTCCACAGGGGACAGCAATATTGGGACAGTTCTGCCTAGCCCATGGTCTAGGAAACAGTTGGCTGTAGGCGTTCGCCCCCCCTCCTCCTCCTGCAGAAGCGAGAGCTCATCCACAGACCGCAGTCGCACGACCACTCCATCCGCAGCTGCCACTGTTGCACACGAGGTGTTCCATTATGGGATAGCTAGTGGCAAACGTCAGCAGGCTGTATTGGCAATGAAGTGTTTGGGCGACAACAGACACACCGTGGAAGTTCTGTCCGAGTTCTTGCAGAAAGAAACTCAGTCATGGCTGGGCACTGTACATCTTGAGGCAGGCAAGGTAGTGAGTGATAACGGAAGGAATTTTATGGCTGCCATAGCCCTTTCACAACTGAAACACATTCCTTGCCTGGCTCACACCTTAAACCTGGTGGTGCAGTGCTTCCTGAAAAGTTATCCGGGGTTACCCGACCTGCTCCTCAAAGTGCGCAGACTTTGTGCGCATATCCGCCGTTCGTCCGTACACTCCAGCTGTATGCAGAACCATCAGCGGTCTTTGAACCTTCCCCAGCATCGCTTAATCATCGACGTTGCAACAAGGTGGAACTCCACACTGCACATGCTTCAGAGACTGTGCAAACAGAGGCGTGCTGTTATGTATTTGTGGGAGGATACACATACACGGGCAGGCAGTTAGATGGCAGACATGGAGTTGTCAGGTGTGCAGTGGTCGAAGGTACAAGACCTGTGTCAAGTCCTTCAGTGTTTTGAGGAATGCACACGGCTGGTTAGTGCAGACAACGCCATAATAAGCATGAGCATCCCCCTAATGCGTCTGCTGATGAAAGTTTGACGCACATAAAGGAGCAAGCGTCTGCAGCCGAGGAAGAGGAAAGCCTTGATGACAGTCAGCCATTGTCTGGTCAGGGCAGTCTACAGGGCAGTCTACAGGACGAGATAGCGGGCGAAGAGGAGGAGGATGAGGAGAATGATGGGGATGAGTATTTTTTGAATGAGGAAGCTTCTCAGGGGCCAATAGAAACTGTTGGCGTTGCAAGGCCGGGTTCAGGTTTTTTGAGGGAGACAAGTGACGTAGATTTGCCTGAAACTGCCCCTAAACCCAGCACAACCGCAGATTTCACAACTGGAACTTTGGCCCACATGGCAGATTATGCCTTACGTATCCTCAAAAGGGACCCACGCATTATTAAAATGATGACCGATGACGTTTACTGGTTGGCTTGCCTCCTTGATCCTCGCTATAAAGGCAAATTGCAAAATATCATGTCACATGAGAACCTCAAACAAATATTAGCAACCAAACAAGCAACTCTGGTAGACCGTTTGATTCAGGCATTCCCAGCACACAGCGCACGTGATCGTTCTCACACGAGGTGCAGGGGGCAACAGGGCAGAGGTGTTAGAGGTGCACAAATCAGAAGTGGCGTTGGACAGAGGGGTTTTCTGACCAGGTTGTGGTGTGATTTCGCAATGACCGCAGACAGGACAGGTGCTGCAGCATCAATTCAAAGTGACAGGAGACAACATTTGTCCAGTATGGTTACTAACTATTTTTCATCCCTTATCGATGTTCTCCCTCAACCGTCATTCCCATTTGATTACTGGGCATCCAAAATAGACACCTGGCCTGAATTGGCAGAATATGCATTGCAGGAGCTTGCTTGCCCAGCAGCTAGTGTGCTGTCAGAAAGAGTATTCAGTGCTGCTGGTTCAATATTGACCGAAAAAAGGACTCGTCTGGCTACCCAAAATGTTGATGATCTAACCTTCATTAAAATGAACCACTCATGGATTTCGAGTTATTTTGCCCCACCTTTCCCGACTGACACCTAGCTTTCCTATAAAAAGGTCTTGCTTGTGAACTGGTCTTACTGACTGTTCCAATCTCTTAATCTGCAGCAGCTGGTTGTCCAGCATACGACATGTTTACACCTCCCTAAATGCGCTAACTCCCCCCCACGGGGCCGTGGTCTCGCCACTTGGCGCAAGCACCCGTGAGAGTGTCGTTTGTCTGAAGAGGTGGGTGTGACCGCTTTTGGCCGACGGCACTGCCACTGGGTCCCTCATAGTACAATAAAGTGTCTCTGGCGGTGGTGGCGCGCAACCAACATCAGACACACCGTTGTAACATGAAGGGCCCTGGGCCTGTACCGCCGGCCACAAGAGAGTTTCCCCCCCAGCTCAAACAGTGCTCTACCACTTGCCAAATTATCTCTCACAGCTCCACCAATGTTTAGTCTATGCGCTGACATCCTTCAATGCCTGGCACTGACAATACCAATTTGTTGACATGTATGATGCTAGTTAAAATAGTCAGGGTCAGTGTCCTATATTGACACCAGTAAATACTTAGCGGCGCCAAATTACTATGTCTGAAACTCAGCAAAGGAACCCACCCCTGTACCCAAGTATGCCACCCTTTTGTTTTTTGGTTTAATTGTTTTGAGAGACATTAACATCTATTTATTTTTGGGGAGTACTAACTGTGTCAGACACTCCTTCCAATCGTCCTCCGCTGAACAAACCATTGCTGCCTGTGTACCCCTGCAAGATAATTCGAACTGCATTGAGCCTAATTTTTTTTTATTGTAGGCCTACTAAGTCTGTCTGCGGTCCATCTTTCCATTTGTCCTCCGCTGAGCACACCAATGCCGACCGTGTACCTATGTACCTTTTTTTCAACCTGCAGTGAGCCAACTTTGTGGTGTGAGGCCTACTAGCAGTGTCTGTCTGCGCCACTTAATACAGCTGTTCTCTAAAAAAAAAAAAAAAAAAAAAAGGCTGGTTTTCAGCCTGTCAGAATTATAAAACTGCATTGGGGCCACAAGTTTCGTTGTGGTCTACAAACTGATTCTTCCGCTCCAAGGTGTTCTCCTGGTTGCCTTTCCTGAGCTTCAATCTTCAGGCTCTCGTTAAATAGTTTTTTAATGGAACAACTGCAGTGGGGCTACTAGTTGGGTTGGGGCCTACTAGCAGTGTCTGCCGCACCAAGGTGTTCTCCTGGTTGCCTTTCCTGAGCTTCAATCTTCAGGCTCTCGTTAAATAGTTTTTTAATGGAACAACTGCAGTGAGGCTACTAGTTGGGTTGGGGCCTACTACCAGTGTCTGCCGCATCAAGATGTTCTCCTGGTTGCCTTTCCTGAGCTTCAATCTTCAGACTCTCGTTAAATAGTTTTTTAATGGAACAACTGCAGTGGGGCTACTAGTTGGGTTGGGGCCTACTACCAGTGTATGCCGCTCCAAGGTGTTCTCCTGGTTGCCTTTCCTGAGCTTCAATCTTCAGGCTCTCGTTAAATAGTAGGCATTAGGCCTACAAGTTGGGTCTGGGTTTTACAAACGGTGTCTTCGGCTCCAAGGTGTTCTCCAGGTTGCCTTTCCCTAGCTTGTATCTTCAGGCTCTCGTTAAATTGTTTTTAATATAACACTGCATTTGGCCTACTTGTTTTGTTGGCCCTACCAACGGTGTCTGCCGCTCCTTGATGTTCTCCTACACTGAACAAACCAGTGCCACCTGTTTACTACTGTTACCAATTTTGAACTGCATTTAGCCTACTTACGGATTTGGGCCTACTCACTGTGTCAGCCTCTCATTACAGTTGTACTCCACTGAACAAAGCAATGCCCCCTGGTTAGTCCTGTTACCAATTTTGAACTGCATTTAGCCCACTTTATTCTTTCGGCCTATATCTTTGTTTCCTCCTCATCCTGCCCATTGCCCAGCCAGTGATAGATGAGTCTGCTGCTACATTGACCCAGAACGCTACATTCCCCGTGCACGCTACACAACAAGAATGTGACCCTGCTGAAAGTCAGGTTCCCCTTCCCGCATACCATAACACCTTACATGGGGACAAAGAGGAAGGTGCAGATGAAAGTGCAGGTTCCTTCATCAGGTGGGAATACTCGTTGGCGACGTCACTGGCACAGGGCCCCTCATAGTACGCAAAAAGTGTCGCTGCCGGTGGGAGGCGCCCCCGCCGTGCAAACACACCGCCGTACTTTGAGGGGCCCTGTGCCAGTGCCAATGCCAACGAGTGGGCCCCCCCTGCTTGCTCAGGATCACAGCACTTGCAAAGTTTAAATACTTACCTCTCCCTGCTCCACTGCCCTGAGGTGGTCCAGATTACCTGGGCCTACTAAACACTTGAAACAGCCCTACCCCCCACAACTTTAGCCAAATGACCACCAATTTCCAATGCCTAACTATTATTATAAGGTAAATTAAGATTGACAAGCTTCAGTAACAAGAATGGATGTTTTTGCCATTAAAATGGGCACTGTAGGTGTTTTCCTGGCCTCCACTCACTGCCGACTATGCTTCCCCATTGACTTGCATTGGGTTTCGTGTTTCGGTCGATTCCCGACTTTTCGCGATAATCGGCCAATTCCACTCGACTCGACTTTTGAGATAGTCGGGTTTCGCAAAACCCGACTCGACCCTAAAAAACTAAAAGTCGCTCAACCCTACTCAGGGGAGATAAGAACTTACAGCATCCCTCTACACAGAAAGGAGAAACTCGCAAGCAATTGCGCAGCGGCTTCATACCCCTTCCCATCATGTATTCAGCGGAGATAAGAACTCGGTGTCTTTCACACAAAAACAGTATGCAGCAGTTCTTAAACGTAATAAATTTCTACAAAACCTTCATCCTCCGGGAATCAAAACAGTTTCGCTATACGGGCAGATAACTGCACAATTTGAATAATCTGATCCTGATCGTGTCTGGCCAAACCACATATAGAAACCTGTCCAATGTCAAACCATATATAACACGGGTTTCACCGAATCTCAGATGTAAATTAAATATAAATTAAAAATATCCACAACTCGTCCAACCTGGACCCTCAGCAACAATTGGATAATTAATGATACTTATGTGATGATTCTTTCATATGTGCTCATTCAGGGTTTTTTTTTTCTTTTTCAGTTGATTTTTCAAAAACAAGAGAACAAAATCCCCTATCTCAATCACTCCACCTGATTCAGCTCAAAGTGAGTTGAATAATGTTCTTTGCCACATACAGAGGACCACACCTAATGGAACTCCTTATCAATCAGGGACTTATTTATATCCCTTATACTCAATTACTCACCTCTCATCTCATTCAGAGGTTCCCATAGACATACATACAAGGATTTGCACAGCCTGCTTATTTTGCACTTTGGAATTAACACAACTTATGTAACTACAGCAGTGTCCACTCACACTCAGAGTGCCAAGGCTAAACAACAGAAACCACAGCCCTATAGAAAACACAGCCCCATATGGTGTACTGCCAATCCAAAATGACCAAAACAACAACACTGCACAGAGTCTATCCCAGCTCTGCACCATACAGTACACAACCAGTTAGTATATTGACAGAAAATACAGATAGCTATGATCTTATTACTCTATTATTCAACTCTCATACGGACATAAACAGACAAACACAAAATTCACTGGTGATGTCGGTACTTTGAACCGTGTTCGCAGCCTTTACCCAGAGATATGGGGAAATCCGGAAAGATTGCAAGTGCAAAACAAAGTGTAAGAATAATATTTCTCACCTTGCTGCAGCTGGATTTGCATGTTCAATCTCCCAGGAAGTTCTCACATAAGGATTCTGAATAGGCTGGTTACCACGGTCCCGCGTTCGGGTGCCAAAACTGTCATAGCTTGTCACTGGGCTACCACGACAGAGAGGTTCCAGAGAACCGCAGCGCTCTGGGCCTCGTTCACACACAGTGGACAGAAGCTCTTCTCCTGTATTCTGACCTGGCTGCTTTGTGCCAGCAGTGCAGGAGTTAACCTTTTTGCTGAGTTGCTGTGAGCTGGGTCTCTCAGCTGAAGAGGATTTTGTAATCTTCTCCTCTATATAGACCCAGCCTTGACTACAGCTATTGTCAGTGATCAGTTCTGCTGCCTGGCTTGGAGGTTGAAGGAGCGTAGTGTTGGAGCTTGGAGGTTTATTTACAAAGATTGGTGTCTGCTGTTTTGGTTGCATGTTAAACCTGTTTTCCTTCCTAGTTTTTTCCTTCTCTTCCCATCTCTGTGTTTCCTCTGTGGTTGTGTGAGCATTTGGTGAGTTTGAGTCTTTTAGTTACCTTGTCTGTATACCCTGTTTATTGTTGTATTTATACACTGGTGCAGTCCACCTCCCTGGGGGGGAGAGGGGGCCACTGATAGGACCTGCACAGGAGACAGGGATATGCTGGCGGCTCAGGCCTCCTAACCATCATAGGTACCCCTGAGATAAGGGAAAGCCAGGGCCCCATTATAGTGGCAGGGACAGGTACGGGTCCTAGTACGCCGTCCTGCCCTTATCGCCTTTATCGGCGTGACAGTATCACTGACCTATAAAATGTTCTTAGTCCAACATGGACCCCATTGCAGCTTTAGCTGAACAGTGACTGTTATCACATTTATACGGGCTTCCTTTTATGTATTGCATTGAAGCACTTTATTACTGCTATGGAGCTACTGACACACATGCATTATATATATTTTTTGAGGTTAGCGGATAATGTTGATAAAGGCACTAAGCACTTTGAACATCTAGCACTTTTTGTAGACGTAGCCAGGACAAACCTTATATTGTGTATACACGTTTTAACTAAATTTTATGAAGCATTCTTTGCTCGTATATTTTTATTTAAATATGTTGGTATAGTCTTGTAGCATTTATTTATGCACGTTGATCTATGTCACCTCTATTGGATATATCAATGGTGAATTTATTTATGATAGTGGCTGTTTTCTACGTATACTGAACATCTGTTTATATTGTATGGTGCTTATTCTTGGTACATGCCCGTGTTGGCAGTGTCTTTGTCTATGTTCCTTTTTATAATTATATTTATATGTATGTTAATGTTATAATATATTAATAAAATTTGTTTGAATTTTTATATTTGGCGTGTAACTTCCTTATATGTTCTTCTTTGGTTGTAACTAAACAGACAGAGGATAGGAAAGGTATCTTTGCGGTCAGCACAAAAACTACAAAAAGACCATGCAGAGTGTGCAAAAAAGACCTCCGCACCGACTCACGGTGCGGAGGTGCCACTCTGCATCCCAGAGCTTCCAGCTAGCACGACAAAATCATAATAGCAAGCTGGACAAGGAAACAATGAACAAATAATAAACCAGCAGGGACTTAGCTTCTGCTGGAGTAGACAGGTCACCAGAAAGATCCAAGAGCGAACTGAACCAGCACAAGAACATTGACAGCTGGCATGGAGTAACGATCTGAGTGGAGATAAATAGAGCAGCCAGCAAAAGAATAACCTACGTCACCTGTGGAAGGAACCTCAGAAGCAGCAGCTCCACTCACAGCCACCAGAGGGAGTCCATGGACAGAACTCACCGAAGTACCATTCATGACCACAAAAGGGAGTTCGATAACAGAATTCACAACAGTCTCCCTCGCTGAGTCCACAATACGCCATCTTACACAGGGAGACCGGCTAGTAGAGGAGCACTGCTCTGAGTTTCGGAGATGGGCTACTGACACAAAGTGGAATGACCCTGCACTCCGCAGTCAATTTTATCAGGGCCTATCTGATAAAATAAAAGATGCCTTCGCCATAAAGGAGAGACACCTACCACACTGGAGGCAGCTATGTTTCTTGCGATCCGTGTGGACCACTGACTGCGCCAGAGACTTATTGAATCGCCGCTATTCAAGGGTAATTCAGATTTGGACTCACCAGAATCTGAGTCTCTACGAGAACCTATGCAGTTGGGTGGTGCTTTTCGTTCTTCACCACTCACTCCTCTCCATCCGCCTTCTTCAGCGTGTGCGGCGTCATGGCCGTGGCATGTGATTAGGGATCAGCTGACGCCACACTGTCTGTAGAAGTTGGAGGGAGATGAGTGACAGGCGAAGATATGCACTGCGCATGCCCATGAATCCCAGCCCCGCAGGGTGAATAAATCGGAAGACACTGCGGGGCGGGATCTCGGGCAGCGCGGCCGCACAGGTGCAGTCAGCCTGACATCAAATGATGTCACAAGACGGGCAGCACTAACAGCACATGCCCAAGGTTATACATAACAGTGCAGGCTCTGGGACAGATTCAAACAACGCTGAGGATGCGGTGCCCGGCACCAAGGGGGTTTGAATGCCGGTTGTGCTGCGTCTCATGACGAAGGAAAGTCCCACCTCCGGGACGGTTTCACGGTATGAGGCAACACATTTTATAAGTGTTAAGTTCAGCATGTGCCAGGAGCATAACTAAAAGCCACCTGTTCCTTGTGCAGCATTAGTGCTGCAGAAGGTGGCTCTTTCAGTTACAAACGCTTGGTGGGAGGGGACAGGTTCCCTTTCATTTCTGTAGTAGTGTGAGTGTGGAGGTAGCAGGAGCAATTGCCGGATACACAGCAGGGGATCAGCTGACGTTACTGAAACCCAATAACACTGGGTCATGTGTTGACTGTGCAGATGGCACTTCTGAGCAGCAACTGGCGGTGTTGGAGCCCAGGGATTAAAGTTCAGGTGGTAGAAACATGAACACAACAGGAGACCTGGATACTGTTGCCAACCAATTATTTAATCTGGAAGAGGAGTGGCAAATTCCTTCGAGATCCAGGCCTTGTTCATTTTCAGAAAAGTAAGCCGGTCAAAGTTATCGGAGGATAGTCGCATGCGACGGTCTGTTAGTACACCACCAGCGGCACTAAAGACGCGTTCCGATAATACACTAGCAGCAGGGCAAGCCAGCACCTCCAATACATACTGGCTAACCTCTGGCCATGTATCCAGCTTAGAGACCCAAAACTTGAAGGTGGAAGAGCCGTCTGGTAGTACACTGAGAGGGCAAGACATGTGGTCTGTCACCATCTGACCGAAACGTGGCCTCCTGCTGACTGGACCAGTCTGTGATGGTGTAGACATGTGTGGCGAGCACACAAAACTTTCCCACAGTTGGACCATACTGGTCTTGCCTTGTGCTGAGGCACTGCTTCTGCTCCCTCTTTGTGCAGAGCTTCTTCCACTGTCTCGACGCACTGAGCTGCTTTGTAAAGCACTAGCAGCACTTCTCTCGATTGGACTGGAGAAGATGATGGACTGCACCAGTGTGTCTTGGTACTCCTGCATTTTACGCTCCCGCTGCAATGGTGTTATGAGGCTTTGTAAGTCGTCCCGGTAGCGCGGATCTAGGAGGGTGTATACCCAATAATCAGCCGTGTTGAGAATGTGGGCGATGCGGCGGTCGTTTCTCAGGCACTGCAGCATGAAATCAACCATGTGCTGCAGACTGCCAACTGGTGGCCAAGAAACGCTGTCCCCTGCTTGAGGCGTGATCTCTGCCTGGTCTGCATCACTCCACCCTCGCTCTACATAGACTACTGAAGATTTGTGTAACTCCCTCCTCTGGACAGATGTCTTCCTCCTCCATTGACTCCTCCTCACAAAGTGTGCCCTGCCTAGGCCTTTGTGAGGAACCACGTTGCGCAGACTGTCCAGAAGCAGATGGCATTTCTGACTCCTCATCCTCCACCTCTTCCACCACGTCATCCCTTAGCGCTTGTAGTGTTCTTTCAAGCAGGCAGATAATGGGGACAGCTGACTTGTGCATCATCTGCACTTGCCCACTGCATGGAATCATCGAAGGCACGCAAAACCTGGCAGATGTCCTTCAAAGTGGCCCACTCAGTGGTTGTGAAGTCTGAACGGCGTGCAGTGCGACTTCTTTGCACCTGATGCAGCTGGTACTCCATTACTGCTGGCTGCTGCTCACACAGCCGCTCCAACATATGTAACGTTGAATTCCACCTGGTGGGTAGATCACATATGCGATGTTCCGGAAGGCGGAATCGGCGCTGCAAAGCTGTAATGCGCGACCTTGCCATGCAGAGCACACTCTAGGGGGACCTTGTGCAGCAGTGCATCACGATCCGGATAGTCCCTCAAAAAACTCTGCACGACCAAGTTGAGCACATGTGCCAGACATGGGATGTGAGTGAGGTTGCCTAGGCCCAGAGCTGCCACCAGATTTCGGCCATTGTCACACACTACCTTGTCTGGCTGGAGATTCGCTGGCACAAACCACACTTTGTTCTCCGGCTTGATGGCATTTCTGAGCTCCTGCGCTGTGTGGTTTCGATTCCCCAAAGAATTTAGTTTCAATACGGCCTGTTGACGTTTGGCCACGGCTGTGCTCATATCGGTTGGAACAGGTAAGCGTTCACGGGTCCATGTGGAGGTGGACCGTGACGGCTCCTGCAGCGATGATTCAGAGGAACTGGAGTATGAGGAGTCAATGTGTACAGACTGGATTCCTACAAACCTTGGAGTTGGCAGAACACGTACAGCGCCACTCGCAAGATCTGTACCCGGCTCCACAACATTTACCCAATGGGCAGTGACGGAAAGGTATCGTCCCTGTCAATGGTGACTGGTCCATGCATCGGTGGTGAGGTGGACCTTGCTACTGACAGCGTTTAGTAGCGCATGTTTAATATTTCCCTCCACATGCTTTTGCAGGGCAGGGACGGCTTGCCTGCTGAAATAAAAGTGACTGGGCACGTTGTATTGTGGGACTGCCAATGCCATCAAGAAGCTGTCAGTCTCCACCAGCCTGAATGACAGCATTTCAAGGGACAGTAGTTTTGCAATGCCAGCATTCAGAGCCAGTGCTCGTGGGTGGTTTGCCGAGAATGGCCACCTTTTCTCCCATGCCTGTGCTACCGATGGCTGTAGAGTGGGCTAGGAGTGTGAGGATGACAGGGAACGTGGTGCTGTGGGTGGAATTACACTGGGTCTCTGGACAACAGTGCCAGAGGTTCTTCCATAACGATCCTGTGAGGAAGCCGAACCAGCTGTGTGTGAGCTGGAGGAAGAGGCTCCACCACAAGCTGAAGAGGTGGTAGGTGCCGCTGTAGGCCTAGGCCTTCAGTGTGTTTTTGTAACTCCACCGCGTGCTTAGTCCGCACGTTTCCACATAATTGTGGTATTGAGGTTGCTGACACTTTTCCCTCTTTTGACTTTTTGATGACACAGCTTGCATTTGACTAAGCAAATGTCAGCTGCAACTGTGTCAAAAAAGGACCAGGCACTGCAAGTCTTGGGAGCACCCATTTTGGCTTTTGGAAGGGGCATGCTCCTAATGGGTGCCGAAGTGGAGGCTACAGGCAATGCAGTCTTCCCCCTCCCTCCTTTTTGGGACGTTCGGGGAATCTCTTCCTCACAGCTGCTCCCACCACCTTCCTGTACCTCACACCATGATGGGTCAAGGACCTCATCATCTACACTTCCCTCTTCCAACAACTGCTTCTCCTGGGTAGTCTCGGCAGCACAGAACGCACCAGAAAGTGGCACCTGAGTCTCATCATCAGATGCGGACTGAGGTGTGCTGACCGGAGGCACTGGCCCACCCGCCTCTTCAGATTCAGTGAGACAAAGCTGTTGGGCATCACTGCATACTGCCTATTCTTCAGATTCAAGAATGCTGCTTGGCTGGCCCCCTATTTCCAAGCCGCGAGATTCAGAGAACAGAAATAGAGATGGCTCCTGTCCTGGGCTCTCTGACTGCTTGGCCAATTTTGAAGGGGGTGGAGAGACAGATGGTTGCTCTTCAGTGCTCTGTGCCTGAGAGGATGTGGCACTACACTAATTGAAGTCGATGCATTAGCTGCCATCCGACAATGGCTTCAATTTGTTCGTCCCGCAGCAGCGGGGTACGGCGAGCTCCTACAAAGCTGCGCCTGAAGGACTGTTCCCTGCTAAAACTGGGGGATGATGAGTCACCGATGCCCGCAGCAGGCACAGAATTCCCACGTGCTCTCCCTGCTCCACGCCCACGTGCCTTACTCCCTGCCTTCTTCATTTTGGTAGACTGATAAAGATAGGCAGAAAAGTACTAAGGGCTTAGTGTGCTTATTCCTGAACAGCTGCTAACAGGTATAAGAAACACTAATTTTATATCGTGTGGACTACACTTTAATATGAGCTAATGTGGCCTACACAACTGTAAAGTGGAGTGTTTGGGGAACTTTATAAACTTTTTGTTTATTGCGCAGAACAGAAAACAGAGTGAGCTACACTCACACACAGACCAGGCAGACAGCCGTGAACGGCGCTGCAAGGCCAAGAAAAGCTCCTCTATCTAATCCTATATAGTGTTTTTCCACAAGCTAGCAGGATACGGATGGAAACCCACTAATAGGATATTTTTGAAAAAATGTGCAGCAGGCTGCATTAATTGCAATAAAGGACAATGGATTCAGCAGTATGAGGCAGTGACGCACCCTGAGCTGAACACAACCGGCTGTGGCTGTGGACAGACTACAGAGTGAACTGCACTCACACGCAGACACCTTGCAGACAGCTGTGAACAGCACTGCAAGGCAAAAACAAGGTTCTCACACAGCGGTTGCTAAATTAGCCTGGGTAAAGCACAATGAAGCAAATCACTATCTCAAAACTGGCCCTCAGTCAGAACACAGTGTCCTGTCCCTAACTGAATTCACAGCAGAGTGAACCCAAAATGGCGGCGGTGAATTTTATAGGGCATCATGACATTATTTCAGCAGCCTATCACAGCCATGCCAGTAGTTACATGCCTACCATGCAGAACAGGATGTGACCACACTTCTAATCATTCCTCATTGGCTGAATTCTGGCTCTTTGAATTATGGGAACATCCGATTCCGGTATCCGATATACTGAAAGTATCGGAACTCGGTATCGGAATTCCGATACTGCAAATATCGGCCGATACCCAATACTTGCGGTATTGGAATGCTCAATACTATCAGTGAGTCTTCTGACATTTTCAAAAACAAGATGTTCGATGACCTTTTCCTGATGACTAAGGAAAATATCTAAAATTTCGGCTTTTTTGTACGAGTTATAACACAAAATAATTATATGTGGCCACTTGAAGCAAATAAATTACAAACTTTTTATACCAGGTAAATGATTTTCTTGATACCTGGTATGGCTGTAGAACCTGATCTGCACGGTCCACACCCCCCATATATTTGTTGTAGTCAATGAGAGACACAGGTTTTAGAGTAGTGGATCCCTATTGGTCTGCAGTGGCCCTTCTGGCATCTGTGTGGATCGAGCTCAGGATAAAAATATATTTTTTATCCTTATACTTAAGAGCAAGCCGCTCCCCATTGCGTAAAGCCCCTGACTGCCCCCTTTCGGAACTTTTCGTTGACCAACGATTGTGGAAACCTCTGACTTTTAAATAGGGGTATGCTTGTGTAGTAATTGTCAGCATAGAGATTGTAGGCTTTTTGTAAAAATCAGTTCCCAAACGATTTTTCCAGATGTCCTTAGATAAGTAGGGCATCCTGGTGGGTTTCATTGGCTATCTTTCCCCTCATAAATGCAAAAAGCTGATGTGTATCCGGTTGAACTTTAACACATTTTATACAGCTTTATTCGAAACCTTGCCCTCTTAGAAGGAATATATAGTTTGAGGTGCAGTCTTCCTTTGAATTTTACAAAGGACTCATCAATGGAAATGTTTTCTGTTGGGGTGTAGAGATTTAAGAATTTTTCTGTCAAGTCTTTGATGATGGGTCTGATTTTGAATAGTCTGTCATGTTCTGGAGCATCTCTGGGCAGGCATTGACTATTGTCGTTAACATGCCAGAACCTCATGAGCATTTCATAAGGAAGGAAAATGGCAGGAAACATAGGGGTGGCTTGAACAGGGCGATTGGACCAATAGGACCGAATGCTTGCTTTTTTAACAAGCCCCATAGCGAATGCAAGTCCTGAAAATTTTTTCATTTCTAGGACATTAGTTGGTATCCATAAATTTGACCTAGCATAATAGGATCGTGGATTCTAGCTGATAAATTGGGACGCAGATAAATTTGTTTGTAGGACAATATGCTCTAGCAAGCTGACATAAACAAATTAAAAAAATGAATTGGTCCCAAATTTTCCATCTCCACATTTATACCAGGGATGGCATGAAAATTAGGGATGGAGCAGCCAAATCCGAAGCCTCCCATCTGGGAAATACTACATGAAGAGGAAAATCCCCTTGGACATTGGAGTGCACCAATTCACGAGAACTAGGGACAGAGCTAGTACAGGGTATTGTTCCCTGAGTTTAAGACATTTCTCCAGAAGCGCTATTTTACCTTCTTGTTGTACTGGTCCTTGTGTGTGAGGATGGACCAGAATCACTGCTCATTTCTGAGCTATCACTGTCGCTGCTACTAAAGCCCAAGAAATCCACAGCGCCATCTGACATTGCACTTTCTTCGCTGTCAGAACATAAAAGTGCAAAAGCTTCCTCTGCACTATAATACTGAAGGGCCATTTTCTTTGTTTTTATTATTGTTTTTCAGAAATAGAAAACTCTGATGTGACGTGACTGACTGACGTGACAGAGGAGACCAAATTATTGGGGAGACAATTGAGAAAATCCTAATTTTTTCTCCTAACCCTAACAGTAACCCTATCTCTAACAGTAACCCTAACGTTAGCCTAACAGTAACCCTAACTTTAGCCTAACAGTAACCCTAACAGGAACCCTAACTTTAGCCTAACAGTAACCCTAACAGTAATCCTAACAAGAACTGTAACCCCAACAATAACCCTAACAGGAACACTAACTTTAGCCTAACAGTAACCCTAACCTTGACAGGAACCCTAACTTTAGCCTAACAGTAACCCTAACTTCAGCCTAACAGTAACCCTAGCTATAGCACTAAACCCTAACCTGCCTTATGTGTCTTTCTAACTTAATAGCAAGAGCGCTGACTGACACAGATGTTGCCAGCAGCACTCGTAACACTTTCTCCTCAAATCTCTCACTGACAGGAGATCTGAGGAGAAACAGCGTTTTTATGAGGCAGATCGCCTGGGAAAGTTTGTTGCTACAACAAACTTTGCTAGCGATTTGTCTCATTGGCTGCTGTGATGCTGATGTCATCAGGACCTGAGCGAATCAGGACTCGATGAGGTCAGGGGTTACAGGAAGCATTGTGCACCGGAATCCCCTCATTGTAAGTTATGTGGGGGTCCTGATGAGCACAAAACCGCAGACCGTAGACAAACCTCGGTGCTGCACAAAGCCCTGCTTGCGCCGACATTTTATCTACTGTCGGCGGTAAGGAAGCGGTTAACCTCTAATGTGGGTAAAAACCTTGGAAGGTTTTCTAAGAGATGCTACACTGGAGTATCTGATGAAGAATAACCTCATGACCCAATATCAGCACTAGGGACCGTTCCTGTTAAACTAATCTGATAAGCTTCTATGAAGAGGTAAGTTCCGGACTGGACCAAGGAAAAGCAGTGGACGTGGTGTACATGGACTTTCAAAAGCTGATATGGTGCCACACAAAAGGTTGATACATAAAATGAGAACAATGGAAAGAGGGGAAAATAAGTGTAAGTGGGCAAAGAGCTGGCTCAGGGATAGGAAACAAAGGGTGCTTATTAATGGAACACACGAACTGGGTCGCGGTTAGCAGTGGGGTACTGCAGGGGTCAGTATTGGGCCCACTTTTTAACATATTTATTAATGACATTGTCAATATTTGCAGATGACACTAAACTCTGCAGGGTAAGCAATACAGAGGAGGACAATTTTATATTACAGGAGGATTTACGTAAACTAGAAGCTTAGGCTGATAAATGGCAAATGAGCTTTAATGGGGATAAATGTAAGGTTATGCACTTGGGCGAAGAAATAAGATGTACAATTATGAGCTTAATTGTAAAACACTGGGCAAAACTGTCACTGAAAAAGACCTGGGTGTATGGGTGTACGACAAACTCACATTTAGTGGCCAGTGTCAGGCAGCTGCTACAAATGCAAAATAAAATAATGGGATACTGTCACAATAAGGTGAATATGCCATGTTTGAGTATGAAAGCACCATGGCTTTTCAAATACCCGCTGTGGGCCATTCTGATGCCCCTCCTTCCACTCTGCCTGATTGTGTAATTCAAAACCCCTCATTTCCCCTCTCCCTCAAGAATTTATATATCTTCAAGTACAAGTAGAAGCACATGGAAAAAAAATCCAGGTTTCTTTGTCCTTGCAAATGTAAATTTCATACCACCGATTAATGATAGAAGTGGGACAAATTAGTTTTTGACATGGGCTTCGGTAGAACTATCAGCCAGTGAGTTTTCTAGATTCCAGAACCAGCTCAATTGAGAAACGGATTACTACGGGACTGGGTCACCCAGCTACCCCATGTCTATACTTAAACAAATTCCTATGGCACGCTGATCATAACGACATGGGTGTCTTGCTTCTACCTGATTCCTACACCAAGAGATGTGGGATGATGATTTTTCATAATGCTAAGGCAGGGGAGTATCCAGCCTCTAAATGAGGTCACCACAGGGGGAAGGCTTTGGTTTTAGGCTAGGAAATAGGTGAGTGAAGTAGCAGTCTTCATGTGTCTTTGTCTGGGGTCTAGCTGCTATACAGGGGTGATGCATCTGGATATATGCTCATCCTTTCCCCCCACAGCACATGGTCTGCCATAAGATGATATGACATAACGAAATGTACGGTAAGTGTTTTTCAACTTTAACCCCATTTTATTTTTAATTGTATTGTACATATGATATTTGTCTTCTTTATAATATCTCTTTTTATACCTCTGTAAACACCGCAAACACTGCCTACCTTTTTTGGAGTAAAATATAAAAATTACTAGCTTGTCTCTCCTTGCTCTATAACGTACGGTCACGTCCTCTGAAGTGAATTATGCTACTAATCTGGGTTGGTGCTGGACCCGTTAATAATTAAGAAATCGGAGCTAGTGGCAGCAGAATTTGTCTTGTGCAATTGGGAGACTTTGTAGCGACCGGTGGCATTGATAATTATTGCTCCCGCCTGAGTGGAAGTAGTTATATTGCCCTTGCTGCAGTGTACCCATTAGCCAGTACAAAGAAGGCAGCCTTTGTGGCAAATAATTATCCTAGGTGCAGTACATGGCCTATAGTTTCCAAGTTCCGTTTTTGTCCCCTTTTTGAATATTGACACATTTGCTATTCACCAGTCCTGTGGTACAGACCATGTTATTATGAAACCTTTAACCCAGTACCGACCTCTGCCGTACTAGTACAGCGGAGGTTGCATCTCTTCCTTTGATGCGGGCTCCGGCGGTGAGCCCGCATCAAAGCCGGGACATGTCAGCTGTTTTGTACAGCTGACATGTGCCCGCAATAGTGGCGGGTGGAATCGCGATCCACCCACTATTAACCAGTGGGTTTTCTCATCTTTTAGGATACATCGGGGGCTTATTTACAGCATTACAGAATGCTGTAGATAAGCCCCTGATGCCGGTGGGCTTACCTTACCCTCGATTTTGGGGGTGATGGCTCCCTTAAAGGGAATCTAACACTATCATTTTTTATTCTCTCACTTTTTATGTAGTTAAAGAATATTTTGGGATTATTTTTACCCTCTCTGGCAATAAGTCTCTCTGTCTCAATCTTTGCTACCTTGATCTGCTTTTTACAGAATTTTTTAATTTTCTGTATTTATTTAATGCCTCGTCACTACCTACTTGGTTTAATTCTTTAAATGTTTTCTTTTTGTCATGTATTGCGCCCCTTACAGCTCTATTTAGCAATATTAGTTTCCTCCTATTTCTAGTATGTTTATTCCCATAGGGTATGTACTGTGCACAGGTCGTATTCAGGATGCTATTAAACGTCTATCATTTTGTGTATTTTTATATCTCAGGATATTGCCCCAGTTTATTGCACTAAGATCACCTCTCAACCGTTGAAAATTTGCCTTTCTGAAGTTGAGTGTTCTTGTAACCTCTCTTCTACACATCTTATTAAGGCTACGTTCACATTAGCGTTTTGCGTGTTTGCGTCGGGTTTGCTTCGGGCGATGCAGCGGTGACGCATGCGTCATGCGCCCCTATATTTAACATGGGGGACGCATGCGTTTTTGTGTGATGCGTTGTGCGACGCATGCGTTTTTTTTGCTGCAAGCGTCGGGCCATGAAAACGCAACAAGATGCATTTTTCTTGCGTCCAAATTTCGGCAAAAAACGACGCATGCGTCGCAAAACGCAGCGTTTTTGCGTGCGTTATGATGCGTTTTCATTTGCGTTGTGCGTTGCGTCGCCGACGCAGCGGCGCACAACGCAAATGTGAACGTAGCCTAAAGGATACATGAAAACATATTATTTTGTGATCACTATTACCCAAGTGACCCCCAACCCTTGTATTTGATATGCGGTATCAAATGGCATCAATTTTACCACAGTAGAAATAATAGAATAGGGACCGACAGGTCTTTCTCTACACCCAATCCAGCAGATAGACACTCAACCATGAGTGTTCAAATTTCCAAAAACTGTTAGACATCACCAAAGTAGCTTCAATTTCACCACAGTAGCAATAGTAGAATAGGGACAACAGGTCTTTCACTACACCCAATACAGCAGATGGACACCCTACAAGGAGTGTTCACATTTAAAGAAATGAGGGTCTTACACCACAGAAATGGCATCAATTTCACCACAGTAGAAATAGTCTAATAGGGACCAACAGGTCTTTCTATACACCCAATACAGCAGATGGACACTCAACCATGAGTGTTCAAGTTTCCAAAAATTATTGGCAGATACCAGCAAAGTGGCACCAATTTCACCACAGTAGAAATAGTATAATAGTGACTGACAGGTCTTTCTCGACACCCGATCCAGCCTACAAAGAGTGTTCGTGTTCACTAGTGATGAACGAGTATGCTCGTTACGCAAGTTTCTCCGTGCATGTTCGGGTGGTTTCCAAATATTTTGGCGCGCTCAGATATTTGCGGCTGCTAGACAGCTTGAATACATGTGGGGATTGCCTGTTTTTAGATGCAGCCGCCTCGATTCCAAGGCCCTTTTTAGGAAGCTTTCTGCCTTCTTATGTAAGAGGTATTTTAAGAGTCAAGAATCATCAAGAGGCAATGCCGATTTATGTGATACGTGAGAAATAGTGGCATACATTTTTGGGGCCTTTTCCCAACTCTCAGCGATATCTGCTTCAGAAGTGTACTTTCTTTTGAGTAAAAGTCAGTAGAGGGTATGTTGCTCACCAGAAAGTCCTTTGATCTGACTGATCCATGCAAATAAGGAACACAGCCACTAGATGTGCCTGTTTCTTGGGCTATCCATGCTAAGGTGACTAATGCTCCCATCAGCTGCCACCTGCTGGTAGACAAAGGAGAAACATAGGAGTTTTATGGTAGAAAAAGCTTATAACAAATCTTTATTAACATAATCACACATATATTGACAAACAATTGTTAAAAGATGTGATGGTAAAGGACACCAATGAGCACCGTATATAACAAATGGATGCACCCCAACTTACGTTTCACCGCTTTACAGCATGGCTTTCTCAGGGCGTCCAGTTGTGCACTTCAGCACCGGTAAGGTTAACCCTTATTCCTTCTAACACTTATGTTATAACTAGCTGAAGAGCCCGGCGTTGCCTGGGCATAGTAAATATCTGTGGTTAGTTATAGCACCTCACTTCTCTTATTTTCCCATCACGCATCTCATTTTCCCAATTACATCTTTCATTTTCCCCCTCACATCTCTCATTCCCCCCTAACACTTGTCATTTCGACCTCACATCTGTCATTTTCCGATCACTCCACTATTTTCCCTCACTCTTCTCATTTTGCACTCACACCTTTTCATTTTCACCTTAGTATATACATGTTTGTCATCTCCCTTATATATAGTATACTGTTATGGACCTGGTGGTTAGGAGCACCCGGAATGACCTGATAGTTAAACTCACACAGGACAAGCTCTGGGATGTGGGAGCTCTGCTGACCGCAACCCCTAATCCTATCACAATAACTAGAAATAGCCGTGGAGCGTTCCTGACACTCCCTAGATGCCTCTTCACAGCCTAAGAGCTAACTAGCCCTAGAGATAGAAAATAAAGCCTACCTTGCCTCAGAGAAATTCCCCAAAGGAAAAGGCAGCCCCCCACATATATTGACTGTGAGTAAAGATGAAAGTCACAAACGCAGAAATGAAACAGGTTTCAGCAAAGGGAGGCCAGACTTACTAAACAGACAGAGGATAGGAAAGGTATCTTTGCGGTCAGCACAAAAAACTACAAAAGACCACGCAGAGTGTGCAAAAAGACCTCCACACCGACTAACAGTGCGGAGATGCCACTCTGCATCCCAGAGCTTCCAGCTAGCAAGGCAAAATCATGATATCCAGCTGGACAAGGAAACAATGAACAAATAACAACTAGCAGGGACTTAGCTTCTGCTGGAGTAGACAGGTCACCAGAAAGATCCAAGAGCGAACTGAACCCATGCAGGAACATTGACAGCTGGCATGGAGTAACGATCTGAGTGGAGTTAAATAGAGCAGCCAGCCAAAGGATAAACCACGTCACCTGTGGAAGGAACCTCAGAAGCAGCAGCTCCACTCAGCCACCAGAGGGAGTCCATGGACAGAACTCGCCGAAGTACCATTCATGACCACAGGAGGGAGTTCGATAACAGAATTCACAACAGTATACACCTGAATGTCATCTCCTGTATATAGTATATACCTGTATGTCATCTCCCCTGTATATAGTATATACCTGCTGTGTGTCATCTCCCCTGTATATAGTATATACCTGTATGTCATTTCCTTCTATATATACAATATACCTGTATGTCATCTTCTATGTATAGCATATACCTGTATGTCATCTCCTGTATATACTATATACCTGTAGGTCATCTGCTCCTGTATATAGTATATACCTGTGTGTCATCTCCTCCTGTATATATATATACCTGTATGTCATCTCCTCCTGTATATAGTATGTACCTGTATGTCATCTCCTCCTCTATATAGTACCGTATATACCTGTGTGTCATCTCTCCTGTATATAGTATATATCTGCGTGTCATCTCCCCTGTGTATAGTATATACCTGTGTGTCATCTCCTCCTGTATTAGACCTCGTTCACACGGTATTTGCTCAGTATTTTTACCTCAGTATTTGTAAGCTAAATTGGCAGCATGATAAATCCCCAGCCAACAGGAAGCCCTCCCCCTGGCAGTATATATTAGCTCACACATACACATAATAGACAGGTCATGTGAGTGACAGCATCCGTATTTCCTTTATGGTACATTTGTTGCTCTTGTAGTTTGTCTGCTTATTAATCAGATTTTTATTTTTGAAGGATAATACCATACTCTTGTGTGTTTTAGGGCGAGTTTCGTTTGTCAAGTTGAGTGTGTTGAGTTGCGTGTGGTGACATGCATGTAGCGACTTTTGTGAGATGAGTTTTGTGTGGTGACATGCGTGTAGCAACTTTTTGTGTGTCGAGTTGCATGTGACAGGTTAGTGTAGCAAGTTGTGTGCAGCAAGTTTTGTGCATGGCGAGTTTTGCGCGTGGCGAGTTATGTGTGGTGCCTTTTGAGTATGTGCAAGTTTTGTGTGAGGCAACTTTTGCATGTGTTGCAACTTTTGTGCATGTGGCAATTTTTCCGCGTGTGCAAGTTTTGCGTGTGGCGAGTTTTCCATGAGGTGAGTTTTGCACTTGTGGCGAGTTTTGCGTGAGCCTAGCTTTTGCATGTGGTGAGTTTTGCGCGTGGCGAGTTTTGAGCGCCGACTTTTGTGTTTCGACTTTTATGTGGCGAGGTTGGTGTATGTGTGGTGAAATGTGTGCTGAGGGTAATATGTGTTCGAGCACGTGGTAGTGTGTGGCGCATTTTGTGTGTGTGTTCATATCCCTGTGTGTGGCGAGTATCCCATGTCGGGACCCCACCTTAGCAACTGTACGGTATATACTCTTTGGCGCCATCGCTCTCACTCTTTAAGTCCCCCTTGTTCACATCTGGCAGCTGTCAATTTGCCTCCAACACTTTTCCTTTCACTTTTCCCCATTATGTAGATAGGGGCAAAATTGTTTTGTGAATTGGAAAGCGCAGGGTTAAAATTTCACCTCACAACATAGCCTATGACGCTTTCGGGGTCCAGACGTGTGACTGTGCAAAATTTTGTGGCTGTAGCTGCGACGCCTCCAACACTTTTCCTTTCACTTTTTCCCCATTATGTAGATAGGGGCAAAATTGTTTGGTGAATTGGAAAGCGCAGGGTTAAAATTTCACCTCACAACATAACCTATGATGCTCAGGGTCCAGACGTGTGACTGTGCAAAATTTTGTGGCTGTTGCTGCGACACCTCCAACACTTTTCCTTTCACTTTTTTCCCCATTATGTAGATAGGGGCAAAATTGTTTGGTGAATTGGAACGCGCGGGGTTAAAATTTCGCCTCACAACATAGCCTATGACGCTCTCGGGGTTCAGACGTGTGAGTGTGCAAAATTTTGTGGCTGTAGCTGCGACGGTGCAGATGCCAATGCCAGACATACATACATACACACACATTCAGCTTTATATATTAGACTAGCTGAAGAGCCCGGCGTTGCCTGGGCATAGTAAATATCTGTGGTTAGTTATAGCACCTCACTTCTCTTATTTTCCCATCACGCCTCTCATTTTCCCAATCACATCTTTCATTTTCTCCCTCACTCCTCTCATTCCCCCCTAACACTTGTCATTTCAACCTCACATATGTCATTTTCTGATCACTCCACTATTTTTCCTCACTTCTCTCATTTTGCACTCACACCTCTCATTTTCACCTCATCACCTCAGTATATACATGTTTGTCATCTCCCTTATATATAGTATACATCTGTATGTCATCTCCTGTATATAGTATATACCTGTATGTCATCTCCCCTGTATATAGTATATACCTGCTGTGTGTCATCTCCCCTATATATAGTATATACCTGAATGTAATCTCCTTCTATATATAGTATATACCTGTATGTCATCTCCTCCTGTATATAGTATATACCTGTGTGTCATCTCCCCTGTATATAGTATATATCTGAGTGTCATCTCCTCCTGCATATAGTATATACCTGCATGTCATCTTCTATATATAGCATATACCTGTATGTCATCTTCTCCTGTATCTATATATATAATTGTCTAAGGGTTTTTCCGTCTGTCTGTCTGTCTGTCTGTCTGTCCTGGAAATCCCGGCTCTCTGATTGGTCGAGGCCGCCAGGCCTCGACCAATCAGCAACGGGCACAGCGACGATGTCATAAAGGACGTAGACATCTCATGTTTCTGATTCAGCGACGGGCACAGTATCGACGTAGATGTCATAATGGTTGCCATGGCGACGATGATGTCATAAAGGTTGCCTCGACCAATCAGGGACGGGCACAGTGTGCCGCGAATTCTGGAATCATCATTGTCCATATACTACGGGGACATGCATATTCTAGAATACCCGATGCGTTAGAATCGGGCCACAATCTAGTATAGTATATACCTGTATGTCATCTCCTCCTGTATATATATGTACCTATATGTCATCTCCTCCTCTATATAGTATATACCTGTGTGTCATCTCTCCTGTATATAGCATATATCTGTGTGTCATCTCCCCTGTATATAGTATATACCTGTGTGTCATCTCCTCCTGTATTAGACCTCGTTCACACGTTATTTGCTCAGTATTTTTACCTCAGTATTTGTAAGCTAAATTGGCAGCCTGATAAATCCCCAGCCAACAGGAAGCCCTCCCCCTGGCAGCATATATTAGCTCACACATACACATAATAGACAGGTCATGTGACTGACAGCTGCCATATTTCCTATATGGTGCAATTGTTGTAGTTTGTCTGCTTATTAATCAGATTTTTATTTTTGAAGGATAATACCAGACTTGTGTGTGTTTTAGGGCGAGTTTTGTTTGTCAAGTTGTGTGTGTTGAGTTGCGTGTGGCGACATGCATGTAGCGACTTTTGTGAGATGAGTTTTGTGTAGCAACATGCGCGTAGCAACTTTTTGTGTGTCGAGTTACATGTGACAGGTTAGTGTAGCAAGTTGTGTGCAGCAAGTTTTGTGCATGGCGAGTTTTGCGTGTTGCGAGTATTATGTGTGGTGCCTTTTGAGTATGTGCAAGTTTTGTGTGAGGCAACTTTTGCATGTGTTGCAACTTTTGTGCATGTGGCAATTTTTCTGCGTGTGCAAGTTTTGCGTGTGGCGAGTTTTTCATGAGGAGAATTTTGCACTTGTGGCGAGTTTTGCAAGAGCCTAGTTTTTGCATGTGGCGAGTTCTGCGCGTGGCGAGTTTTGAGTGGCGACTTGTGTTTTGACTTTTATGTGGCGAGGTTGGTGTATTTGTGGTGAAATGTGTGCTGAGGGTAATATGTGTTCAAGCACGTGGTAGTGTGTGGCGCATTTTGTGTGTGTTCATATCCCCGTGTGTGGTGAGTATCCCATGTCGAGGCCCCACCTTAGCAACTGTACGGTATATACTCTTTGGCGCCATCGCTCTCATTCTTTAAGTCCCCCTTGTTCACATCTGGCAGCTGTCAATTTGCCTCCTACACTTTTCCTTTCATTTTTTCCCATTTTGTAGATAGGGGCAAAATTGTTTGGTGAATTGGAAAGCGCGGGGTTAAAATTTCACCTCACAACATAGCCTATGACGCTCTCGGGGTCCAGACGTGTGACTGTGCAAAATTTTGTTGCTGTAGCTGCGACGCTTCCAACACTTTTCCTTTCACTTTTTCCCCATTATGTAGATAGGGGAAAAATTGTTTGGTGAATTGGAACGCGCGGGGTTAAAATTTCACCTCACAACGAAGCCTATGACGCTCTCAGGGTCCCGACGTGTGACACTGCAAAATTTTGTTTCTGTAGCTGAGACGCCTCCAACACTTTTCCTTTCACTTTTTTCCCCATTATGTAGATAGGGGCAAAATTGTTTGGTGAATTGGAACGCGCGGGGTTAAAATTTTGCCTCACAATATAGCCTATGACGCTCTCGGGGTCCAGACGTGTGACTGTGCAAAATTTTGTGGCTGTAGCTGCGACGGTGCAGATGCCAATCCCGGACATACACACACACACACACACACACACACACACATTCAGCTTTATATAGTAGACTATGTACCTATATGGTAGCATGTGAGACGGAGCTATTGAGAACTGAGGATATTATAATGCATTAACCATTGGGACAGAATTTGTGTTGTCCTCCCTCTAGAGGCCTTGAGGGGATATGTTTGGACACACTATTGGATAGGGCTATTTACCACACACTTTCGGTCCTTTTTGTTGGAAGTTTATATTTAC